>NC_061111.1:197952681-198055713 GCF_002878395.1 Capsicum annuum | reverse complement strand
TCATCCACACCATTGATGCACTTTACTTGGTCAAGATCACATGTCCTTCGCTCCCTAGCCTTGTCTAGCCTATGTAACCTTTTATCACTGCCTTTATCTTTTTATTATGCATACAAGCTTTTGAAAGTTGTTGTCTTATCTGTCGTAACCAATAAATTAGCCTCTTTCCTAGCCATCTTATCCTAGACTTCTTATACTTTTTCCTATTTTTTTGTATCTTCTCCTCGATTGTATTTTTCATCAACTTCTTGTAAGCCTCCTTCTTGCCTCCACATTCCCCTGCACTATTTTATTCCACCAATAATTCCCTTGATGCCTTCCAGATCGACCTTTTGAGAAACCCAACACCTCTTTGGTGATCTCCCTAATGCAACTGCCAGCCTTATTCATATATTGTGTGTATCCCCACTTCTCTCTCAGGCCCCCTATATATACATTAGCTTCTACCGATCTCTAAAGCACTAGCCATAGTTAAGTTACCCCATTTATCCTAGGTCAATCATCAATAACCCTTTTCTTTTATCTCTAAATCCATCATCAAAAGCCACTGTTAAGTCAAAATATTCTCACTTGGGATAACCTTACAATCTTTACAAAAACCTTTATACCCCTTTCTAAGAAGTAAAAGTGGTATATGTGTCTTGGCCACCATAATAAGAAAGGTAACCAAGTATTCCCACTTCTAATCAGAAGATCGAATTCACACCATCAACCTAAAAGCACTAGAAAAATCAAGAAGTGAAACTCCATCTTCGATCTTTTTCACAAAATCAAAGCCTTCATGTTCATTATCATAACCCTATGATGATGACTCGATGTGCCCATTAAAATCATATTATGTGAAAAGCTTCTCGGTGATTGGACATCTCTCACTACCTCATCTAAAACCTCTTCTTTACCTCTTCGTCCAAGCCTACCTGCAGTTGCATATGCACTAACAATATTTAAAGTAGACTCTCCAATGACCAACTTAGTTGACATCATCCCATTATTAACCCGCCTAACCTCTACCACCTGCTCTTTATGCTCTTCATCCATGAAGATTTCTACCTCATTCCTATTGTCATGCTTCTCGAGAACCATAAATTATACCCATCTCATTCCTTAAAATTAATCCATTTGGTCTCTTGAACATAAGCTATATTAATCCTTCTTTTCACTAATTCTATAAACTTCCCTTGCAAAGTCACTATGTTCCAAGACCCTAATCTCAACCTATAATCTCTCTTAAAATACTTACTCCTCATGCTCCCATCCCCACTCCAACCTTATACTCGACCTTAGCCCTAACCTCACTTGGAACCTGACCCCAATCCTAACCCAAGCATATGACATAACCCTAGTCTACCAACATCCACTAAAGCCACCAAAACCAGAATTAACAA
Source organism: Capsicum annuum (assembly GCF_002878395.1). Lineage (NCBI taxonomy): Eukaryota > Viridiplantae > Streptophyta > Magnoliopsida > Solanales > Solanaceae > Capsicum > Capsicum annuum. The sequence goes on along the minus strand of NC_061111.1, from coordinate 198,054,328 downwards.
CAACATTTACAACATGTTATATCAGAAAAAATATTTTCACCCTCGAAAGGAAGGATTTCTTTTTGTTCATCAGAAAAGCAACAGATGTCGAAAGAGAATCAATGGTATAGCAATTATCAGGAAAAAGGAAAAAATGGTGTAGTATTCCGTACATACGAGATATTTTGCTTTCCACACAAGGACTGTACAGAATTCTAAGCTATCTTGGAATACTTAGCTGTAAACTAACAAGTAGAACTAATATAAAAAAATAGGATATCATTTTGAAATGGATTTTAGATAACCTAGTATAACTTTATGAAATTCTCTCTCTAGAAAACCCTAGAACCTCAAAACTTAACCTCCAAGTAATCAAATTTCCTTCATTCTTTTTCCAAGATATCTTAATATTAAGGATTTCCAATTCAAGAACTTCAAGGGATCATCTTTAAAAGATCAAATAGGAATTCAAGATCAAGCTTTTTATTCAAATTCATCAATTAAGGTATGTGGGGTTTATGAACAAGGATATTCTTTCATCCTTGTGCCCAAAATTAGTTTTTAATTACAAATTTACATGATTTTGTATGAATATACATGAGTTTCAAATTGGGGTTCATACCCATTATTCTTATTTGCAAGATTATGAGATTTCAATTGATTTAGAAGTTGAATTACATGTCTATTTTCGTATTTTCATACTTATTGCAGTAAATTCCAGATTTTGAGTTGAATTATCAATAGTTACCTTATCAAGCATGAACATTATGATGTTTTAACATGAATTTGATGCATGGGTTATTAAGCCCTAATTGGATATTGTTATTTCAATTTTAATTGTTCTATAAGCACCTTATGACTAGATTATTTTTAGATTTTTGATAAAGATTTGGTATTTTGATGTCAGCTTAGATATGAAATCCACTCTACAGTTTCAGATTACAGTTTAACTTAGCAATTATACAGTTGGTTTTTTAACAAACCATTATACTAGATTTGAAAGTGGATTTTCAATAGAATGAGCATACAGATTAAAGAGAGTAGTATTTAGCATCGAGTTGGGTATTCCATATGCCCCAGAACTACGAGCTAATATAGGTTTAGATTATCAAATTATTCCCATTTCAATATGGATGACAGATACAGATATGATCACTTAGATTAAGTTGTACTCCTTAGTAAGAGTATGACACCTCTCCCTAATATGAGTTTTTTCCATAAAAGAACTAGACGTTGAACTCCATCATAGCTCACATGGCTTATGTCAATTCGAAGAACCTCCCTAATAGTAAAAGTAAATAAATAACTTTTGAGTGAATTTTTCTGCAGCTTACAGAAAAGAGTAAAGAATAACAAAACAACTTTTAGAAACTAAGTATAAAGGCTCACAACTTCACTCAGATATTGCTTTAAAGAAAGACATTAGCTACAGACTTCAATTTCCAGATTTCAAATATAAAAATGAGTCCTTTCTACACTTATACATCATTATTTACTAATAGAACACTAGTAAAGATTATAGAACTAAATGTTATGACTCACTAGATTTATAAAGTATGATTTACTACTTATGATTATGATCCTCTGTTTTTCAGATATTCCAGCTTATGTGAGTCATCTATATTTAGCATGCATTTTTTTTACAGATTATGATGTTGTTGAGACATTGTTTAACTTATACATTCACCATCTTATACTTAGTACATTCTCAAAGCATTGATCCACATATACGTCTATGTGCTACATTGTCACATAATGTAGGTTCAGGTGCTCACTTCCAGCAACATGAGTGATTTTGAGCATCTCCATCTATATCCCGACAGTTTGTGAGTCCTCATAGTTTAGGGACTTAGTCTTTCAATTTTTTAGCTTATTAGTATAGATAATTTAGTATTTTTAGACAGTTCGAGTCAGCTAGGGGCTTGTCCTAGTGTAACGCTCTGATTTTTCTAAACCAGAACGCTATACGATGCTTATGACCCCGAAGGATGACAAGCTAACCCATAACTGATATCTATACCTGTGCACTACATAATATATATGTAAAATGTGGAAAACATAAACAATAGGCCATAAGGTTCAACTGAATGAAGTATCTGACTAATCAAAACATCCATATGGAGTAACGAATACCCAAAACAACTGAAGTCTGAATCTAAAATATAAAAGCCTCCAAACACTGTCTGAGTAAGGAGTTGAAGGAAAAAGTCTCCAAATAACTCCGTAAACTGAAAGCTAACTGAAATAATAAATAAAGTCAAATCATATCATCCTTAAATGAAGGGGACTCACTGCAACTCTATATGCTAAAATAAGACTGCTACTACTGATCTGGAACTCGTGTCTCTAAGCTTATAGTGTAACATAAAAAAAAGCACCATAGCGCAAATGCGTCAGTACAACTGAAAGTACTGAGTATATGAGTGAGGTAGGCTCAATATAAAGGGTTACATGCATGAGCAATACTAACTGATTGACTAATATGGATGTGAGAGTGCAAGCATGTATATATAGTAACTGAGATAGTGAATACATGATAGTTGGATTTGTACGCTAACACATGGTTTATTGATATCTAACATGACTGGCACTGAAATTCTAATAACATGGGCTACTGTGTCTGAGAATCCTAAATTTGATGGAACTATCTGAGTTTCGTACTATAACTGAATTGATTGTATCTGACAGTCCTGGTATACTGAAGTCTGAAGAACTATTTGAGTTCTTTTACTAAGACTGAGACTGAAACTGTGGGAGGTAGTTTTTTAACTGACATGCCCCATGTATGCCATTATAGCTAAGCTGGGGTCCAATCTCTGCCCTAACTGGAAGGGTGTCAATACCGCGCCACTAGTTAAGACAGGCTGTGAGAACCCTCTACTAGCAGTTACTCAAAATGAGAATGGTGGGAACCCTCTACTGGTAGGTAGGACACCTCATATACCCTCAACTAGCAGGTATGATGTCTCAATATACGCTAGCTATATAGTTCTAGAAAGCAAGAATTGCCTCTAGAAATCACACCCTCTACTGGCAGGTGAGTTCCCATCATTGGGTTCACTTGGTGATAACTTCTAATACCAACTGAAGAGACTGAACATGATTAACTGACTGGGCATGGACTGAGCTTACTGAATTCTATTGACTGATGGAATACTACTAACATCTGATAACTGTCTGAGATCATGAAGTTTCCTGAGTCGCATGACTGATTGAATTCTACTGAATCATGGCTATATTTCAGATATCGTGAAAATATGACATGGCTCTAGGCACATAACTATATTTTTTGAGTATGAGTACCCCCAGGACTAGATGGAAGGAAACTGACACAACATAACTTACTTGATCATGAGAACAGAGTTCACAATTTATAACATTATAAGTAGGGGATATTATACTACATGTAGTTCTCAACATCTTATGCATGGTAGGGAGTGAATATATATCATGTACATATTGTATAAATCCATTATCATGAACACTTCATACCACAACAATAACAACACAACAATAGTATGGAATTTATATTGAATCGTAATGGTTAACATCAACTTGCCATTTAGATACTATTGAGCCATGGAAACATAATTTCTAGCATTCTAGGAATTTTATCAAACACCTTGCATGCACTCTTTAAGGCATAGGTGTATTCATAAATTTCACCATATTAAGCCACCCAAATTCATGGGTTCCAACTAGCATGATCATTACCGCCATGAAAATACATCAAAATACTACTCTATACCACAAATAACAACCACCAACATGAATATGATCATATCACCACAAAACAATCAAAATTTAGTATTTAAAGATTGATTCTTGAACTCCACGGATGAAAGGGATCCGTGGATGAACACTATGCATACCTTAGATTAAAAATCCGTCAAAGTTAACGGTGAAATAGGCTTGAATCTTGAGGTTCCCAATTGAACCCTAGGTTTGATCTTGATGATTTTGTAGAGGATTTGAACAAAAGGAGTATATTTTGGTGTTTAGAAACTTTAACCACGTGTTTTGGGGTTTATATATGGGTGAAAAAAGACCAAAATACCCTTAGAAACATGGAGGTGGAAATGTTGAAAATTGGGTACCCTACTGGAGTTATAGGGCGACGCCCAGCTAGTTTCATGCTCTAGCCAGGCCGATGAGTTGCTTAGAGCGGTGCTCTAGCTTGGACAACGCGGGCCTATCGCCCTGAGCTACTAGTTTGGGCACCTAAACGTGCCCTTACGCTACTCCAAAAATTCCGAAACTCACGTGAGATGTACTACAACTTTCCCCATCACAACGCAACTTGAAAATTAGAAAATGAAGGTTGGGAAAGTCATCAAATAAATCCCCGAAGTTCGGAGGTCTAAAATGAGACTAAATATTGAACACTTGGCTAAAATTTTCTAAGTGTTGGACCTTATATTAAGCTTCAAAGAGCTAAATGAGCTGAATATGAACACAATGTTTTTGTGGGGTCCTATAATATCTCCCCCTTGGTAACATTCGTCCTCGATTGAGACTGACTAAGAGGGGAAATAATAGACTGTAGAAGAACTGAACATGAATGACTGAAATATGATCTCACGACTGACATGAATGATAAACTAAATATATCATACTGAACATGCATATCTGATGCATGATTATATACTGGACTGATACATATATGCATGACTGAATATGCAATGGTACTTGATCATGAAATTGATAACTAAGTTTGTACTGAATATTGAGCTTAAAACTGAATAAGCTTAAGGAGTACTGTCACCTTGAGCTTGATCTAGATTGGTGGAGAAGAGGTGAGGATACTTAGTATGCATTTCTACTTCTGTTTCCCAAGTAGCTCCCTCAATGGACTGATTTTGCCAGAGCACTTTAACTAGAGGGACTTATTTGTTCCTCAGTCTACGAGTCTGATAGTCTAGAATTTTAATCGGAATTTCCTCATAAGAGAGACTGTTCTGAACATCAATACTCGGAATAGGGACTACAATTGATAGGTCGCAAAGAGACATAGAAGACTTGATAAACTAAAGCTAGATCTGAAGGCAACTCAAGCTCATAAGCTAACTTGCCAAAACAACTGAGAATCTTGAAGGGACTAACATATCGAGGACTAAGATTTCCCTTCTTGCCGAATCTCTTCACTCCCTTCATGGGAGAGATCTTAAGATAGACATAATTACTAATCTCGAACTCGATGTCCTTTCTGCGTATATCTGTATAGGACTTTTGTCAGCTCTGAGTAGGCTGAAGTCTTTCTCTGATCAACTGGATTTTTTCTAAGGCGTCGAATACTAAGTCAGGCCCTGTGACTGAGGCCTCACTAACTTTAAACCACCCAAATAGAGATATGCACCTCCTACCATAGAGAAATTTAAGTGGAGCCATCTGAATACTGGAATGATAGCTATTGTTGTATGCAAACTCAATCAAAGGAAAGTGGTCATCCCAACTTTCCTTGAAATCAATTGCACACACCCTTAGCATATCTTCTAGAGTCTGAATGGTCCTTTCTACTTGACCATCTGTCTGACGATGAAACGCTGTACTGAGATGGACTTGGGTGCCAAGACTCTTTTGGAATGCTTTCCAGAAGTGAGAGGTGAACTAGGTATATCTGTTTGAGATAATAGATAATGGAACACCATGTAATCTGACCAACTCCCTGATGTAGAGTTTGGCATAATCCTTGGTTGAATAAGAGTTATGGACTAGAAGGAAATAAGCTGACTTGGTCATCCTGTCTACAATGACCCAAACTGAATCATGTTGATGATGAGTTCGAGGCAAACCCATCACAAAATCTATGTTCACTTCTTCCCACTTCCAAGTAGGAATGGTGAACTCTTGCATGGAACCACTAGGCTTTTGATGCTCTATCTTAACCTGCTGACATGTAGAGCACTTAGCCACAAAAGCTGCAATATCTCTCTTTATTCCACTCCTCTAATAGATCTCTCGTAAGTCGTGGTACATCTTAGTGGCCCCTGTATGAATAGAGTATTGAACACCATGCGCCTCTGCAAGAATTCGCTGAGGCGACCCTGACAACGAAGGACACCATCTCCCCCTTAGAAGAAAACCTCAACCTTCTGACCTCTGACTGACTCTTTCAACTTGACTAGGCTGGGATCTCTATCTTATTTTTCTTTCACCTCGGAAACTAGAGATGATTCTGAACTACTCTGAACACATACACCACCCTCTAAAGAATCAGCTAAGCAAACACCTAGTATGGTAAGCTGATGGACTTTCTAAGCTATCTTCTTCTTGCTACCCTCAACGTGAGAAACACTACCCATGGAGAGTCTAATGAGAGCGTCGGCCAAAATGTTGGCCTTGCCCAAATGGTAAAGGACACTCATATCATAATCTTTCAAAAGCTCTAACTACCTTCTTTGACAAAGATTGAGATCTTTTTAGGAAAAGACATACTGGAGACTCTTATGATCTGTGAAGACATCTACATGAACTTCGTAGAGATAATGCCTTCAAATCTTCAAGACAAATCTATGGTTGCTAACTCAAGATCATGAGTAGAATAATTCTTCTCATGGGGATTTAACTATCTAGAGACGTAGGCTATGACCTTACTATACTGTATTAGGACACAACCTAAACCCACTCTAGATGCATCACAATACACCACGAACCCATCTGAACCATCTGGTAATGCTAGAACTGGGACTGAGGTGAGTCGACTCTTCAACTCCTGAAAACTCTTCTCAAAAGGATCCAACCACTGAAACTTGACCTTTTTCTAAGTTAATCTAGACATAGGGGATGCAATAGAAGAAAATCCTTCAACAAACCGCCTGTAATATCATGCCAAAACCAAGAAACTCCTGATATCTGATAGAGATACGGGGCATGGCCAGTTTCTTACCACTTCGGTCTTCTGAGGATCTACTCTAATACCATCATTGGAAATGATATGGCCAAGGAATTCTACTGACCTTAGCCAAAATTTGCACTTATTGAATTTGGAGAATAACTGATGATCTCTGAGAGTCTGAAGAATAATTCTGAGATGGATTGAATGATAGTGCTCAGTACGGGAATAGATCAGAATATCATCTATGAAGACTATGACGAACATGTCTAAGTACTGCTTGAACACACGGTTCATCAAGTCCATGAAAGCTGCAGGGGCATTAGTAAGACCAAATAACATGACTAAGAATTCAAAGAGACCATATCGAGTACGGAAAGCTGTCTTCAAAATGTCACATTCTCTAACTCTAAGCTGATGGTAGCCTGATTTGAGGTTTATCTTGAAGAAATAACTGGCACCCTAAAATTGGTCAAACAAGTCATCTATTCTAGGAAGTGGATACCTATTCTTGACTGTGACTTTATTGAGATGATGGTAATTAATGCACATCCTGAGAGAACCATCTTTCTTGCGAATGAATAAGACTAGTGCGCCCCACGGGGAAGAACTAGGTCTAATGAATCCCTTATCCAAGAGATCCTTCAGCTGTTCTTTTAGTTCCCTGTGTTTTGCTGGTGCCATTCTGTATGGTGGAATAGAAATAGGCCAAGTATCTAGAAAGTGATCTATACCGAAGTCTATTTCCCTTTCGGAAGAAATGCCTAGGAAATCTTCGGGAAACATACCTAAATACTCATTAACCACTGGGACTAATTCAAATTTGGACATTCCGAACTAGATTCCCTGACATACACGAGATGATAAATACACCCCTTAGATATCATTTTCTTTGCCCGAAGGTTGAAAACAAGCTGACCCCTGAAAGATGAAGTACTACCCTTCCACTCTAGGACGATCTCATTCGGGAACTAAAACTGAACTATCCTGTTTCTGCAGTCGATTGTTGCATAGCAGAAATGTTGCCAATCCATACCAAGAATGACATCAAAATCAGTCATCTCTAACTCGACTAGATCTGCTGAAGTGACTTTTTGAAATATCATAATCGAGCAGTTCCTATATACCCGCTGAGCTATAATGATTTTACCCACTGGGGTAGAACTGAAAAGGGCTCTGCTAGAATTTTGAGAATGACTTCGAAAGCACCTGCTATATAAGGAGTAACAAAAGACAAGGATGCACCTTGATCTAGCAAAGCAAAAACATAAACATGAAAGATCTGTAATGTACCAGTAATGACATCAGGAGAATTTTATTAATCCTATCGATTTTGAAGAGCATAGAGTCTGTTTGGGCATTGCCCACTAGAAGCACTGAAAGTGGCACCCTGCTGGTTCAGGTGACCGAACTGAGTGGTAGAGTGGTTCTGCTAACCCCGAGGAACCAACTGTGGATAATTTCTAATCCTGTGTCCTGGCTTGCCATATCCAAAGCAAGTATCACTGCCTGCTCTACAAGTACCCTGATGGTTCTTTCCATAAGTCTGACAACGAGGATAAGTGCGGGCATTGATAACACTGCCCTGAGACTTAGATCCTGGTGCCTTATCTCTGTTTCCATTTATAAAGTTTGGCACTAGGGCACTGATGAAGGAAGGAGATGGAACTACTGGTTTAGGATAAAACTGCAAACGGTTTCCTCCTTCTGATTTGGGTTGTCCAAAACAAAAATTGCCTGACCTTGATCTCTTGTTCTTCCTCTCCCTAGTCCTAATCTTCTGCTTCTCTATTTTCTGAGCATGGTTCATGAGCTTGGCTAATGTCATATCACTATTTAGAATCACAGACCTGCACTCATTTACCACGCTACCATTCACCCCTGACACAAAATTGCTTATCTTAGCCCTGCTATCTGCAACCGCATGAGGGGCATATCTAGATAACTGAGTAAATCTGAGAGAGTACTCTTTAACCGTCATATTTCCCTGCCTGAGGTTGATGAACTCTAGAACTTTTCCCTCCCTCAGCTCTTGGGGAAAGAACCTATCTAAGAAAACCATGACAAATTCCTTCCACTCTATAGGACCTGTACCTTACAAATGGTATGCAGCTAACTCATCACTCTCAACAGAAGTAACTCCCATGATGTCTATGACCTTCTGTACATGATCAATGAATTCCTGAGGGTCTTCGTCATACTTAGACTCGAAGAAAGATGGAGGGTTCATTTGGGTAAAGTCCCAAATCCTAGCTACTGCTGAGTTGGCCACTGAATTGGCTGGAATGACTGCTGGCCGTTTATTTTGGACAGCCACAAATTGAGCAAGTGCGGTGAATGCGGCTCTAAACTCCGCATGAGAAACTTGTTCGTCCAAAGGATCTTTGGGCTGAGGAGCTAGCTAGTTTCTTCTCTTTGGAGGCATGTTTTGAAATAAGAGAAGAATGGATTAGACTGAGAATTTAACTTGAGATTATGCTCATTATCACGACATGAATACTGAAAGAAGGGGGAAACTATTCCTAAAACATCTCATAGCCTCCTGTACATAAATGTGGCACGCAACACACCCATGTACAAGACGCTACTAGATATGGCTTTCAGACTTCCTAGGACTCTATTGAACCTTAGGCTCTGATACCAAGTTTGTATCGCCCTGATTTTTCTAAAATAGAACACTACACGGTGCTTATGACCCCGAAGGACCATAAGATAACCCATGACTAATATCTGTACCTGTACACTGCATAATATACATTTAAAATATAAAATACATGAACAATAGGCCATAAGGTTCAACTGAATAAAGTATCTGACTAATCATAACATCTATACGGGGTAACAAATACCCAAAATAGCTAAAGTCGTAATCTAAAATCTGAAAGCCTCTAAGGAGTTGAAGGAATATGTCTCCAACTAACTCTGTAAACTGAGAGCTAACTGAAATAATAAATAAAGTCAAATCATATCATCCTCGAATGAAGGGGACTCACTGTAACTCTGTATGCTGAAATGAGACTGCTACTGCTGATCTGGAACTCGTGTCTCTGAACCTATGGTGTAACATAAAAAAAGTACTATAGTGCGAACATATTAGTACAACTAAAAGTACTGAGTATACGAGTGAGGTAGGCTAAATGAAAAGGGTTACATATATGAGCAATGCTAACTGACTGACTAATATGGACGTGAGAGAGCAAGCCTACATACATAGTAACTGAGATCGTGAATACGTGATAGATGGATATGTACACTACTACATGGTTTACTAATATCTAACATGACTGATACTGAAATTCAGATAACATGGGCGACTATTTCTGACAGTCCTGAATCTGATGGAACTATTTGAGTTTTGTACTATAACTGAATTGACTGTATCTGGCAGTCCTGGTATACTGAAGACTGAAGAACTATCTAAGTTTTTTTACTGAGACAAAGACTAAAATTGTGGGAGGTAGTTGTTTAACTAACAGGCTCCATGTATGCCATTATAGCTAAGCTGGGGTCTAATCTCTTCCCTGACTGGAAGGGTGTCAATATCGCGCCACTAGTTAAGACAGGCTGTGAGAACCCTCTACTGGCAGGTACACAAAATGAGAATGGTGGGAACCCTCTACTGGTAGGTAGGCCACCTCATGTACCCTCAACTAGCAGGTATGATGTCTCAACCTACGCTGGCTACATAGTTCTGGAATGCAAGGATTGCCTCTAGAAATCACACCCTCTACTGGCAGGTGAGTTCCCATCCTTGGGTTCACTCGGTGCTAACTTCTACTCCCAACTGAAGAGACTGAACATGATTAGCTGACTAGGAATGGACTGAGCTTACTAAATTACGTTGACTGATGGAATACTACAGATATCTGATAACTTTTTGAGATCATGAAGTTTCCTGAGTCACATGACTGACTGAATTCTACTGAATCATGGCTTGATTTCGGATATCATTAAAACATAACATGGCTCTAGGCTCACAACTATATTTTTCGGGTACGAGTACCCCTAGGATTCGATGGAAGGAAACTGACACAACATGACTTACTTGATCATGAGAACAGAGTTCACAATTCATAACATTATAAGTAGGGGATATTATACTACATGTAATTCTCAACATCTTATGCATGGTAGGGAGTGAATATATATCATGTACATATTGTATAACTCCATTATCATGAACGCTTCATACCACAATAATAACAACACAACAATAGTATGGAATTTATATTCAAACATAATGGTTAACATCGACTTGCCATTTAGATACTATTGATCCATGGAAACATAATTTCTAGCATTCTAGGCATTTTATCAAACACCTTGCATGCACTCTTTAAGGCATAGGGATATTCATAAATTTCACCATATTAAGCCACCCAAATTCATGGGTTCCAGCTAACATGATCATAACCTCTATGAAAATACATCAAAATACTACTCTATACCACAAATAACAACCACCAACATGAATATGATCATATCACCACAAAACAATCAAAATTTAGTATTTAAAGATTGATTCTTGAACTCCACGGACGAAAGGGATCCGTGGATGAACACAATGCATACCTTAGATTGAAAATTCATCAAAGTTAACGGTGAAATAGGCTCGAATCTTGATGTTCCCAATTGAACCCTAGGTTTGTTCTTGATGATTTTGGTGAGGATTTCAACAAAAAGAGTATATTTTGGTGTTTAGTAACCTTAACCACGTGTTTTGGGGTTTATATATGGGTGGAAAAAGACCAAAATACCCTTAGAAACACGGAGGTTGAAATGTTGAAAACTGGGCACCCTATCGGAGTTGCAAGCTGACACCCAGCTAGTCTCACGCTCTAGCCAAGGCGACGCCTTGCTTAGAGCGGTGCTCTAGCTTGGGTGATGCGGGCCTATCGCCCTGAGCTACTGGTTTGGGCACCTAAACGTGCCCTTACTCTACTCCAAAAATTCTTAAACTCACCCGAGATGTACTACGACCTTGCACTATCATAACACAACTTGAAAATTATAAAACGAAGGTTGGAAAGGTCATCAAATAAATCCCTGAAGTTTGGAAGTCTAAAATAAGACTAAGTGTTAAACACTTAGCTAAAATTTTCTAAGTGTTGGACCTTATATTGAGCTTCAAAGAGCTAAACGAGATGAATATGATAAATATTTTTGCGGGGTCTTACACCCAGTGGCTCTCTAGTATTAGTAGCAGAGGCTTGTCAGACTACTAGATATGATTTAGATTATTCAGTATTGATTGTTCAGACTATTAAGTTTAGTTTTTTCAAAGATTATATTCAGATATTCTTAGTTATCTCAAATAGATTTCTGCATTTAGTATTATTTTTATAACTATATTCTTTTGCTATGAGATTCAGACTTAGTAGAAGGCAGGCAGGGTTAGCTTAAGACTACTTGTAGTCTTGAGCATCGTGTGACATCTCGGGACCTTTTTTTGGGGCGTTACACCCTACCCTACCCATTTGGTCTCCACTTTCCTAACAAACCCACCAGATTCACGCCATTAACACATATAATAGTCATATACACCACTAGAACACAACAATAATACACACACAAATACACACCATTATCATTTTTGGACTCTTACAAGAAAATACACATACCACATAGGGGGATTTTCACATATACACACGAATTTACACACAAATTTCCATATACACACATATAGCTTCACAAAATGAGGAGGAGGACACACTCTCATGGCCTGAATAAACTGGAAAATGCATACCAACTGTCATGACATGAGTCGGGGCCCTAGCCGTAATGATAATCCGGAACCATGAGGCCTGGACGCTCTTCTAAATCTAGTAATCATGCATAATATTCACATAATATAAGAAAATTTGTGGAAAACAACACATGATTGAACCATGGTCAATCTAATAACTTGAACAATTTGAAAAGGAATTTCTAAATATTTTAAACATGTGACAACCATCTGCGAAATCTCTAACATTACAATATCTATCATAAATTTGAAACATAACAGGGACAAGGCACTCAGTAGACCATAAAAAGAACGAAGCAATGAAATATGAAAATAAGGCCTTCTAAAATAGAGAAGGATCACCAGCTACAACTTCTGACACACACGAATCTACTGCTGAATAGAACCGTGGGACAGTGCCTTAGATCCTGAGATATAAGGGGTCATTACATATGTACTGGTACGTAGAGCAATCCAAAATAATGTATGTATATATATAACATAGATGAGAGCAATTTTGAAACATTATCCATGAAATAGTTAAAAATACATAGGCAATTTCAATGCCCTTAAAACAATCTTGTCAATGCAAGTCTAATCTTTGTGTTACTTCTGAGTTAGGTAGTACACCCCTACAAGTCTAATATTTCACGGGCTATTTAGAATCCGCTATTAACTCGGAAGGAAAGCCCCCAACCCAAGTTTGCTGCAAGAGTTGAAGTTTTTGATTCTGATACGCCACAGGACACTAGGCCAGCGTATAATCCCTTTTGGGAAAATAACAACCCGTATCAGCAAAACACATTTTTGGGTAAAGACTTATCTGAAATCGTGCCTTCTTCGGGTAACCACCTAACATCTCTTAAGGCCATTTTTAGCCTTTTCTAAACAAGCATCTTTCTAAAATAAATTTCTGAAAAGTCTGAATGAAATCTGACTTATGTTCTACTCGAGTCTGTTATGGCATTATCTGTTTTGGTATCATCATACCAAGACTTTCAAATCATGTTTATGAGCCATAAAATATCATGTTACGTTCTGTTCATTAGAAACATAAAGTTTGGACCACTATATCATTCAAACAGTTCAAGAGAATTCATACTTCAAAACATATGTCAAATTATGCATAGAATCCTTCTTTTCAACATTTCAACAAACATTTGGTGGTCATGTATTTTTGACAAACCATGCAATTATTTCATTATATGTCTTCAACATTTATCAAAATGTAAAACCCCCTCTCATCAATTTAAAATCAATCTTAAATCATTTAAAAATAGTCAAGAACATTGATACCATGCTTCTAAATCAATTCTTACTTGAAACTTGAAATCACAAAAAGAATTCGGGAACTACTTTAATCCATCATCTCCCCCTTAAATCAAAGTCACCCTCCTATACTTGAGAATATAACCTCCCATCAATCTATAACCAGATTTATCAATACAAAAGGGGATATCGGTATACACACGAACACAAACTTCCTTCAAGAATATTAGATAAAGATACTAAATTTTTTCTAGGTTATCTCCCTTCAGGGATACTAATCATAACTTCCCCTAACCCTAATGTCACCAACTTATGACTAACATTATTATAGGCATGTCCATCTATGCTTCTAAACACTTAACACTCTATCTTCAACTCCTTAGAATACTCGCATTACACCTCTAGTTGCATAACTTACAACTTAACAAAATTTTTAAAACCATACCCAAGGATCATGTTGCCTACCTATATTTCCTCAATTCAACTCTAATGAATACCGTACAACAACTCATCAGACTTTTCCATACTAACTTTCAAGAACATAAACTAGGTACGCAAAAAACTTATACACATAAATGCTAAGCCTTCCATTTTTAAGTACACTCTAAAGGCATTGCTTTCTATGAACGCTACTCTTAATTTTATTCACTATCCTCTATTGTCATCAACCTATAATTCAATCTCATGAGCATACACATCCTTACTCCTTATCACATAAAAATCCACTCTCCACTACTTTACATTCTAATATTAGACCGTTAATCACATAACTTATATCTTGAAATCTTACCAAATGCCACACTACCAGGGGGTGCAACTTATTCTTATATACTTACGCCCTTATCCACTTAGTGAATCACGCACAATTCATAATTTTAACACTAGTCCTCATATACACATATACCTTAAAATTACCATTTAACTTTTCATAAATAATCAACCTAAGCTCTTTCACAAATCACATCAATCCTACTAATTCATTCCTACAAAACATATATCATTAACCTTAAGCAACTACTCTTACCACCACATTCTACATCTAAAGTTCAAGACTATAGTCTAGTAACAATCACGTACCACCGGTGAAACATGGAGCATATTATACTGGTCCATCAAATTAGGAAATCAACTCAAAATACTTATTTCATTTATTTTGACATCACTATTAAAACTCAAAATCCACTATATACTTCTCATATAAAGTACTAGTTTACCACCACTAAAGAAAAGATCGTCAAGGGGGTAAAGTCACATAATAGACATGGTCAACCTTAATCTCATATTATAATCCAATACGATCTTATCTACATATTCAACTTTCTCCTATCATACTTACTTACCCAAGCATATATTTAGACTACCTTCAAATTCCACATACAAAAATGAGTCTATACTTATAACTTATTGTCTAATCTAACCATTTTCATTCACAACCTATAAGGGATTTCTATAACCACTATAACTACCCACTCTAGGATCTTTCCTATTTTGAATTAATAAAAAAAATCAAAGCCAAACACTTTCTCCACACACCAGCATACAATCTACAGGTCTTGCCATAATATTATCCAACCACAATAAAAGAGAGAACCACCCCTAAATTAAAGGGTTATACAAGTAAAACTACTTATTTGCGTAATAGTCACCCTCACTCTGACTGCTAACCTAGTGACTTCATGTCACCAACTCGGGAAGAAATACAATTCCAACATTCTACTACACATTATTCCGTGCAATAAGAATTTGAAAGGGACTGGATAGTCTTAAATACCTCAGGCTGAAAAGCACAATTTCATCAAGATCAAAGTTTACTCTAGAATCAATATACCTTGAAGCACTAATAGACTCCTCTTAAGTCCCTGTATAATTTTATAATCTTTTATGACTCAATCAGAAAGGATCATACCATTTAGATTCTAAATATTTGCACTTGAATAACCTCAACAATAAGATGTATCTAAGAACATCAGAGTAAGAAAAGAATTGGGATAACTTTATTTTCGTATGGCGATACCATAGTATGAACTAGAGTATGAAAGAGGAACATTCTGACTCCATAGCACGAACTAGAACATGAAGAAAGAGATTTATTCCTAAATGCCTTGTAGCCTTCTGCTTATAAGTGTGGCACGCTACACACCCATAAATAAAATTTTACCCGATGCAATTTCACAGACACCTTGGCACCATGAACCGTACTTTGATATCAAGTTTGTCACGACCCAAGACGGAGCCCTAGCCGTAACGAGCATCCCGAACCATAAGTCCCGAGCGCTCTTCTAAATCTGATAATCATGCACAATATTCACATAATATAAGAAAGTTTATGGAAAACAACACATGACAGAACTATGGTCAATCTCATAACTTGAACACTTTGAAAAGGAATTTCTGAATATTCTAAAAATATGGCAACCAACTGCAAAATCTCTAACATTACAATATCCATCATAAATCTGAAACATAATTGGGACAAGGCCCCCAGTCGACCATAAAAAAAAAGAAGCAATGAAATCTAAAAATCAGGCCTTCTGAAATATAGAAGGCTCACTAACTACAACTTCTGACACACATGGATCTTGAGATATAAGGGGTCAATACATATGTACTAGTACGCAGATCAATCCAAAATAATGTGTGTATATATATATAACATAGATGAGATCAAGCATAAAACATCATGCATGAAATAATTAAAAATACATGGGCAATTTCAATGATCTTAAAACAATCTTGTCAATGTAAGTCTAATATTTGTGTTACTTCTGAGTTAGGTGCTACACTTCTGAGTTAGGTGGTACACCCCTATAAGTCTGATATTCCATGGGCTATATGGAATCTGTCATTGACTCGGCAAGAAAGCCCCCAACCCAATTTTGCCGCAAGAGTTAGACTTCTGATTCTAATACGCCACAGGGCACAAGGAAATAATAACCTGTTAGGGAAATAATAACCTGTATTGGAAAAACACAGCTTTGGGCAATGAGTTATCTGAACTCGTGGCTTCTTCGGGTAACCACCTAACATCTCTTAAGCCCATTTTTAGCCTTTTATAAATATGCATCTTTTTTAAAAGAAAAATTTGAATGAAATCTGACTTATGTTCTACTTTGAGTTTGTTATAGAATTATTTGTTTTGGTATCGTCTTACCAGAACTTGCAAGTCATATTTATGAGCTATAAAATATAATGTTACAGTCTCTTCATTCAAAACATAAAGTTTGGACCACCATATCATTCAAACAGTTCAAGAGAATTCATACTTCAAAACATATGTCAAATTATGCAAAGAATCCCTCTTTTCAATGTTTCAACCAACATGTGGTGGTCATGTATTTTTGACAAACCATGCAATTATTTTATTAAATATCTTCAAAATTTATCGACATGTAAAACGCCCTCCCATCAATTTAAAATCAATCTTAAATCATTTAACAATAGTAAAGAACATTGATACTATGCTTCTAAATATAACATTCTTCAATTCATAACATGAGAAAATCAAAAGATGTTGCAACCTGAGAGGGAGTGTAAATAGTCATGCTCTCAATTCAATTATCAAATTTAAATGCATATATATATATATATATATATATATATTTATATATAAACAAAAATCAATTTTTCTTTAAGGGACGGCCTCAAGACCAAAGCAATAAATCAAAAAGATTCACAATAAACAATTGTAAATTTAATTCAAAACCCCTTTAAAAATTCATGATTTCTAAAACTTTAAACCTTATTCAAAGTGTTTTCAACAAGCCCATGTAGTTTAGGAAAACCCCACGTACCTTAGATTACAAAGTTTAAAGAGTAGAACTCGAATCTTGATTTGTTCCTGGAAATCTTGGACTTAAAGATTGATTTCTTGCTTTCTTGTTCTTAGAGTAAACCCTAGTTTGATCTTGTTTTTGAAAGTGAAGAGGGAGTTTTGATGTTGTATAACTGATGATAATAGACTAATAACATTTTTAGAGAGTCATTAAATTAATTGGGGAGGTTTTTGGAAGAGGAAAAGTACCGAAACACCCCTTTTAAAATATCCCGCCTTCGGAACTTTGAATTTTGCCCGACGGCTTGGTTGATGGACCGTCAGGAAGATGAAGGACCATAAACGTGACCGTCGGGTCATATCCAGTGACTGAACTCACTGTTTTAGGGGTGACAGAGGGCTTTACGGTCCGTTGGGTCTGCCCTCGGCAGATTAATACCTCTCTGTAAAACGGGCATAACTTTTTACTCCGATATTGGATTAAAGCAAAACTGGTGGAGTTGGAAAGAGGACTCAAAGAACTTTCATTGTATATATAGTATATCCCCTAATTCATTATATACAAGAAGTTATGGTCGACTTAAGTTGTCCAAAGTTTGGACGCTCACTAAAATCAATCGATAGGAAAACTTTCAACTCGTTCTTCAGTTAGGGGACCTCAATGATCTCAATTCATGCTCAAATAGAATCCCACACTACATAATTTATTAAAACACTAATTTTGATTGGTATTTATTTGCAACCTTTAACCATAGAGGTGACGGTTTACATTCTAGCCAGAAAGTGCGGGGTGTTACATTCATTATCTTCCCTTTGGGATCATTCGGCCCCGAATGATGTGTAGGGACTTGTTGAAGCTCTAAAGGGATGAAATGAGGAACGTAACCTCTCATTGAACATTTTTCCTCAACAAAAGTATGTAAAGGTATCGAAAGAGCTTCATAATAACCTACAGTGAAATGCGTAAGCACGAAGCATGAGGTAGTGAAATTTTTCATATGGATGACCTTGCACATGAGTTCTATGACATCACAACATAAGGCATGAGCTTATTTAGTGATCATAGTCCCTATTTACATCAGTACTAATCAAGAAGTGAGATTTCACGGGATACAGGATTTAGAAGCATTTTCCACCTTAGAAGATACAACGAATGGACCTTAAGTTTAGAGACACTATTTATTTATGCCCCAACATTAATCAATGTACTTCATCATTTCTCACCTACAATTCCCCCATAACACATCTAACCACAAGAATTTTGTGCCCCACCGTATAATAATTCTACGCTGAAGCCCAACTCGGAGGAAAGAGGTGCTAACTTAATTTACGGGATATGCACTCTACATCACATTAATAAATCACCTCACCCTATCACTATAATCCAACAACGTCAAGTCTTAATTCAAGGAAAATGAACCACACGGAACATTGGTTTGTGTTTTCATCAATCACAAAATTTAAGCCTATCATTACTACACCCACTTTATGGATCTCCCAACTAAGACCATCCAATTCAATCATTTCACTAAGATTTTCACCACATTACTCTTTCTTAACTATCTCACATAACGAAAACTCATTTCCTTCTTCCCTCTTCTCCTATAACCTTAGCTTTAGAAGTCAAATCAAAATATTCGTCTTCAAAATCATCTACTCCCCCACCCAACACACTACCACGCTTTCACAACCACCTTCATACTGACATACGGAGGGTTCTTGAGAGATCCGAGCCTAAACATCATGAATGGATGTAACACTTGTCAATTCATAGCTTATACTTATTGCACTACTCAAGGAGAGACATAAAGTGAAGATGTAATAGATAGAGATGGAGTGCTTTAGATATCAAGTGTCTGGGTCATAAGCAAACATGATTTCTTAGGACATACTATGGTGAGAAACATAGGTACACATATCTGATGATTTGTATAACATAAGGTCGGAATTCATAAAGTCAACAATTGAGACAAAGATTGATACTTGAAGCTATTGCTTCTTATTATCAGAGTTAAGATAGTTATAAGTTCACACAACTTTATCGCTTTGGCTAATTCCAGCTTAAAATGATTCAGTGACATATAAAAACATATTTTCTTAGGACCAAGCATGCTGTGAGTCATAAGTTTTGATCATGAGCAACATAACATATGGATTGGATACTTGAAATATTGAATCACTGAGGGACATTATTTCTCCTTGTATGGATATCGAAACATAACACGAGTTACATAGAGAGCTCAAACTTTAGGCAGAGGCAAGACATGAATACATAAGACATTGGTAGAAGTCCATTCAAATTGAAGTAGAAGGAGTTTGCTTGAATAAGAAATGATTTAACATGATTCTTACTTGAAACTTGACACCACAAAAAGAATCCGAGAACTACTTTAATCTATCATCTCCCTCTTAGATCAAAGTCACCCTCCTAGACTTGAGAATATAACCTCCCATCAATCTATAGCCACAGTTCTCAATACAATAGGAGATATTGGTATACACACGAACACAAACTTCCTTCAAGAATTTTACATAAAGACACTAAATTTTTTCTGGGTCATCTCCCTTCAAGGATACTAATCATAACTTCTCCTAACCCCAAAGTCACCAACTTATGACTAACATTATTATAGGCATGTCCATCCATGGTTCTGAACACTTGACACTCTATCTTCAACTCCTTAGAATACTCGCATTACACCTCCCGTCACATAACTTACTACTTAACAAAATTTGTAAAACCATACCCAAGGCTCATGTTGCCTACCTATATTTCCTCAATTCAACTCTAATGAATACCATACAACAACTCACCAGAATTTTCCATACTAAAATTTCAAGAACACAAACTAGGTACGAAAAACACTTATACACATAAATGCTAAGCCTTCCATTTTTAAGTACACTCTAAATACATTGCTTTCCAAGAATGCTACTCTTAATTTTTTTCATTACCCTCTATTGTCATCAACCTACAATTCGTAATCTCATTAGCATACACATCATCACTCCTTATCACATAATAATCCACTATCCACTACTTAACGTTCAAACATTAGACCGTTAATTACATAACTTATATCATAAAATCTTACCAAACACCATACTACCAGGGTGCAACTTATACTTATATACTTATGCCCTTATCCACTTAGTGACTCACCCATAATTCATCATTTTAACACTAGTCCTCATATACACATATACCTCACAATTACCACTTAACTTTTCACAAATAATCAACCTAAGCTCTTTCACAAATCACATCAAGCCTACTAATTCATTCCCACAAAACATACATCATTAACCTTAAGCTACTACTCTTACCACCACATTCTACATCTAAAGTTCAAGCCTATAGTCTAGCAACGATCACGTACCACCGGTGAAGCATGGAACATATTAAACTGGTCCATCAAATTGGGAAATCAACTCAAATACTTATTTCATTTAACTACTACCTATAATCGCAATCCCTTCATGACATCACTATTACAACTTAAAATTCACTACATCCCTTCTCATATGAAGTACTAGTTTACAACCACTAAAGAAAAGAAATTCAAGGGGGTAAAGTCACATAATAGACATGGTAAACCTTAATCTCATATTATAATCCAATATGATCTTATCTATATATTTTATTTTCTCACATCATACTTACTTACCCAAGCATACATTTAGACTACCTTCAAATTCCATATACAAAAATGAGTCTATACTTATAACTTATTGGCTAATCTAACCGTTTTCATTCACAAACCATAAGGGATTTCTGTAACCACCATAACTATCCACTCTAGACTCTTTCCTATTTTGAATAAATAAAAAAAAATCAAATCCAAACACTTTCTCCATACACCACCATACAATTTACAGGTCTTGCCACAGTATTTTCCAACCACCATAAAAGAAAGAACCGCCACTAAATCAAAGGGTTATACAACTAAAACTACTTACTTGTGCAATAGTCACCCTTACTCTGACTACTAACCTAGTGACTTCATGTCACCAACTTCGGACCAACTTACTACCATTAGGTCATAACACTTTAACATATACTACTAGTCGGATAGAAATATAGTTCCAACATTCTTCTACACATTATTCCTGCAACAAGAATTTGAAAGGGACTGGATACTCTTAAATACCTCAGGATAAAAGTCACAATTTTATCAAGATCAAAGTTTACACTTGAATCTCTAATAGACTCCTCTCAAGTACTTGGACAATTTTATAATCTTTTATGACTCAATCAGAAAGGATCATACAATTTAGATTCTAGACATATGCACTTGAATCACCTCAATAATAAGATATATCTGAGAACATCTGGGTAAGAAAAGAATTAGGATAACTTTACTTTCATATGGTGACACTATAGCACGAACTAGAGTATGAAAGAAGAACATTCTGACTCTATAACACGAACTAGAACATGAAGAAAGAGAGACATTCCTAAATATCTTGTGGCCTCCTGCTTATAAGTGTGGCGCACTACACACCCATAAACAAGACTCTACCCGATGCAATTTTACAGATACCCTGGTACCATGAACCGTGCTTTGATACCAAGTTTGTCACAACTCAAGCTAGGGCCCTAGCCGTAACATGCATCCCAAAACAAGAGGCCCCGACACTCTTCTAAATCAAGTAATCATGCAAAATATTCACATAATATAAGAAAATTTTTGTAAAACAACACATGACCGAACCATGGTCAATCTCATAACTTGAACAATTTGAAAAAGAATTTATGAATATTCTAAACATATGACAACCATCTGCAAAATCTCTAACATTACAATATCCATCATAAATTTGAAACATAATTGGGAAAAAGCCCCCATTAGACCATAAAAAGAAAGAAGCAATGTAATTTAAAAATCAGGCCTTCTGAAATTGAGAAGGCTCACCAACTGCAACTTCTGACACACACAGATCTACTACTGGCTAGAACCACAGGACTATGGCTCAGATCCTGAGATATAAGGGGTTAATACATTTTTACTAGTACGCAGAGCAATCCAAAATAATGTGTGTGTGTATATATATAACATAGATGAGAGCAAGTTTGAAACATCATGCATAAAATAGTTAAAAATACATGGGCAATTAAATGACCTTAAAAAAATCTTATCAATGCAAGTCTAATCATTTTGTTACTTCTGAGTTAGGTGGTACACCCCTACAAGTCTGATATTTCACGAGTTGTATGGAATGCACCATTAACTCGGCAGGGAAGCCCCAACCCAAGCTTGTCGCAAGAGTTGGAGTTTATGATTCTAATACATCACAGGGCACTAGGCCAGCGTATAATACCTCTTGGGGAAAAAATAACCCATATCGATAAAACACAGTTTTGGATAATGAGTTATCTGAACTTGTGCCTTCTTTGAGTAACCTCCTAACATCTCTTAAGCCTATTTTTAGCATTTTATAAACATGCATCTTTCTAAAATCAATTTCTAAAAAATCTAAATAAAATCTGGCTTATGTTCTACTCTGAGTCTGTTATGACATTATCTGTTTTGGTATCATCATTCAAAGATTTTCAAGTCATATTCTGAGACATAAAATATCATGTTATAGTCTCTTCATTCAAAAAATAAAGTGTGGACCACCATATCATTCAAACAGTTCAAGAGAATTCATACTTTAAAACATATGTCAAATTATGCATAGAATTCCTCTTTTTAATATTTCAACAAACATGTGGTGGTCATGTATTTTTGACAAACCATGGAATCCTTTCATTATATTCTTCAACATTTATCAACATGTAAAACCCCCTCTCATCAATTTAAAATCAATCTTAAATCATTTAACAATAGTCAAGAACATTGATACCATGCATCTAAATATAACATTCTTCAATTCATAACATGAGAAAATCAAAAGATGTTGCAACCTGAGAGGGAGTGTAAATAGTCATGCTCTCAATTCAATTATAAAATTTAAATTCATACATACATATATATATATATATAAACAAAAATCAATTTTTCTTTAAGGGACGGCCTCAAGACCAAAGCAATAAATCAAAAGGATTCACAATGCACAATTGTAAATTTAATTCAAAACCCCTTTAAAAATTCATGATTTCTAAAACTTTAAACCTTATTCAAAGTGTTTTCAACAATCCCATGTAGTTTAGGAAAACCCCACGTACCTTATATTACAAAGTTTAAAGAGTAGAACTCGAATCTTGATTTGTTCCTTGAAATTTTAGACTTAAAGATTGATTTCTTGCTTTTTTGTTCTTAGAGGAAGCCCTAGTTTGATCTTGTTTTTGAAAGTGAAGAGGGATTTTTGATGTTGTATAACTGATGATAATAGACTAATAACATTTTTATAGAGTCATTAAATTAATTGGGGAGGTTTTCAGAAGAGGAAAAGTACTGAAACACCCCTTTTTGAAACCATAGTTTTGATGTTGTTTTTTAAAGTGAAGAAGGAGTTTTGATGTTATGTAACTGATAGTAATAGGCTTGGTTGATGGACCCCATTAGGAGGGTGATGAAACATCACCTTGACCATCGGGTCATGTCCCATGACTGAACTCACTATTTTAGGGGTGATGGATGTCTTGACGGTCCGACAGATCGATCGTCGCACCCTCGGTAGATTGATACCTCTCTATAAAATGGGCATAACTTTTTACTCCGATATTAGATTAAGGAAAAACTTCTAGCCATGGAAAAAGGACACAAATTCCTTTTATTTTATATATAGTAGGTCCCCTAATTAGTTATATATAAGAATTTATGTTCTATAGAAGTTGAATCAAGTTTGGACGCTCACCAAAACTCAATCGATAGGAAAACTTTCAAATCGTCCTTCAGTTAGGGGACCTCTATGATCTCAATTCATGCTCAAATAGATTCCCACACTACATAATTGATTAACACAATAAATTTAAATTGGATTTCTTAGCTTTTGGAACATTTACACATAGAGGTGACAATTTACATTCTAGCCTGAAAGTGCGGGGTGTTACACCAACACACATACAATATATACACAGTGAACAAGGGTAGAGAAAATGGAGATAAGATAAAGAGTATGAGAGAGATACATGAGAGAGAGAGATAGAAGAAAAGAGCAAAGAGTGAAATAGAATTGATCAGAGAGAGATTGGACCAACAGAAAAAGGAAAACACTCGCTGGAAATTTATGGATTAGCCACCGGAAACCACCTCCATCGCTGTCGTTACTTCTCTGTAATTTCTCATTAGAGAACGTCTTCGTTCACCTAAATTCATCTGAATCAGACTGTTTTCTATCAAAACTAACCTGAAATTCCAAAGTTCTTCCAGAAATGTGTACGGGTCTTATTTGTTTTTTGCATTCTATGTTTGAGCTTAGCAGAAAAAAAATTGATGGGTGTATATCGAAGCTGGTTTCATATTGACATTTCATTCAAGACTTTGATTATGGTTCAATTCGAAAGAATCATCTTCAATTAAAATTGAGGTCCATTTCTCCTACTCATTCTCTATTTTTATTCCAAATTTTGATCATTGTTTGTGGATGTGAATGATCGGCATGCTTACCATGTTAGATTCTTTGTGAATTGTATGTTTGTTGATGCATGATTTGGATTTTTGAAAATTGAAAGTGAAAAAAATATTGACAATCAAAGAGTTGTTAAATCAATTTAGGGCGGGAATTGAAAAATCTATAAAAAGGCAAATATTGATTGTTTGATTCATCGATGGTTATTTGATTTGAAATAAACACTGATTATGTTGATTTTGATATTATCACGTTCAGGCCATAAATTAATTAGGCAAATACTAAGTTGGGTAGGCGAATTATAGGAATTGACGATTGTGGAATGATTGAATTTTTGTGCTTGAGATTGTTTTATTTGGTCGCTTGAAATTAAAAAATGTATTCATTTTACCAGGAAATGACCCGAGCTCACATTTTACTTATTCACCAGGGAATGCTCCGAAGTATCATGTACACAAAGGAGGCTCGTGATCAAGGCCTGAGGCATCGGATAAGGCATTGAAGTGTAGTTTAAGATTAGTGTAGGTTTACTTTTCAGTACCTTTTTATTTGGGGCTATAATAATTGGACTGGGTACTATATTTTTGGACTTATTTTGTTTGTTGTTTGATTGATTGTTTTGCATGTTTTGTGTGATTTATACATTCATAGTGTCAAATTAGACGATATGCTCCACCAAGCGGCCATGGTTGAACCATGGGATTGAGGGGTGCCTAACACCTTCCCCTCGATCAATAAAATTCCATAACCAAAATCTCTATTCATGGATCAGTTTAAAACAATCAAAATCATTTTGAAAAGGGATTTCCAAAGGTGACTTGGCACACCCAATTTATGCCAAGTAAAGACTCTGATTTTTGAATATAAAAAATCCTTTTTGAAACAAATCTTTATTTTTTTCAGCTAATAATAAAAACTCTTTCAAACTTAAAATTAATCTTTTTTTGGTTAAAAAAGGGTTGTGACAGATCTCTCGACTCTTCTGGGGATTTTTCAGAATTCGAGCTTATTTTTTTAGAGTTGTATCGGCTTAGTTTGACATTATGGATGTATAGACGTTGTTTGTGTTATTGTTAGTATTTGTTATATTATTGTTGAGTGCCTTTTTGCTATATGTTTATAGTTTTTCCTCTTATATATTACCTCTTTATATTTGACTTCCTTTGCATAACCCGAGTCAATTTTTTCTGCAACAAATTTTGTAGTACAGGCTATGTACGCGATCTCTAGTTGAGTCACCCTTATTTTAGGAGGGGGATCCATCGGTTGGTATGGAGTAGGTAGAAAGCAATCGAAGCTACTATCAACCATATGCTCCCCCGAACAACCTTATTAGTAGACCCTAACAGGTCATGCTTATCTGCATCATATTAAGACCTTGCAGGACCCACTTGGTCCTTTGTAGGATACTCACCCTTAAAGCA
This sequence comes from Capsicum annuum, assembly GCF_002878395.1. Classification (NCBI taxonomy): domain Eukaryota; kingdom Viridiplantae; phylum Streptophyta; class Magnoliopsida; order Solanales; family Solanaceae; genus Capsicum; species Capsicum annuum. Next base: position 198,027,809 of record NC_061111.1, on the reverse strand, counting down.
TCCTTACATGCTAATTGTTGTATCTTTGAGCACAATAGGGTCATTTAACGAACTAATTTGAGGAAAACCATGTGCTATAATTAAAGGAGCGTGTGTTTAGGCAAGAAAAAAGCAAAGTGAATCCAAAAAAAAAATAGAGTTTCATAGTTTTTTTAGAGTTTTTTATGGTTTTTGTTTCTCATAATCTAAAAATTCAAAAAGATTTTCTTACACTTTGCACTTATTTACTCAAAAAAACAAAGCATCAAAAAGATTTTGCATTTGTTTCCTTTAGCAAGTATTTATAATTCAAAATTTTCAAAAGATTTTTTATTTAATAGGAGATTTTTATTAAAGAAATTCAAAAAAAGATGGTAGAAGTTTTGTACATTGCATAAGACAAAAATATCAGAAAGATTTTTTCTTTCATAGTTGTTGGTGTCATTTTTATATGATGTATCAAACTGAAAACTCAAAAAAGATTTTATTGACGTTTTTCATCATCTGTATTTGGTCGTGTCTCTTAAGTCAAGGTTTAGTTTGTTTAATCTTTAATTATCCAATCTAGATAAATTACGCACACCTGATTCTCCTCTCTCGGGAGTGAGATACGTAGGCAGCCCTTCGTGGGTTCGATGATCTTATTTCAAAAATCCCAAAAGATGTTTCTTCACTCTTCATTTAGAATAGGTGTCATATACATCTTTAAAAAGAAAACTACGAAAAATTTTCCTTTAATAGTTTCAAGTTTCTTTTTTGTATGAAATTCAAAATCAAAAACCCAAAAAGATTTTCTTTTGATAATCATAGATTTCATTTTTTGTATAGAAATCTAAAAAATTCAAAAATATTTTGTTCACTCTTCATTTAGAGTAGGTGTTTCATATACATCTTTAAAAGAAAACTAGAAAAAGATTTTTCTTTAATAGTTTAAAGTTTCATTTTCATATCAAATTCAAAATTGAAAATCCAAAAAGATTTTTCTTTGGTAATCATAAGTTTCATTTTGTATAGGAATTTGAAAAAGTCCTTTTTTTCACTCTTCATTTAGAGTAGGTATTTCATATACATCTTTAAAAGGAAACTACAAAACGAGTTTCCTTTAATAGTTTCAAGTTTGATTTTCGTATGAAATTCAAAATTGAAAACCTAAAAAGATTTTCTTTGGTAATCGTAGGCTTCATTTTGTATAGGGATTTTAAAATTGAAAAATTCAAAAAGATTTTCATTAATTCTTTTGGAAATTTGTTAATTTTTTTTCTACTCAAAGTTTCAAAAAAAAAAAAAAAAAAGAAGAAGAAAGAGAGTTTGATCGGCCATGTTGTGCCAAAACTTCATGAACTACGCACACCTAATTCTCCTTTTTCAAGAGTGAGATACATAGGCTCCTTTTTTTTGGATTCAGTGATCTTTTCAAGAAAAATAGAAAAAGATTTTTAGAAAGTGTTGAACTCTAACACGTTTACTATCTCTTATTCAGTTAGTTTAAGGTGGTTGGTTTGTGGCACTCTGGCGGGTCCTCCATATTACACCAAATCTAAGGAAGGTTTAGTTGTGTCCAACAGGGATATAGTGTAACCTCATGGATCAAACAAAGGGTCAAGAAAATAAGATTTTAAAGGAAGAGAATTTGAGACTAAGACAACAAATGATGAAAATGTATCGAGGTTGGTCCAGTAGGCTGCCTCCTCTATTCCCCAATATTCATCCTACAAATATCTTGAGTTTTCCATCACAATTGCAAAGTTAGTTTTGTATTGTTGTTGACGCACCACAACATGCCTTGGAATTCATGCCACGTCAGCTGCATCTCAATATTTTCACCACTCCTTCTCGAGCTCCTCAGTATAAACTTACTACATTCACAACACCACATATCGGTTGTGATTTTGCTGCTCAACCCTCTACTGAGGCTTCCACATTAACTATCTGCCCAATGATTGTTGTTTTTCCATTCCTCTAGTGAACCCATGTTCAATACTCTTGATGATCATTGCTATAATCCTGAGTCTACTTTTAAGTTAACTAGACCACCAAAATTTCTTATCCAGAAGTTTGACATGTCTGAAGAGCAAGAGAAAATGGTTGGAAAAATGAAGAGTGCAGAAAATGCTATGAAAAGTTCCCTAGGACTCGTGGGTAAAGAAGATGTTTCATATAAATATTGGGCATATCTTCAAGTTTCAACCTTCCTCAAAGCTTTGAGATATCAAAATTTAAGGAACATAATGGACATAAGGAATCCATGAAATATTTGGGACAATATTGCAATCAATTAAGGGAAATTGGAGGGAAGAAGAATGAAAAATATGCAGTTGCCATTGTAGTTGGACAATGGGAATGTCCAAGAAGACGGCATCGTCGTTACCCTCAGTGTCAAGCCCAAGTTCATGCCCAAGCTCTATATAATCACTCCCAAAACCCATTATACTTTATTTCCCTACCTCCATACCTAACATATGGTGCACAACCATATGTTTAGCTCTCTTTTTACTCATAATGGAACACACCAACGCCTCAAAGTCACCCTCTAACTTCACCAAAAGATCAAAGCCATTCTAGGGCCAAGGTTCGATCCAAGTCAAACAATGAAAAGAGAAAGAAGCCTTGAGATAGTTTCACACTAATTGGAGAGTCGTATGATAGTTTATTCTTGAGACTGGTATAGTGAGGCATGATCACTCCTCTTCTTGGGTATACTCCTAATCCACATTCAAGAAATTTTGATCCTAATGTATGATGTACATATCATTCTGATGTTTAGGATCACAGTATTGAAGATTGTCGTGCTTTGAAAAGAAAAATAGAAAAGATGATTCAAGATAAATAGATTTTGGTACAGACCATGGACAATGGTAGAAACTCTTGTCATGCTGATATGCAAATTAGTGGCTAAGATGTCAAGCTTAGCAATTGGGAAGATCCACCTCTCCTTACTTGGAAGGGGTTTTCATAGTTTGTTTTGTTTTCCTTTCTTTTTTTTTTTAAAATTATTCCAGGGTTGTAGTTCGGAATCTATCTTGTTTTGTTTCTCTATCATTTTTGTTTAAACCCTTCTATCTTTTCTTTTAATGAAATATGGTGTCCTTGTTGTTTTGTATTATTTTAAGTTGTTTGTTTGTTTTCTTTACATAGTTTATTTTATGTTGGTTCTAGCAACATGACATACTGGCGGAATTTTTAGCTAGATCATAGAATCCAATTTAAGCATGAACATTGAATCAAAGGGCTAAAGTTAGAAAAAGTCATTTGAGAAATAGGTAGAGTGTTGAGACATTTGGTGACCACGCTAAAGTCTTCTTTCAAAATTAAGACAATTATTTTAAGAATCACAAGAGTAACTTTGTCATTAATTGAAAGACATATCTTGATTAGGTCAAACAGTGGTGCATGATACCATATCAAGAGGAACAGAAAGAAAATCAATTTCACGAAATCATGAGTCATTCAATGTGAGGAATGTACAATAAATGTGGAGTTTGCTAAAAAAGTAGAGACGAACAAGATCAGTTAAAGTTAATGCTGTAAAAAATGTCACAAGTGATCTTCATCTTTCACTTTCATATTGCATGATGTGTATGTGGATTTTTAATGATTGATATGACAAAAGCATTTCATTCTGTGATTCAAATATTGTGTCATCCTTTTTTTACCCCATTTGAGCCTTAATGTTATTTTCTTTCATATCCCTCTTTTGGAATCAACATAGAGTCAGCAAAGCTTAAAAAAAAGTGTCGCGTAAAAGAATAGAGTAAGAAAAGTTTCAAAAAAAAAAATATATATTCCAAAAAGAAAGAAAAAAGAAGTGTTTCAAGAATAATAGAGTCAGAAAAAAATCTCAAAGAGAAAAGAGTCAATAAAAAAAAGAAATCAGAATCAAGCAAAAGAACGAGTTGTCAAAACTACGTGTGACCTGATTCTCCTCTTTTGGGGGTGAGATACGTAGGCTTCTCTACTTTGGGATTGGTACAGTTAAATAAATAATTTAAAACTACCCAGTCAAAAGAAACTGGGGCATGAGTTAATTTCCATTGTTTGAGTTGATTCCACAAGTTGTAAGTCTCATCCTACTTCAAGTATCGTTTGGGCCTCATGTCGTCTTTTATTTATAACCTTATTCAAAAGCCAAGTTACAACCAAAGAAATACCTCCAGATCAATCTTTGAGAATGATAAGTCTAAGCATGAAATGCATAAGATAACTTATTTTGGGAATTACTTATCTTCCTCAGCATAAGGAATCAAGAGAGAAATAAAAATAAGAGATCCTTATTGGTGAAAACCCTCAAGGGCACCATAAGAGAATGGTGAGCTGAGAGAAAAATGAGAGAGTTTATTAGTGAAAACCCTTCAAGGTGTCACTAGCCGAATGAGGTCTTAAATGAAATTGACCTAAGAAAGCAACTCAGTTTCAAGACCATTAACTCAACAACAATTGGTGAAAATTTGGATGAAAAGATCAGACAGCTTAATCCAAAATGCATGACATAATCATTAGAGTTGATTGTCATTTTTAGATAATATTTTTGTTCTTTGTTTCAAATGGGGACATTCATTGTATTTTCTTTCTTCTCTTTATTTTTATTTTTATTTTATTTTCTTGAGTCAGTTATCCAAATAAAAAAACCATTTTCATTTTTCTCTTGTTATTGAGTTAAGTTCTGGTCAAAATAAGTTAGAAAAGATTTCAAAAATGGCTACCAGCTTCTTCAATTGCACAAAGCAAGAGAAAAGGTCAGCACATGAAAGAGACATGATTGTGAGCTGAAATAAGGCATGCAAAAAGTTTTGTTAATAGACAAGTCTGGGAACTCATGGAAATACCAAGGTTCAAAGAATTTATCTGAGGGGCATGACAAAGCAGAGATATTGTGTTTGTTTCAATGTTACTCCTAGAAGTCATACTTTCTAGTTGAGTCCTTCCAGTAAACCCTTAGGAGACATACTTCTTTGTTAGGGTAGTTTAAGTTATGTCTTGATAGGTGACATACTTCCTAACTCAATCCTTTACTCCTGGAAGATGCAATTTCTGGTTGTGTCCTTCCATGGAATCCCTAGGAGATACACCTCTTTATCTGAGTAATTCAATTTTTATTTATTAGGTGATGTACTTCCTAAATTGAACCTTCGTCCTAGAAGTTGCATTTTCTAGTTGAGTCATTCCACTTGACCCTTAGGAGACACACTTCCTTGGTGGGTATTCAAGTTTCCCTTATTCGGTGATTCACTTCCTAATTTATGCCTTTACTCCTAGAAAATGTACTTTCTAGTTAAGTAGCTAACCCCTAGGAGACGCATTTCCTTGTCTGGGTAATTTAAGTGGCATTTTTAAGGAGAGGAACTTTCTTATTTGGGTAATTCAAATGACATTTATAAGGAGACACACTTCTTTGTTTGGGTAATTCAAGCAACATTTGTAAGGAGATGCATTTCCCTGTTTGGGTAATTCAAGGGCATTTATAAGGAGACACATTTTCTTGTCTGGGTAATTTAAGTGACATTTGTAATGAGACACACTTTCTTGTTTGGGTAATTCAAATGACATTTGCAAGGCACTTCCTTGTTTGGGTAATTCAAGCAACATTTTAAGAAGACGCACTTTTTTTATTTTCATGAAATTTTAATAAAATTTCGATGATTTTGAGGATGAAAACGAGTAGCTTTAGAATTAAATTGTTGGTTATAAAGAAATTCTAGACCCAAAAGAAATGTTACTCGAGAAAATTGAAGTAAAAGGTGTCTTTTCAGTATTGAATGAAGGATTGGTGAAATTGACCAACTTAAAGGGTCAAACATAATTAGGAAACTTGATTAAGTTAATTATGGACTTGATTAAAATTTTTAAAACTTTCTAATATTTTCAAAAATACAAATCAACCCAACCCACACCCCTCTTCAATCCAAATCAACCAGTCTCTCTCCTCTCTCTCAACAGCTTCTCTAAACTCTCTCCCAACTAATAGTTCTGCAAATTTCTCTTTTCAATCCTCAACGACTTCAATCTCCGTTGAAAAATAGTTAGGATGCAATCTCCTTTTTGACTTCAACCTTCAATTGATGCGAAAGACTTGCTCTTCGACCACAACAACTTTGAATTCTTCATTGTTTCTTTTCTTCTTTCACTGGTAAAAAATTATGGCCTTTTAGGTTTTGAAGAAAACGAGAAACTTGAGTCAACTTCTCTTATAGTATTGGGTAACAATTTTAATATTTATTGTTTTAATTTAAAATGCGGTCTGAATAAAATTCTAATTTTTAGTATTTCTTCTCTTCTCTTTTCGAAGTGAATTTTGATTTTTTGTTGTTTGTTGCATTTTCTTGAAGTTTGATTTTAGTTGTTTGTGTTTATATAAACAAAACAATGATTTGGGTTGATTTATTCTGTTCTTGTTCTTAGTAAAAATGATGATATTGTTGTTTTTCCAGTGGACCAAAATCGTGCTACTATTTTTTTCCTCCAACAGATTATCCATCTCGTGCAACATATTAACCATCTGATGCAATAGATCAACTATCTAATGCAACAGAAGAACCATCAAATTAAAATTCTGATGCAATAGATTAATCATTTGAGGCAATAGAGGTACCATTAAATAAAAAATATGATGTAATAAATTTAACATATGATACAATAGTTTAACTATCTGATGTAACAAATTAACCATATATTGCAACAGATGATAATGCAAAAAATTTACTATCAGATGCAACAAAGGAACCATCGAATAAAAAAATCTGATGCAACAGATTAACCATTTGATGCAATGGAGGAATCATCAGATTAAAGATCTGATGCAATAGATGAACCTCCTATTGGATAAAATCCTATCAACTCTTCCAACAAGATATGTCCAAGACTTAATTTTTCCAACTTCTCATTCATCTGCCGTGATAAATGACCCTTCTGTTGGAAGAAATCTAAACAATATTGATTGTTGATAACTATTTTAATAGATCACTCATGTGTTGCAACAGATGTGTGACCTATTGCACAGACCACTCATCTTTCTCAATAGATGAGTGATATGTTTTGTATTGTCGCAACAGATTACTTAGTCGTTGCTGCAAGTTAGTTAACTGCTCCAACAGATCACTCATATGTTATAATAGATGTATGATCTATTGCCCAGACTATTCATCTTTCTTAATAGATGAGTAATATATTTTATATTGTCATAATAGATTACTCATCCATTGCTCAGGTTAATTAACTGTTCCAACATATCACTCATATGTTGCAACAAATAATATTACAATAGATATGTCATCTGCTGCACAGACCATTTATTTTTCTCAATAGATAAGTGATATTTTGTATTATTGCAACAGATTACTCATCCGTTACGATAGATTATTTAACTATTCTAACAGATCACTCAGATATTGCAATAATGTGTGATCTATTGCACAGACCATTCATATGTCTTAAAAGATAAGTAATATATTTTGTATTATTGCAATAGAATACTGATCTACTGCAACAGGTTGGTTATATACTGTAATAGATATATTACCTGGTGTAACAGATTAGTGATTTGTTGAAGCTGTTATTTTACTGTTTTGCTTGTTAGATTTACGGTTATCCTTTTTAATGATGCATTAATCAATTATAATATTTTTTTTATATTCCTGTTAATTTTAGATAATATGGCTCCCAAAAGAATAGAAACTGAATCAAGTCTAAGTAAAGAAACAATTGAAGCAGCTAGACTATATCCACTACTCTATGAGCTTGCTTTACAAGCGTTATCTCAATCAGGAGTAGAATATGATGAACATGAGGAGGGGGAATGTTTCAAAAAAGATGATACAAATGCTAATAGCCCTTCCACCAAAGAGTTTGTCAAAACCTTCAGCATTGATCGTTATTCTGTAAGAATATAGTGCGATGGTGCCATAATTTAATGCGTGATTTTGTGGTTAAGTCAGCCATGGGAAAATCTTTTGACGCCTTCAGAAAAATACTTTGAGAACAAAAATTGGATGCTTATTTTAGGGACAGCTGCTTTGGGAAATATCTTGATTTGCCAGAGGACAACAATGATCGTTTCCAAATAAAAATGGTATATGAACTTCTCAAGCATAGGTTTATGTATGAAAACAAAGATAAGATGGATGAGGTGTGGATAAATTACTATGGCATGCCTGTTTATTTTGGTTGGAAGGAGTTTGCCATAGTTGTTGGACTAAAATGTTATCTTCGTTCTCCTTCTTAAGTTATACCTAATCTAACCCCAAAAAAGCACCCCTCATACCCCAAAAAGGTAAAGGCAAGTCATGTGATCGTGATAACTTGGTGTCCATTGCTGGTCCAAGCTTCAAAAACAAAAATTTGATAAAAGTATTGAAAGGTAAAGGACTTTCAAAGAAGCACAAGCAGTCATTGTGCTTGGTTTGGTTTGTACATAATTTTATTTGAGCGAGAGACATTAACAACATAAGTGTTGGTTTAATAAAGCTCTCCGAGGATCTTGAGGCATTTAACAGCTATCCTTGGGGTTATGAAAGCTTTAAAATGAATTTCAAATATTTATTGACTCCGTTAGCGCCAAAGACAGTCAACTTATATGGGTTTCCATGGGCTTTCATGGTAAATGTTTCATTCTTTTATTACGATATCATTCATTTTTTACTCAATAAATGGTTTTGATTTATTGGTGTTATTTGATAGGCTTGGGTGTTTGAAGTCATTCTTTATTTGAGACAACAAGTGAACTACAGAAAGAAGTTTTCTGTCCAAGAATCTTGAGATGGTTGTCGGCCAAAACTATTAAAAAAGCAAAAATTTTGGATCTATTCAACCCCCCAAAGGATGAAGTAAGTAGAATTATAATTAAAATTTTTGTTTTAATTAATGATTTTTTTGAATGATCTAATCATCATTCTAATATATCTAATGACTTATGTTAAATTGTGCATCGTCGCTTGTTCTAACCAATCGAGAGTTGAAGATGCCAATTTTTCTTATGTTACGATCTGTGCAAACTTGATTGGACCATAAGGTCGTTGATAGAATAAAAATAGAATTGTTTAGAGCAACAGCCATTATAAGAAAAATAATTTTGGAGGGTGGGCATGTTGTTGTTAATGGTCTTAGTGGTGATGGAGCTGTTGGTAGTGGTAGTGGTTATACAGATTTTGCCTCTCCCAACGAATGTTCTACATGCAAATGTTAAGACTGCAGGGTAAAACATGATGTAGTGATTAATGCTATTAATGCATTAACTGCTTCTATAAAGGAATTAACATTTAAGAGCGGTGTCATTCCATCAAAGAAGATTTTATATCCATTCACTCCATTAGAGCTTAAGGCTAAGAGGAGAAGGAAAATGATTTCCAAGGTACTATCAAGTATCCAAAAAAGCAAAATTGCAGCTCCTCTGTCTGTGTGTTGTACTGAGCAATGTACAATGTCCAAAGGAGAGCAACACGAACTGAATAAGGTGAATATATATGTCTTCCAACTAGCAAACAGACACATGTTTGTTTCAATAGATGATACATCTACCAAAAATATCAAATAGATATATACATCTGTTGCAAAATTTGACTAACTTGTTGCACCAGATAAAGCATCTGTTGTGAGATATATCTCGTCTGTTTTAGCAAATTAAACAGCTCTTTGTACCACTTTTATTTGTACCAACATATGACCTATCTACTGTAATACATGAGTCATATGTTGCAATAGATGGCTCATCCGTTGGAAATTATCATACAGGTCTTTCTCATGTAGAAATTTATCCCAACAGTTGATTCATTGTTGCAGCAAAAATATAATCTATTTGGGACAATTTAAAATAGGAGAAAGACCTATTTGATTTGCTAGAATAGATAAGTTATTCTTTTCCATTTTGTTGTATCTCCGTGATTAGCATTGACCAATTTTGGCTTTCCAGGCAGATGTAGAAGCTACTGCTAAATAGCATTGACTATATGCTACACTTTTATGGAATACGGAGAACAGAAAGCGCAGAAATCATACATAAGCGATAATAAAGATCCACGACGACCAAAGCTGAATTCCATAGTACTGGATGAAGAAAAACTTGTCCATATTGAGTAGATCTTTATAGCTTGAGTCTGTCAAAGTAATAACCTCAGCCCTTCTTAGGAATTCTATGCATCAATACTTAAATTGTTGATGTATTTGTTGAGATCTGTACCCATAATAATTTTTTTACATTTCATTTATTCTTTGATTTATTTCATCTAATTTTTGAAGGCTTTGATTTATTTTATTTTGTCTATGAATTTTCTATTTTCCTTAGATTTGAACTGGTTAATTGAAATGGAATACTAGATTCAAATATTGCAATAGACGGTGTATCTGTTGCAACAGACGACACATCTTTTGAAAAATATCAAACAGATTTAGACATATGTTACAATAGGTAGGTAAGCTGTTAGAATTTATCAAATAGGTCTTCCTACTGTTGCAACAAATAGACTTAGATAGAAACATCGACTTAATGCAACAGATGACCAACCTATTGTAACAAATAAACTATATGTCAGAACAAGTAGAATACGGTTATGACGAATGGAGAATCTATTGCATTATAAAAATTCAACTTTCATTGGACATATAAAATTGACATTACATGTAAAAAAGTGAAAGTGAATTGAAATAAAAAGGGAGAAACCCATCAACAGTGTTCATTTCAAACACCTAAAATAAAATAGGCATCAAGTAGACAGTATTCATTTTAAACACGTAAAATAAAATAGTCATCAAATGTGTCAGTTTGGCACTTTTTGCCTTGTTGGCTACTTGCGTATAATTCACGTAACCAAGGCTCATTGAACCCCCAATTTTGCTGACTTGGAGTTTTATTTAGCCTCCAACGGTCATTTTTTTCCCTATTGTCTTATATATTCATCTTCTTCCTCAAATTTAACCCTAAATTTCTAAATCTTCTTCTTTATCACTACCCTTTTTCATCTATCCAAATTCTTTAAATTATTTTCATTTGGTCTTTCTTTCTTTCTTCATTTTCTTTTATTTTTTCCAACTGAGTTTTACAATGTCGAGCGCATCTTCCGCTGTTTTATGTGATAAAGATTTTTAATATTGTAAGTGCGGTCATGAAGCTCTATTGAAAATTTCTTCGAATCAACAAAATCTAGGTCATAGATTTTTACTTGTAACATTTCAAAGGTTATATTTTTTTATTTAATTAGTTGATTAATTCTTGACTTGTAATTATTTTGTAATTGTGTTCTTGTTTTTATAGAAATTGAGTGGATGAGATTACTTTGATATGTATGAAGAATGGCACCCATCACAAGCAAATCATATAATCTTGGGTTTGTTGAAGAAAGTTTAGGCTTCTAAAGAGAAAAAAAATCGAGCAAGAAGATACTACATTATTGGTGTTATTGTTATTGGTTTGGTAATGTTGGATGCATGGATATTCAAACCTAATTGCTAAAAATTTTATGGTGGTGTATTTGCTACTAGTTTGGTGTTGTCGAGCACATAGATATTCAAGCGTAATTGTTGAAAAATATCAAACAGGTTTTGGCATATATTGTAAAATTTAGGACATCTATTGGAAATTATCAAAGAGGTCTTCCCACTGTTACAACAGATTAGACTTAGATTAGATAGAAATAAAATTTAACATTGGCATAATTCTACAAATGACCAACCTATTACAACAGATAAACTATCTGCCATAACAGATAGAATATATTTTACAACAGATTGACAATCTATTGCATTATAAAAAACTCAACTTTCATCAGAAAAAAATTATTGCCACTACATGTACATGTAATTTAAAGTAAAGTGAAGTATGACTTGAAATAAAAAATTATTATTTGACAGACTCTTCTATATACATAGGCTCCAAGCGTCCAGTTAGTACCCCATAAGCCCAGACCTCTTCTAGGTTTGCCACAGCATTGTCGTACAGAAAGGTCATTGGCTTGGCCATTTCTGTGCTGGTCAGCAAACATTTGATGTGTGCAAGAGAATACGAGCCGCACGCGAAATCGTTATTATTTTTTGGAAGGTTCATGCCATTATTTCGACCTTCAAAATCCCATGATTTTTTCATTAACACTTCCTCTGGAAAATGATTCATTAGTTTACTCTCCCTCAACAAGATGGGGAACAACTGCATCAGTGGTTGCACATGGATAAAAAGAATGACCTCGTCGATGGCAGGTTCATTGCAGTCATAAAATTTGATCTTTTCCTTCTCAAGTAGTATCTCAACAGCCCGATAATGTATGCATCAATGCTCATGACTGCAAGAATCCTCTTTGCTTCAGTACAGCTCTTGTTGTGTGGATTTGGCATCTCCTCTCTAACATATTTTATCATTTCTTATTCATTATAGTCCAACGTAGAAACTAACAAATCAAATCTCGCGCCATAGGCTAATGCTTGATTATTGAGTTGATCATACTTATCCTTGATCTTCTTGTAGAAGTCGAGGTTCATTATCCTATCGGCAACGTCATAAGCTTCCGAGTACGCTAATTGTCTTCTTCTCATGAGGTAGAGAATTTTGTCAACATACTGTGATATAAGAAGTTAATTTTTAAATAGGTTAGTAATTGTAAAGATGCAACGAATGGTTCATATGTTGCATAGGATTCTCTGAATCAATAATCCAACGCAACCACTATAACAGATGGATAATAAGTTGCAACAGAACCACTACCAGTTGCGCCAGAATACCCAACTGTTGCAATAGGTTTCACATTTGTTCCATAGCTTCTTTTGCATGGAGTAGATTAGAAGTCTAGGTTAGGAAAAGTAAGCTTACCTTGTCCTCATATTGCATACGCATAGCTGTCATAGTTTGGAAGTCTTGGGGGGAAAAGGGAGGCATGAGGTAATTTGGTGAGCCTCGCTTGGCATTCTTGGCCCGTCGCAGATCCCTCTTCTCTTTGGTGCAAAGTTCTGTGTATATATTTACCTTCTTGAATGTCCCCTGAACTTCAAAAGCTTTTGGAGAGGGAGGATTTGCAATTATTTTTATTTTTGATTGGAGAGTACGTCACTAATTTCTCTTTTCTTTCTCCTAACGGCCGATGTAGGACTGTATGGCTCCCTCACCTTCTTGGATGGTATGACACCCCTCTTTGATTTGAATTCCTTGACAAATTTAGAGATAGCCTCTACTTTTTCAAAGAGTTTATCCTGGCTGTCCTTGCACTCTTTGTATTTGCAACAAAAACATGAAGGTGAAGAAGGGTAAAAGGAACATGTGTAAGGGTGAGAAGGACCTGTGAAAGGGTAAGAGGGACCTGTGAAAGGAGTGTTTTCAAACATATTTATTTTTTATTGGGCATAAACATGCTCATCATCATGAGTGGTAGCAGCATCAACATGTCTGCCACCAACACTAACAACTCCACCAGAAGAAGCACCCGGATTTGCCTCAGTAGGTTGGTCATGAAGAGCCTCAACATTAGGCTAACCTTGCCTAACTACTCTTCTTATGGTTGTTTCTCCAGCTAATTTCTTCTTTATTAACTCTACTGTTAGGTCTGCTATAGTATCAAAATGACCTAGAGTAATAAGAGAAATCATCCTCAACTCTTGATCAGTAGGCGCAATCCATGGATGCAAAACCTATAAAAAAGATAGTTACATTTAAATCATATAATATAATAATTTTCACAGTTGGGTTACATGTTAACACAGACAACTTATGCAACAAATTAATAATATGTTGCGCCCGATTACCCATTTATTGTATAGTTTGCAGTAAATGGTTAAAATTTATTTGAGTTAGGTTCAGAGAATCAGAGCAACATATGAATAATCTGATGCAAAATATCAATCATCTATTGCAATAGATTTCTAATCTGTTGCACTAATTGCACAAGATCGGTAATCTATTGGGTTACAGATTATGCAACAGATAATCTGTATGTTGCAACTGATAACAATATGTTACAGCAGATTACCCATGTATTGCATAATTTGCAGTAGAAGGTTAATCTGTTAAGAGTTGGGTTCAGAGAACCAATGTAATAGATGGGTAATCTGGTGCAAGATATCAATCATCTGCCACAATAAATTATCTATCTATCACACCAGTTGGCATAAGATGGGTAATCTGTCATAATAGATATCCCATCTATGTATCAGATATAACATCTGGTCCACCAAATATAACATCTATTAAATATTTTTCAATGAGTAAAATTATTTTACTTGAATAAGACGCACTACATCATCCGGAGCGCTAAAGATATCAACCTCCTTAATTTTGGTGTTGTTCTTTATAGCCAACTACCTTAACATCCTTGGATGAGAAACCTTATCCGGGTAATCCATTACCTGCTTTAGGGGGGAGGAATGGCTTCAAATACCCAAGCCTAAAAAAGGTAAATAGGAAGCAAGCAAAACAAGTCATAATAACTATATTCAATATAAATTAATGGATGAGTAAAAATAGTGATTAATTTTACCATGAAAGCCTAAGAAAAGCCGTATAATGTGGTCATCCCTGAGGATAGCTTTGTCAGTAAATATTCGACAGTTAAGTAGAAGCTTTCATATCCCCAGGGACAATTGCTAAATTTATCAAATTCCTCAGCACACTCCAATAAATTATCTTATATGGCCTTGTTGACGTCTCTTGTCAATATAACCAAATGGGCAAACCAAACTAAGAACAATTGCTCCCTGTATTGCTTTGATATGGTTTTATCCATGAGATCTGTCAACAAATCCGAAGCTTTGTAGCTAAGTCAAGAAATATCAAATAACCCATCTATTTTATCCTTGTGTTTTCTTGCCTTGGATATTTTGCGGGGTGTTCCCTTGGCAATAGGTGGTTCTTTTGGACATTCACATCTTAATCCCATCACTATGGAAACTCTTAAAATCCAAAACAAACCGGCATGCCACAGTAGTTGATCCAGATTTCATCCATCTTTTTCCCCTCCTCTGAATCTTTATCATCCTCCACATACTTGATCCTGCGCTTGAGAAGACCATATACCATCCTTATGTGGAAACAGGCAGAGGGGTCCTCAGGTAGCTCAAGAAAGTATCCAAAGTAGCTTCTCTTAAATAGTTCATTGTTCTTTTCGTTCTTCATAATATTCCTAAAATAATTAAATTTTCTCCCCAACTGATATTTAAGTACAAGTTCACTAGTTAGTTCTTATTTTGACAGTATCATGCTGGGATGTCGATATTAATTCATGCCCCAGTAGTGATCCATTATCAATATGTTGATGATCATTCTCTTTCTCACTCTCTAATTCCTCCTTTTTATCACTTTTATTTTCTTCATCACTATCTACAGACCTTTGTCTACCTCCCTCAACGTTGTTTTCATATCTATCCTCAGCTTTACTTTTCCCTGATTGAGATTGTTCAGGAAGCTCCTTCGAATCCCTCTGTACTGTAGCCTTTTTTGTTGGCTAGTCAGATGTTAATCTACTTTCACTTTCTTTTATTTTAGGAGACATGTTTTACCTATAAACAACAGAAAACAAGAATTATATTACAATGATGTATGCATAAATATTAAAAAATACATTACAAACACCACCAATACCGACACACCAACAGCCACCACCACAAATACTACTAACCAATGCCACAAACACCATAATACCAACACCACCAACAACCACCACAAACACCACCAACCAATGCCACCACCAGTGCCACTACGATGACCACCAACACCATGACGACCAACACTACAAATACCATCCAACAACACCACGACAGTCAATGGAATACTATGATAGAAACTAGGGATTTCTCGAGTTCTTTCTATGATTTTAGCATTAAAACTCAAAATTATAGACCCATTCTCAAAGAAATACAACTACAAGTTTTCTTTTTATCAATAACTTAAAAGCCTTTATTTTTTTTTAAAAATGACAAATATAGAACTCTTCTCGAACTCTGTTACCTATGAAGACAAAGAAAATGACTAATACAAGCAAGAATGAAGTCAAAAACAACACTTATGTGGTTAGAAATAAGAAGAAAATCGATTTTTTGTGAAGGGTGAGCAATTTGTTAAGTAGTTTTTTTCTGTACTGTATTGTTAAGAAAGAGAAAAGAGCGAAAACTCAAGATTTGAAATGATAAAATGTTTTTCTCACAAATGGATGATTTATATGGGTTGATTTTTATTTTAAAAAAGAATACAAGTTTTGTAAATGTTAATTTGGTCCGAATTGATCTTAATTATTTTTTAAAATTATAAAAGATAAGCGTAATTAGCCCTCTCATCATGCAATTGCCAAAAGACTTAATTGAAGTTGTAGTTGACCCTATGAACTCACTCCTGATCTTAGATTAATCAATTTAGGTATTAGTTGAACATATGAACTCAATTGAAATTGTATAAAGACAACTGCTCAACCTGTTGCATTAGATTATGCATTTGTTATAAATTATCAATCATATTAGGTCATTTGTTGCAACATATTACCTATTTATTGTAAATTATCAAATAGATTAAGGCATCTGTTGTGATAGATTACCAATCTGTTATAAATTATCAAATAGATTAAGTCAACTGTTGCAATAGATTACCCGTCTGTTGTAAATTATCAAATAGGCATTTCCATTTATTGTAGTTGACCCTATGATAACTCACCCCTAGTACTAGATTAATTAATTAAGGTATTAGTTGAACATATAAGGTAATAAGAATCAGTTCATCTCAGAGTGATCGATCGACGACTCTGGTCGGGAGGAACGCAATATCATCTCATTATGCAATTGCCAAAAGACTCAATTAAAGTTATAGTTTACCCTATGATAACTTACCCTTAGTCCTAGATTAATCAATTAAGGTATTAGTCTAATATATGAAATCAATTGAAATTGTATAAAGATAAATGTTCAACCTGTTGCAACAGATTAACCATCTGTGTAAATTATCAAATAGATTGTCATTTATTCTAACAGATTACCCATCTGTTGTAAATTAAAAAATAGATTAAGTCATCTATTGTGATAGATTACCCTTCTATTATAAATTATCCAATGGATTAAGTCATCTATCGCAATAGATTACCCATCTATTGTAAATTATCAAATAAGCATTGCCATCTGATGTAGATGACCCTATGAGAACTCACCCCTAATCCTAGATTAATCAATTAAGGTATTAGTTGAACATATCAGGTAATAAGAATTGGTATATCTCAGAGTGATCGATCGATGACTTTGGTCGGGAAAAATGTAATACTGTGTCATAATGTAATTGCCAAAAGACCCAATTAAAGTTGTAGTTGACCCTATGAGAACTCATCCCTAGTCCAAGATTATTCAATTAAGGTATTAGTTGAATATATGAGGTAATAAGAATTGGTTCAGCTCAGAGTGATCGATCAATGACTCTGGTCGAGAGGAATGCAATACCATCTCATCATGCAATTGCGAAAAGACTCAGTTAAAGTAGTAGTTAACTCTATGAGAACTCACCCCTAGTCCTAGATTAATCAATTAAGGTATTAGTCTAACATATGAAATCAATTGAAATTGTATAAAAACAAATATTAACCTGTTGCAACAGATTAACCATCTGTTGTAAATTATCAAATAGATTAAGTTATTTGTTGTAATAAATTACCTAGCTATTGTAAATTATCAAACAGATTAAGTTATGTTTTGCAACAAATTACCCATCTATTGTAAATTATCAAATGGATTAAGTCATCTGTCCTAACAAATTACCCATCTATTGTAAATTATCAAATAGGCATTGCCATTTACTATAGTTGAACCTATGAGAACTCACCCCTAGTTTTAGATTATCCAATTAAGGTATTAGTTGAACATATTAGGTAATAAGAATCAGGTCAGCTCAGAGTGATCGATCGATGACTCTGATTAGGAGGAACGTAATACCGTCTCATTATACAATTGGCAAAATACTCAATTGAAGTTGTTGTTGATCCTATGAGAACTCACCCCTAGTCCTAGATTAATCAATTAAGGTATTAGTCTAACATATGAAATCAATTAAACTTGTATAAAAAAATATTCAATCTATTGCAATAGATGTCTCTTCTGTTGGATTTAATCAAACAAATTAAGTTATCTGTTGCAACATATTACTTATCTATAAATTATCAAACAGGCACTGCCATCTCTTGCGAAAGGTGCCCGAGCTTTGGAAATTTTCAAACAAAAATTGTCATCTGCTACACTTCGATATTTTAAGATCCTCTTTTAAAGCAATTTAGGTATTTCTTGTCTCAGATAAAAAACATAAAATATTAAGGCGGTAAAAAATATTACTTGGATAACTCAAAAATCTCCTGGGTGAGTAGTCTTATCTGGACTTTTTAATGTCACTGTTTCCTCATTCCCCTTAAAATTTATTGATGAATATTTAAAACTCATATCTAGAATACTCTCTCCTTCATCCATAAAGTAAGACTCAACTCATCTATCTCTCTTTTTTATTCTCAATTCTCTTTCTTTCCTTTTTCCTTTCTTTTCTTTCTTCTTTCGGATAAGGATCCTTTCAAATCTCAATCGATCAATATCTTTTCTCGATTTAACTGGATGTTTTGATCCCTTTGCTTTTTTGACATTACAGGTATGGTCTACTATTGCTCTTTCCATCTTGTCTTCTTCTTTGAATGTCATTTAAATTATATATTTACATCTGTTGCTATTAATGATTTACCCATTACCAATTTCCTATTTATTGAGAAAATTGAAGGAAAGGTGACTTTTAAGTCTTGAATAAACGAGTCATTATTTTTATTAAAATATACAAAAAAAGTTATCTATTAGGAGAACTTAAAAAGCCTTGTTGTCAGTATAGTTTTTGTTTGTTACTTTGGTGGTGATGTTGTTGAGGGTGATGGTCGTGTTGGAATATGTGGTGTTTGTATTGTTGATGGTGTTGGAATATATAGTGTTGTTTCTTTATTGTCGATGTTGTTATTGGTGGTGTTGCACTATTTTCCTCAACTATTGCAACTGATGAATCAGCTATTGGAACAGACAGAGAAACTGTTTGAAAAAGTCAAATTAGTAGCAAGGCTGGTTTGATTTATTCAACAGATGACCTATCTGTTGTAACATGTCATCCATCTGTTGCAACAGATTCCTCATCCTTTGAACAAATGGGTAATCTATTGCATCATATTGGTCATCTGTTGATTCACTCAATTTTGTATAGATGTAGTAACTGTTTGAAGAAATCAAACCAATAGCTAGGCTGGTTTGATTTATTCCAACAGATTACCCATTTATTGTAACATGTTATCCATTTTTTGCAACAGATGCCTCATGGGTTAAACAAATGGGTAATCTGCTGCATTAGATTGGTTATCTATTGATGCACTCAATTTTGTGTTACCCTTTTGTAATGTTCTTTTTATTCTTTTCTTGTTTGACATCAAATGTATTTCTCTTGTTTGCAGATAAAGAAAGTGAAACTGGATCCACTATTGCCCGACCAGCATTAAAGGCTAGAGTGAAGATGGGTTTGGAGGAATAAGCTTCTTGTAGATGGAACTACTTCATATGTGGAAGGTATGTATTACTGATCAATCTATTGCAAAAACACACATCCAGTATAGAGATTTTGTGAATGTTTGTTCTTTACCTATTAGGCGTTAATCCTCCAAACAAGATATGATATTTTACAGTTAAGATTGTTAGGTTTGAACTGGTAAGGCTGAGGGTCCAAGTAGGTGGTGTTGGTACCATATTACAATTTAATGACCATTTATACTCATGTTTTTATGTTAAGTTTGGGGAAGGGTTTAAGTTTGTGGCGGTAGTGTAAATATCCAATAGTGATTGGACCAATTTTAATTAAACAATGGGCTTTTTAAAAGTCCTCTGAAGCCTCACACGGTAGCAAACAATGATGGAACTAATAGAAATTCCCCTGGTCCAAATTTATATAGATGGGTTGCTGGAGGAGACTATTTTACAGAAGAAGGTGCTTGAGAGAATATCTGTGCGGGAAGGGGGAGGTTGAGAAGGCCATATATCATCTCAGACCTTGTTTAAGAGTAGACACAGGGTAGGAAGGAAAGTGTAACAAAATTGGATAATGAAATTAACATGAAAAATGAAAAAACTGGATAAGCTGCGAATGTGAAAACGTATCTAAAAATGAAAATCCTTCAGTCGTTGGAGAAAAACAAGAATGGTCAAGGGGACTGGAGCTGGTCACTTTTCTAGAGACTACAACTAGTGAGTGTGGCCTCAATGAAGACCCACAAAATGTCGACCAGAACTCTAAGGAAGCAGCTTCGCGAGCACGGAAGGTAGTAAGATTGTTAGTCAGAATTGAAACCTAAACCAACTACTCCTAAATTAAAAATACGGGACCAAGCCAAGCTGGAAATTTTTCAAGTTAAACTTGCATCCTATTCCTCCTTTTTATGGCTCTGATCAGGTCAAAGGCAGTGGAAAAAACAAGGCATGGGATTTCTTCCCAACTTCAGACCTTTGTCTTTCTACTGCCATTGACCTTATCATAGCCACAAACAGAAGGCATGGTATGCAAGTTAGACTTTAGAAATTGACACCTTAGCTTCCCTTATTTTTAATTCAGGAGTTGTTCAGGTTTCAATTCTGACCAACAATCTTACCAATTTCCTGTGCTCAGGGAGCTTTTTCCTTAGAATTTTGGTTCTGCACTTTGTGAGAGTTTTCATTAAAGCCACACTCGCTAGTTGCAGTCTCTAGTAAAGTGTCCAGCTCCAGTCCTGTTGACCATTCTTCTTTTTCTTCAACTACTAATGAATTTTTATATTTGGATACACTTCCACATTTGAAGCTCATTCAATTTTTTCATTTCTCATGTCAATTTCATTGGCCATATTTTATTGAAGTTCCTTAGTTGCTACCCTGTGTTTCCTCTTAAACAAGGTCTGAGATGATATATGGCCTTTTCCATATCCCCCTTCCTGCACAGATATTCTCCCAAGCACCTTCTGTTGTATAATAGTCTCCTCCATCAACCCATCCATATAAATTTGGACCATGGAAATTTCTATTGGTTCCATCATTATTTGTTGCAGTGTGAGGTTTGTGTAACTCCCTAAATCTAGTGGCCAAAATGCTACACGGTGCTCATGACCCCAAAGGACCACCAGCTAACCCATGACTGATATCTATACCTGAACACTGCATATTATACTGTATAAATACGAAATATAAGCTATAAGGTCGTAAGGTTCAAAAATGATAAAACATGACATCTGAGAGTATGGTATATCAATACTAAAACAAAACTGAAATAAACTATCTGAACATGCTATAGTCTGAAAAGCCTCTAAACTATCTGAATGAGGAGCTGGTGGGATATGTCCCCAACTAACTCCAACTGATGAAATGAACTAAGTACTGAAAGAATAAACTAATCAAATAATAACATCCTCGAATGATGAGGACTCACTACTAAATCTGGCTGCCAAAATCTAGAATACTACTGGTGCTTTAGATCTCATTCTTCTGAACCTATGGTACAGAATAAAACACCATAGCACAAATACATTAGTATGATTAAATATACTGGTATGGAAGTGAGGTAGGTTGAATGCAAAGTGTTCAAATGTATGAACAACGCTAACTAACTGAATAACATGAATGTGAGAATACATGCATCAATAAGTAACTATAACTGAATTCATGATGATCCTGAATGTTGAGTCTGAATACTGATAATATGAATTATTGATAACTAATATAACTGATACTGAGCGACTGTGTCTGACAGTCTAGGTCCTGATGGAACTAGCTAAGTTCCATACTGTACTAAGTTGACTGTATCTGACAGTCCTGAAATCTGAAGAACTATCTGAGTTCTTTTACTGAGACTAAGACTATGGGAAGTAGTCATCTAATTGACATGCCCCAAATAACATATTATAGTCGAGTTTGGGTCTAATCTGTAACCCCAATTAAAAGGGTATCAATACCGTACCACTGGTAAGGACAAACTATGAGAAATCCCTTATCTAACAGGTACTCTAAGGAGAATGGTGGGACCCTCATATAACAGGTTAATCCACCTCATCTACCCTCAACTAGCAGGTTTGATGTCTTAACCTATACTGGCTACGTAGTTCTGGGGTGCAAGGATTGCTTCTAAGAATCACACCCTCTAATAACAGGTGAGTTCCCATCCTTGGGCTCACTCAGTATCAAATCCTACTCCCATCTGAATAGACACTGAACATGATTAACTGAACTGAACTGGACTGCATTCATTGAGTTCCATTGACTAATGGAACACTACTGATATAACAGAGTTTCTGAGATTACTGAGTTTTCCTAAGTCACATGACTGACTGAGTTATATGAATCATGGCTTGATTGAGAGTATCTGGAAAACATGACACTGGCTCTAGGCACACAGCTAAATTATCGGGTACAAGTACCCCCAGAACTCGATAGAAAGAAACTAACAAGGCATGACATTCTTGAATACATAAACAACATTAACAATCCATAATACAATAAGTTGGGGATTTCATGAAGTACATGGTTATCAAAATCTTGTACATGGTAGGAATGCATAAAATCAATGTCATAATTTCATATTCTAGCATCATGAGCATTCCAACAAACATCTACATTCCACATCAATAGCATGGGAGTCATTTTAACATGAGGGTAAAACATACATTCATTATTTAGACCCTAGTAAGTCATAATGCATAATTCTTTCTTACTTAGGAATTTCATCAAACACCTTACATGCACCACTTAGGGCATAGGCATAATTATCAAAGTAAACATTTGTAACAAACTCAATTCGTAGATTTCAACTCACATACCAACCTAGATTAATAAAAACACATAAAGTTACCAACTTGGGAATCATATAATCATAATCTCATGAATATAATCAACCCACAACAACTATTCACAATACATGATTTAAAACTTGATTGTTGAACTTCATGGACGAAATAAATCCATGAATGAATACTATGAATACCTTAGTACGTAATTCTATGAAGTTTGACGGTGGAATTTTCTTGAATTTGAATCCCCAATTGAAAACCCTAACTTGTTATTGAGAGGATTTTGAGAAAAGAGCATATTTTTGCTTCAAAATGGCTGAATTACGTGTTTATGGGCTTATATAGGGATGGAAAAATAACCATTTTTCCCTCAAATATGCTGAGCTGGAATCTGAAAAATTTAGCAGCATGCTATAGAGCCTGTGTTGCATGCTCTAGTCCTCCGGATTGAAGCATGCACCGTATGCTATATCGCATGCTAGGACTGTGGAATAGAGCGTGCATCGCATGCTGCTACTGTTTCGAAATCCAAACATTCCCTAAACGGATTCCAAAAATTCCGAAACACACCCAATATGTACTATTGACTTGTCCCATCATGATACAACTTAAAAATCAACAAACGGAGGTTGAGAAGGTCTCCAAATAATTCCCCGAAGTTTGGAGGCTTAAAATAAGACTAAGCGTTGAACACTTAACTAAAATATTCTAAATGTTGGAGATTTTGAAGAGCTTTAAGGAGATTCATTTGACTTAGAATTTTACGGGGTCTTACAATATCTCCCCCTTGGAAATATTCGTCCTAGATTGAGATTGACTGAGAGGGAAGAAATGGTAGACTAAAGCATATCCTAAAAATAAATGACTGAAACATGACTCCATGACTAACATGACTATAGACTAAATATATTTCATACTGAATATACATATCTGATGCATGAGTAACTGATTCATGAATACATGATTGAGTGTTCTGAGGAACTAAGTTTCTCACAATAAGAATGTATATCTGATGCATGATTACTTGATTGAACTGATACATGAATGCATGACTGAATATACAATGGTATTTAATACCAAGTTTATAATGGAATTCTGAACATGAAATGGATACCAAGCATGTAATTGAAATCTGAACATGAAACTAAAAAGCTTAAGGAGAACTGTTACCTTGAGCTAGATTTGA
The DNA here is from genome assembly GCF_002878395.1 of Capsicum annuum. NCBI lineage: Eukaryota > Viridiplantae > Streptophyta > Magnoliopsida > Solanales > Solanaceae > Capsicum > Capsicum annuum. The sequence continues at coordinate 198,003,905 of NC_061111.1, read as the reverse complement.
GTTAGAGGAGAAGAGGTAAGGATACTTGGTACGTATGTCTGCTTCTACTTCCCAAGTAGCTCCATCAACAAACTGATTCTGCCAAAGAATTTTCACTAAAGGGACTTTTTTGTTCGTCAGTTTGCGAACTTGATAGTCTAGGATTTTGATTGGAATCTCTTCATAAGAGAGGCTGCTATGAACATCTATGCTCTGAATAGGGACTACAACTGCTAGGTCACCTATGCTCTTATTGAGCAAAGAGACATGGAAGACTGGATGAACTGATGGTAGATCTAAAGGCAACTCGAGCTCATAAGCTACCTTACTGAAACGATTGAGAATTTTGAAGGAATCGACATATCAGGGACTAAGCTTTCCCTTTTTACCAAACCGCTTCACTCCCTTCATGGGAGAGATATTTAGATAGACATAATCACCAATTTTGAACTTGAGATCCTTTCTGCGCACATCTGCATAAGACTTCTGTCGGCTCTGAGAAAGTCAGAGTTTTTCTCTGATCAACTAGACTTTTTTAAGGCATTGAATACTAAGTCAGGCCCTATAATTGAGGCCTCACTAACTTCAAACCAACCAACTAGAGATCTGTATATCCTATCATAGAGAGCTTTGAATAGAGCCATCCGAACTCAATCAAAGGTAAGTGGTCATCCCAACTTTCCTTGAAATCAATTGCACACACTCGCAGCATATCTTCTACAGTCTGAATGGTCCTTTCTGCTTGACCATCTGTCTGAGGATGGAAGGCTATACTCAGATGAACTTGAGTACCAAGACCCTTTTGGAACACTTTCTAGAAATGAAAGGTGAACTGGGTACCTCTATCAGAGATAATCGATAACGAAACACCGTATAATCTGACTAACTCTCTGATGTAGAGTTTGGCATAATTCTCGGTTAAATAAGAGGTATGGACTGGAAGAAAATGAGCTAATTTGGTCATCCTATCTATAATGACCCAAGCTGAATCATTTTGATGACGAGTATGAGGCAAACCCATCACAAAGTCCATTTTTACTTTTTTCCACTTCCAAGTGGGAATATTGAACTCCTATATGGACCCACTAGGCTTCTGATGCTCTATCTTAACCTACTGACATATAGAGCACTTAGCCATAAACTCTACAACATCTCTCTTCCTCCTACTCCACCAATAGATCTCTCACAAGTCACAGTACATCTTAGTGGCCCCTGGATGAATAGAGTAGCGTGCACCATGCGCTTATCCAAGAATTTGCTGCCTCAAGTCATCTACACTTGGCACACATAGACGACCTTGACAATGCAAAACACCATCTCCCTATTGGGAGAAAACCTCAACCTTTTGATCCTTGACTGACTCATTTAACTCGACTAAACTGGGATCTCTATCTTGCTTTTCTTTCACCTTGGAATTTAGAGATGATTCTAAACTACTCTAAACCCATATATTACCCTCTTTTGAATCAACTAGGTAGACACCTAGTCTGGTAAGATAATGGACATTCTGAGCTAACTTTTTCTTACTATCCTCAACATGAGTAACACTACCCATAGACAGTTTACTGAGAGCATCGGCCACTATATTGGCCTTGCCCGGATATAATGGACACTTATGTCGTAATTTTTCAAGAGCTCTAACCACCTTCTCTAATGAAGATTGAGATCTTTGTAAGATAATACGCATTGAAGTCCTTTATGATCAGTGAATACATCTACATAAACACCGTACAAGTAATGCTTCCAAATCTCTAAGGAAAAAACTACGGCTTCTAACTCAAGATCATAAGTCGGATAATTCTTCTCATGGGGTTTAAGTTGTCTGGAGGCATAGGCTATGACCTTACAATGCTGCATGAGGACACAATCTAAAACTACTATGGATGCATCACAATACACTACGAACCCATCTGAACCATCTAGAAGAGCCAAAACTGGAGCTAAGGTGAGTCGAGTCTTTCACTCCTAAAAACTCTTCTCGCAAGGATCTAACCACTGAAACTTGACTTTTTTCTAAGTCAATCTGGACATAAGGGATACAATAGAAGAAAATCCCTAAAAAAACCATCTATAATAGCTAACCAAACCTAAGAAACTTCTGATATCTGATGGAGAGATGGGGCAAGGCCAGTTTCTTATTGTTTTGGTCTTTTGAGGATCAAGCCTAATGCCATCACCGAAAATGATATGACCAAGGAATGCTACTGACCTTAGCCAAAATTCACACTTACTGAATTTAGTGAACAGCTGATGATTTCTGAGAATCTATAATACTATTCTGAGATGGTCTGCATGATCACGCTCACTGCGGGAACAAAGATGTCATTTGTGAAAACTATGATGAACATGTCTAAGTACTTCTTGAACACACAGTTCATCAACTCTATGAAAGCTGTTGGGGCATTTGTAAAACCAAAGAGATAACTACGAATTTCAAGTGACCATATCGAGTACGGAAGGTTGTTTTTAGAATGTCACCTTCTTTGACTCTGAGATGATGATATCCTGATCTAAGGTCTATCTTAGAGAAATAGTTCGCACCCTAAAGTTGGTTAAACAAGTCATCAATTCTGGGAAGTGGATACTTGTTCTTGACCGTGACTGTATTGAGCTGATGGTAATCAATGCACATCCTGAGAGAACTATCTTTCTTGTGCACAAATAAGACTGGCGCTCTCCACGGGGATACACTAGGTCTGGTGAACCCCTTATCTAAGAGATCCTTCAACTTCTCTTTCAATTCTCTGAGTTCTGTTGGTGCCATTCTCTATGGTGGAATAGATATAGGCTGGGTATTTGGAAGAAAATCAATATTGAAGTCTATTTTTCTTTCAGGAGGAATTCTTAGAAGATCATAGGGGAAAATATCTGAATATTCATTCATGACTGAGACTGAATCAAGACTGGGAGTTTCAGAACTAGTGTCCTTAACTCGAACAAGATGATAGACACATCCTTTAGATATAATTTTCCTTGTCCGATGGTAGGAAATAAGTTGACCTCTAAAAGATGAAGCTACCCCTCTATTCTAGGAAAGGTTCATTCGGAAACTGAAACTGGACAACTTTATTTCTGCAGTCGACTGTGGCATAGCAAGAATGAATCCAATCCATGCAAGAATGACATCAAAATCAGTCATCTCTAATTCGATTAAATCTGCTAAGGTGACTTTTTGGGATACCATAATCAGACAGTTCCTGTATACCCGTTGGGCTATGATAGTTCTACCAACTGGGGTAAAGACCAATGTAATGCCCCAATAGTGGTACCCAAAATTCTACACGGTTCTTATGACCCCAAAAGACCACAAGCTAACCCATGACTGATATATGTACCTGTATACTGCATAAAATACTAAATAATGTAGAAACATGAACTGAAATTCCATAATTTTCACATATCTGAAGTAAAACATAACATCTGAAAAGGGGTATAAAATACCCAAAACAACTAAAATAACTATCTGAACATAATAGTCTAGAAAGTCTCTAACTGACTGAACTGTCTGAGTAAGGAGTTGATGGGACATGTCCCCAACTAACTCCAACTGATAAACTAATTAATGAGACAATAAAAAAATAATCATGTTCTCAAAAGATGAGGACTCACTTCTAACTCTGACTGCTGAGACTGGAATCTATTGTTGCTTTGGAGATCGTGTCTCTGAACCTATGGTATAAGATACCATAGCATGAATGCGTCAGTACTACTGAATGTATTGGTATTCATGTGAGGTAGGATAAATGTATGGGGTTCATATGCATGAACAATAATAATAACTGACTGACTATCATGAGCATGGGAATATATGCGTGAGACATAATACTGACACTAATACCATGAATACATTATTTCTAAATTTGAATACTAATAACATTACATACTGATAACTGATATAATTTGATAACTGATAACATGAGTGATGTATCTGACAGTCCTGAATCTAATGGAACTATTTGAGTTTCGTACTAAACTGAGTTGACTATATCTGACAGTCTTGAAATCTGAAGAACTATTTAAGTTCTTTTACTGAGATTGATACTGAAACTATGGAAGGTAGTTATTTAACTGACATATCCCTAATACACCATTATGGCTGAGTTGGGGTGCAATTTGTAACCCTAATTGGAAGGGTGTCAATACCACGCCACTGGTAAGGACAAGCTATGGGTGACCCTTATCTGATAGTATCCCCAAGAAAGAATGATAAGGCCCTTATCTGACAGTGCTTATCCACCCCATTAACCCTCATCGGACAGTGTTGATGTTTGGAATACAAGGATGACTTCATCATCATTATCTCAACCTATGTTGGCTACATAGTTCTGGAATGCAAGGATGATTTCTAAGGATCACACCCTTATCTGACAGTGTGTGTCCCCATCCTTGGGTTCACTCGGTGCTAATTTCTACTCCTATCTGATTAGACTCTGAACATGACTTACTGAACTGAACATAGACTGGGTTACTGAATTCCATTGAGTGATGAAATACTACTGATATCTGACAACTGGCTGAGTTCATGAGATCATGGAAATTGCCTAAGTCATAAGACTGTCTGAAGTCTAAGGATTCATAGCTTGACTAAGAGTATCATGAAAACATGACATGGCTCTAGGCACACAGCTAATATTTTGGGTACAAGTACCCCCAGGACTCGATGGAAGGAAACTGACAAAGCATGACTTACTTGAATACATAATAATCACCATAATACATTTATTGAAGCATTTCATCATACATGTGGTAGGCATAAACTTGTACATACATGGGGATTTCATGATATCATGTTAGTTGGGCATTTTCCTTCATGTAGGCATTTAATAAAACACATGGTAGGCATAGTATATGTAAAAAAACATAGTACATCAATTAAAACATCATGGTTCAATTCTAATTTCATCATTCAAGGGTTTAATCATAGGTTTTCTTGAATCCATATCTATACTAATCAACCCATATAGAATTTATCACGCAATCATGGAATAGGGTCCAATTACTCATTATCAATATGAACAAAGCAACCCAACCATAAAATTCATAAAGAAGATCCATAACTTGAATTTAGAAAAGAGATTCTTGGACTTCATGGATGAAAGGGGTCCATGAATGAACACTAAGCATACCTGGATTGAGTTTCTTTAAGTTCTTGAACTTGAAGAATTTGGATCTTTTAATTCATGAAAAAGATTTTAATGTTGTTCTTAGGATTAATCTAGAGATAAAAACCCTAGTATTTATTGGTGTGAAATAATAATGAACAAATGGGTTGAAATCGGATATAACTGGGTATATATAGGTGGGGGTAAAATACCACAATACCCCTATTAAAATAACTAAAAATAGCTAAACATTTTATAAGATGGTGGGGTGTGATGGTCCATCGTAGGGTCGACGGTCTATTGGACCTCTCCATCAAACGGGACCAGAACTAGGACCTACTGTCTCTATGCGACGGTGGGGTGCGACAGTCCTTCGCTAGGTCGATGGTCCGTCGGGCCTCTCCGTCGTACTTAGCCAGAAAACTGATTCATTGCCTTGATGCAATAGTGGGGTGCAATGGTCCGTCGCTGGGTCGACGGTCCGCCGAACATCGCTGTTATACTAATCCAGAGAGTAGGCTCACTACTTGATGCGACATTCATGGTCGATGGTCCGTCGCTTGTCTGACGGTCCATCAGCCTGCACCGTCGTACCTGGGCGATTTTTCTACCTTCTATATTTTGGACATAACTTCCTCATCTGGCACCAGATTTTGAAGAAATTGGTATCGATGGAAAACATATTCATTTTCGCACATGAAAGGATGTGAGAATCTTAAAAATACCACGTATACAAAATGGATTCGTAATTCAAAGAATGTTCTAACATCCTTGAGATAATTTTAAGCTAGGAAAAAGACATGGGTATTACAACGGATAAGGAAACTATTCGAATTTCAGGACTAACCGAAATCAACTATTATATAATGAGTAATAAAAGACAAAGAAGCTCCTGGATCTAGAAAAGCGTAAACATGCAAGTGAAAGATCTATAATGTACCAGTAACCATATCAGGATAATTTTCCTGATCTTGTCGGGACTAAAAAGCATAGAGTTTGTTTGGGCGTTGCCCACTAATAGTACTGGAAGAGGCACTCTACTGATTCGGGCAACCGAACTGAGCTGGAGAGCGATTACGCTGACCCCTGAGGACCTGGTTGGGGACAATATCTGACTCTGTGGCCTGGCTTTCCACATCCAAAGCAAACATCACTACCATCTTTGCAAGTACCCTGATGGTGCTTGCCACACATCTGACAGAAAGGATAGGTTCGGGCACTGCTAACATTGCCCTAAAACTTAGAGCCTGGTGCCCTATATCTCTATTTCCATCTCTGAATTTTGACACCAGAGCACTGGATGAGGAAGGAGATGGAATGGATAACTTTGGGAAGAACTGAGAATGACTTCCACCCTCTGACTTAGGCTGAGCAAAGTTAAAACTACCTGTCCTTGCTCTCTTATTCTTCTTTTCTCTCATCATAATCTTCTGCTCTTCTATCTGTTGAGCATGGATCATAAACCTGGCTATGTCTATCTCACTAATCAGTATTTTAGATCTGCACTCATTGACCACACTATCATTCGCCCTAGAAACAAACTTACTCACCTTAGCCCTGTTGTCTGCCACTACATGAGGAGCATATCTAGCTAATTGAGTAAACTTAAGAGAATACTCCTTCACTGTCATGTTGCCCTACCTTAGGTTGATAAAATCTAACACCTTAGCTTCTCTCAGCTCTAAGGGAAAGAATCTATCAAGAAAAGAAGTGGTAAACTGGACCCATTCTATGGATCCTGCATCTGCACCCCTTTCTGCTTTTCACTATTCAAACCATTTGTGAGCCACATCCTATAATTGGTCTACAGCTAGCTCAGCACTCTCAATAGCTGACACCCCCATGATATCAGTAACTTTCTAAACCTGATCAAGAAATTCCTAAGGTTCCTCATCTGACTTAAACCCAAAGAAGGATAGAGGATTCATTCGGGTAAAGTCCCGAATCCTAGCTACGGCTATGTTAGCCATTGGATTGGATGGAACAGGAGTTGGCCATTTATTCTGAGCAGCGACTAAGTTAGCAAGAGTAGTGAATGCAGCTCTGAACTCTGCATGGGAGACATGTTCGTCCAAGGGATCTGCTTGGATGGACTGAGGGGCTAACTGATTTTCGTTTCTTCTTTTGGGAGGCACGTTCTATAAATGAAAAGGGAGAAATATATTAGACTGAGAGTTAAAATTTAAGCTCATGCTCACTGGCATAAAATTAATACTGAAAGAAGGGAAGCTGTTCTTAAAATATCCCATAGCCTCATGTACATAAATGTGGCGTGCAACACACCTATGTACAAGACTCTAATAGATGTGTCTTTCAGACTTCCTAGGACTCTATTGAACCTGGATTTGATACCAAGTTTGTAACACCCCGAATCTGGTACCCAAAATGTTACACGGTGCTCATGACCCCGAGGACCACCAGTTAACCCATAACTGATATCTGTTCTTGAATATTGTATATTATATAGTATAAATACAGAATATAAGCTATAAGACCATAAGGTTCAAAACTGATAAAACATGACATCTGAGAGTACGATATATCAATACCAAAGCAAAACTAAAATAAACTGTCTGAACATGCTATATTCTGAAAAGCCTCTAAACTATCTGAATGAGAAACTGATGGGACATGTCTCCAACTAACTCTAACTACTGAAATGAACTAATTATTGAAAGAATGAACTAATAAAATAATAACATCCTCTAATGATGAGGACTCACTACCAAATTTGACCGCCGAAATCTGGAATTCTACTGACGCTCTGGATCTCGTGCTTCTGAACCTATGGTATAGAATAAAACACCATAGCACAAATATATCAGTACGATTGAATGTATTGGTATACAAGTGAGGTAGGATAAATGCAAAGGGTTCAAATGCCTGAACAATTATAACTGACTGAATAACATGAACGTGAGAATATATGCATGAATAAGTAATTGAAACTGAATTCGTGATGATCCTGACTACTGAGTATGAATACTGATAATATGAGTTACTGATAACTAATATAATTGATAATGAGTGACTGTGTATGACAGTATAGGTTTTAATGGAACTAGCTGAGTCCCGTACTGTACTAAGTTGACTGTATCTGACAGTCCTGAAATCTGAAAAACTATCTAAGTTCTTTTACTGAGATTGAGACTGAGATTGTGGGAAGTAGTCATCTAACCAACATGCCCCAAATAATGCATTATAGCTGAGTTGGGGTCTAATTTGTAACCCCAATTAAAAGGGTGTCAATACCGTGCCACTGGTAAGGACAAGTTGTAAGAAATCCCTCATCTAACAGGTACTCTAAGGATAACGGTGGTACCCTCACATAATAGGTTAATCCATATCATTTACCCTCAAGTAGCAGGTTTGATATCTCAACCTACACTGACTATATAGTTTTAGAGCGCAAGGATTGATTCTAAGAATAACACTCTCTAATAACAGTTGAGTTCCCATCCTTTGGCTCACTCGGTACTGAATCCTACTCCCATCTGAATAGACACTTAACATGATTAACTAAACTGAACTGGACTGCATTCATTAAGTTCTATTGACTGACGGAACACTACTACTGAGTTTTCCTGAGTCACATGACTGACTGAGTTCTATGAATCATGGCTTGATTGAGAGTATCTAGAAAACATGACACTGGATCTAGGCACATAGCTATATTATCGGGTACAAGTACCCCCAGGATCTGATAGAAGAAAATTGATAAGGCATGACATTCTTGAATACATGACCAACATCAACAATCCGTAATACAATAAGTTGGGGATTTCATGAAGTACATGGTTATCAAAATCTTGGACATGGTAGGAATGCATAAAATCAATGTCATAATTTCATATTCTAACATCGTGAGCATTCCAACAACATCTATATTGCTCATCAATAGCATGGGAGCCATTTGAACATGATCATAAAACATACATGCATTATTTAGACCCTAGTAAGTCACAATGCATAATTCTTGCTTACTTAGGCATTTCATCAAACACCTTACATGCACCACTTAGGGCATAGGCATAATTATCAAAGTTAATATTTGTAACCAACTCAATTCATAGATTTCAACTCACATACCGACATAGATTCATAAAAACACATAAATTTTCCAACTTGGGAATCATATAATCATAATCTCATGACTATAATCAACCCACAACAACCACAATACATGATTTAAAACGTGATTCTTGAACTTCATGAACGAAAGGAATCCATGAATGAATACTATGCATACCTTAGTACGTGATTTTATGAAGTTTGACGGTGGGATTTTCTTAAATTTGAATCCCCAATTGAAAACCCTAACTTGTTCTTGAGAGGATTTTGAGAAAAAAGTATATTTTGGCTTCAAAATGGCTGAATTACGTATTTATAAGCTTACATAGGGATGGAAAAATGACCATTTTGCCCTCAAATATGCTGAGCTGGAAGCTAAAAAATTTGGAAGCATGCGATGAAGCGTGCGTCGCATGCTCTAGTCCTCTGGACCGAAACATGCACTGCATGCCATATCGCATGCTAGGACCAGTGGAATAGAGTGTGTGTCGCATGCTGCTATTGTTTCTAAATCCAAACATGCCCTAAACAGATATCAAAAATTCTAAAACTTAACCAATATGTACTATTGACTTGTCCCATCATGACGCAACTTGAAAATTGACAAACTGAGATTGGGAAGGTCATCAAATAATTCCCCGAAGTTCAAATGCTTAAAATGAGACTAAGTGTTGAACACTTAGCTAAAATATTCTAAGTGTTTGAACTTTTGAAGATCTTTAAGGAGATTAATTTGACTTAGAATTTTACGGGGTGTTACACTTTGGAGACCTTTCAAGAAGTCCATTGTGCCATCAAAATCGATCCAATCACAATTGGATATTTACACTGCCGCCAAAAACTTGAACCATTCTCCAAACTTGACACAAAAATATGAGCATAAACCATTATTAAATTATAATAGGGTATCGCCACCACCATGTTAGAATCCTTCGGCCATAACGGTTCGTACCTATCAAGCTAAACTATACAATGCAGAATCTTGTTTGAAGGATCAGTGACTAATTGGTAAAAAACTGCATTCATAAAATTATTGCATTTTATGTGTGTTTGTCAAGGTATCCTGATCAATAATACATAACTCCCACGCATGAAAGTGAATCTATTCATCTGCACATACCTTATTCTTTATACCCCATCAAGACATGTTAGACAGTGTTGTTTATTCATCTGCACGTAAAATAGCTGATGAATCAAATTCTCCATCTGTTGCAACTGATGAATCAACTGTTATAAGAAATCAAAACATCTCCTTCAACAGATGGTCCTTCTATTACAACAGATAGATTATATATTGCAGCAGTTGGTAAAACTATTGCGACAGACCATCTGTTGCATATAGAGACCATCTGTTGTAACAGATGGTAAATCTGTTACAACATATGGATTATCTATTGTAAAAGCTCAATAATAACGGCATTTATCATATCTCAAGCCATTTTGAAAAGGTGAAAAATATTAATGTAAAATAAAAAATTACGACTTTTCACAGAAAAGAAAATGTCAGCAGTTTGGATTTAATTAATACAATAGAGCTGAACAGTTGTGCCTTTTAGCCTAACACATCCAGATTCAATCCTGTATAAATAGGTCCCTCCTTAATCTTCATTCTACTCCACTTTATTTATATCTTGTATTTTTTCTTTTTGTATGACATATTCAACCACTTCTCTTCAAAGAGCATATTTCTTTCTCGTTGAGGTAAGTTTTTATCTTATGTAAATCTAACAGTTGGTAGTATACTTTGTATTATATTCTGACTCTTTTCTTTACTTTTGTGCCTTACATTTTATGTCAATTCATGTGTGTTCTAGATATGGTTGATCCTCATTGGGACATTGTTGTTCTGCGTGACACAGTGCAAAAACTTTAAAGTTAGTTTAATGACCTGGAGAAGAAGATGGTCTCTGTGAGAGTGACGATGTTCAGAGAGATACAGAGGCTGATGAGGACCCTGCTACTGTGAGTTGATTAGACGGATGGAATTAATGATGATGATGATGATGATGATAATAATCATTAGAATGTGTTTTTTCTTTTAGCGTATGTATTTTAATCTTTCTATATCGGATCTATACCTAATATATTTTATTTTTCGTTTAATGAAAAATTTATTTTTAGTTGACTTTGGCTTTTTAATTCTTATTCAATTTTCATTCTGTCTATTTTTTCTTCTAAACATACATGTTAACATGTCGACGGTTGGAGGTAAGGAGTAATTTTGAATCCAATAGCAATAGTAATTTTGACTTTTGAGTTCTTTCAACAAATGGACCATGTGTTGGAACAGATTGATCATCGGTTGAGTTTCTGTCAACAGATTATCCATCTATTGCGACAGATTTGTCATTTGTTAGCGGAAAACATTCCAGTTTGATGGAACTGTGTTGTGTTCTTCCATCTAATGTCCATCTGTTGTCACAGATGGGTAATCTGTTGAAAATAATTGTAGTCTGTTGTATTATTTAGTTCATATTTTGCCTCATTTTATTGATACACAAGTTATTAAAAAGATATTTTATATATAATAAATGATAACATTACGTTCACAATAATGAGTTAAATATATAAAAGTACATAACAAACAACAGCACAAGTTTTTGTAATTACAACGATCATGGTGGATTACGATCTGGGCATGTAGTTCTTTGTGGTCAATGCGCTTACATACGGAGCACTTGTTTCCTCTTGATGAAAATGATTCTCCGACTCTACACCTTCTCTTATATGTATTTCTTCCCAGTTTGATAGTTCTTGGGTCAATATATGAAGAAGGTATTAATATCCCCAAAAGCTCTGCAGGAACAACCCAAGATTATTCGGGAGGCACCAGAGTAATTACCCACTATATGACATTTCATATTTTTCCACCGAATAATATTAAGAGGAGTCCTCGTAAACTTTAGGTCCATATTTTGGACCGTATTGAGCTCAAAGCGCTTCCATAGCATGTGGACAGGGTATTTTGTCTAAGTCAAAAATTCTGCACGTACAAGATCTTGTTTGAAGATTGAGTGTGGCAACATCACCATGACCCGATCTACGGCTGCGTCAACGTGAGGCAAAAAAAGTGAATGAGCATAAAATAAAAGAAAAAAAAAAGAAGATCTAAATTAGACACGATGTTGTTTTTTCTAGAGGATAAGGGCTGTTGAAGAGTGGTCTAGAAAAGTAAATGCTTGAGCTTGAGAAGTTTCTGGTCTAGTAGGTTCGTAAAATTCACTAGGATAAGCGGTATTATTGAACCAGACAAAACAACAAGCAATGAAACCAAAGACGGATAAAGTCCCTAAACTATAAGATAAGTAAGCCTCTCCATACCATACAAGTGCGCATCGAGCCCATACGAAGGGGTCGAGTCTTATGTCGGTCATATAGAACACCAACACATAGAAAAAGGGCTGAAGAAACCAGTCCATGACTTGACATTGGTAGAATGCTACCTCCAATTCCATGTATGTTCGATAGAGCCAAAGATTCCCCCACACTGATCAGAGTACGCCGATTACCCCCCGAACCGTACAAGATAGTTACCACCTATCATACGGCTTTCTAACTTTACTTTTTTTTATGGTCATTACTCTCTGTCGATGATGGTAGTATAAGAGATCTGTAACCCTCCTTAATACTGAATTTGTAATCTGCTATTTTATGAGATAATAGCCTATTCCCCAAACTGATGTTTGTTAATAGTAGTTTTTCGAGTTCTAGAACAAATGGGGTTCTTCTTGGGCCCTTGAACTGCACACACCTTTCGTTAAAAAATCGGTCATACTTCTTGTTTATTATTTCAAACAAAGCCTTGATGAAAAATTCTCTTTCATCACTAAACAATAAGTTCACCGATTCAGCTATATTTGATGTCATAATATTGTACCTATATAAAAGAATCACTTAGTAAGACATCATACTAAACTTGTAACTCAAACAAGACATAATCATAAGAATGTACCTATCTATTGGACAGAATGCCTGGCCCCATCTCTCAAAACTAACATATATGAGAAGTTCTGCTACCTTGGGATTCACACCCGTTATTTGATTGAAATGGTCTAAAATCTCTTCTCTACTATATGCTTTAGATGCTTTATAAAAAAGGGTCATGACCCTTTCGTTGTGATAGTTAGTCTGAATATTCTCTCCAAGATGCCTGATGCAACAACCAAAGTAAGCTAAAGTAAAGAAAATTGAACCCATCTTTGGAATACTTGGATGCCTATCCAAAATGAAAACACAAATCTTCGGTATCTTCAATGCAGTTTCACAGTTGTTCAAAGAAAAATCCATAAGAGGCATCACATTCCTTGTCCGCTACACAAAAAGCGAAAGGAAATATGTGATTCTCCACATCCTGCTCTACCGTCGCTAGTAGAACTCCAATATACCTATTCCTTAAGAAGGTTTCATCAACGGCTATGCCTTTTCTAAAATATCAAAAACCTTGAATCCAAGCACCATAGGATACAAAAAAGTACTTGAACCTTCCATTTTCATCAACATGCAATGTCGTCTTACTTTCGGGATTTATGGACTCAATAATGTAACGGTAGGCATCTAGGACTGCATACCCATGCTCGTGTGTCCCCCTAACCAAGTCCTTGGCAATCTCCATGGTCGTATATATCTTCCAATAACTGACCAGGACACCTAATTTTGTAAAGAGTTGATTGGCCATAACCCATGGTAAAGGGCCTTTGCTATCGGGGAAAGTACTCTTGAAATATTCATCGAGGACCTTTGTTGTGGTGTGAGGATTTTGGCCCGAGATGTACTCTGAACTATATGTGTGATGCTTTTTATGTTTATGAATGACGAATATGTCAGAACTTGTATACTTCACTGCTCTCAACCACCACTTGCAGTTCGAATTAGCATATTTGTAGTAAAAAAACGCTACTCGAATTAATCACCTTCTTTATTCTGAAATCTTTTTTCAAGCAAGAAATAAACACTGTGGTAGATAGTTCATTCTTGTCCTTAAATGACATTCCTTTAAAAAAAATGATCTCATCATCTTGAAGATTGCCAGGTTGTGTCGATCCAGAAGAACTGCCCACCGTATTGGTCGCATCAACGGGCGTAGGTGTTTGATCATCATCTGAAATATTCATGTCTAGATCATCCAACCTATCATAAAAGATGTTTTATTGTTGTTGTTCTTTAACATTTTGGTTCTCATTCTCTCTCATCTTTTCAATCACGTACACCCTTAACACCGGCCTAGATGAATTACTAAGATAAGCATGCAAACGAACCGGATTAGATGAATCACTAAGATAAGCATGCAAACGAACCTACTCGATTATCTTGAAATATAGTACCCTTTGATTTTCAAAAGAGCTGTGCATGTAGCTGATGACGAGTTCTTCCAGTTGACAATTCAGTCCACAATAGCTGATGATTAAGCTCACAAAATCATCATACAAAATATCAATTTGGACTTTCATAGCTATCATCTCTATCATTTTACCCTTCTTTCAACGCCATACATATCGATTGCTCTTCTCGATCCATTGACCATGACAATCCACCCCTATTGTTATTGATCTCTCCATTAATGGTACCTAGATAAAGTCATTTATTAAAAAAAGTTGATAGTGATTTCATAGTGCCATAAATGAATCCCAACAGATGTGTAATCTGTTGTAACAGGTAAGTGATCAGTCGCAACATATTACTTACCTATTGGGATTCATGTTATGCTCCTGAAGCTGATTTTAACAGACGAATCATCTGTTGTAACAGGTGAATCATATGTTGCAATAGACTATATATCTGTTGTAGCAGATGAAGCGCCTATTGTAATAGATAATTAACCTGTTGCGATAGATGACTTACCTGTTGCAACAGACGATGATCTATTAGAATCGAGATCTGGTTCTATCACAACATGTTACTAATATGTTGTAACAGATATTTACCATCTATTGGAATTGAGTTCAGGTTCTATTGCAACAGCTTAATAATATGTTACAATAGATATTTACCCTGTTGCAACAGACAACACGTTTTTTCGAATTGAGTTTAGGTTCTGTTGCAATAGGTTACTAATTTGTTGTAATAAATATTCATCATGTTGAACTAGATAGCTAATTTGTTGCAACAGGTGGTTCATATGTTGCAACAGGTGACCCATCTGTTCGATTAATGTTACGGCCTATAGAACCATAAACATGAATCCAACAGATGAGTCTTCCATTGAAACAGATGTCTCATCTGTCATAACAGGTGATTGATCTGTTTGAACAGATGGCACTTATGTTGTATTCATATTCGCGTGCTATCTATTGTTAGAAAAACAACACAATAGCAGTTACACAGATGACAAATTCAACTAAAAATCATAATTTGACTTACTAAAGTTTCCTATAAAGTAATGCCAAAGTGGAAAGTGATGTATGAAACAAAATTTGACCAAAGAAATTGGTCAAACAGCTCAGCAACGATAACAACAATAACAACAATGGTCAACAAGAAGAAGATGAAGATGACAATGAAGTAGAAGATGATGATAATGAATCAGAAGATGTTGAATAAAGCAGCAGCAACAATGAACGATAAAAATCGCTAAGAGAGAGAAAACAACAATGGATGAGAAGAGAGAGAAAGGCGCCTTTTTCCCCTCTATTTTCTGTTATACTAGGTAAACATTTGGATCAAAGTATAAATTTAAAAAATTTTGGGTTATTCTCAAACTTACCCAACTTTCTTAATACATAATAAAGTAATTGTCACCTCTACTTAATTATTAAGATTTATGTCACCTACACCTCATTTTAAATCTCTTTTGTCACCTACAGCTAAAACCCCTATGTTACTCTTCAAAGGTAGAGACAAAAAATTAGGTAGACACTTAACATATTAGTTGAATATAATAATAAAGAAAAGATAAAAAAAAAACAGTGTATTCCCACATAGTGGGGTCTTGGGGGGTAAGATGTACGTAGTCCATACCACTACTTCAGGAAAAATAGAAAGGTTGTTTCCGATAGACCCCCGGCTCAAGATAATAAAGAAAAGATATGTTTGAAAATTTATGCAAACATCAATGTAAATAAATTAAAATCAGTAAAAATAAAAAGGACAAAAATGTCTTAAATGATGTTCACCTAATATAAAATTCAAGTTTATCTGAAAGATTAAAGCTCATAATTATTTTCAAAAATGGAGAAAACAGTAAAATTAAGTGATAACAATATAATGCTTTAGAACATAAAATCTAATCCATTTAATTACGAGAATTGATTTTTTATTATTATTGAATAATTTTTAAGCATTTCGTAAGTTCAATAAGAGTTTCATAATCCCGCGAAATGTGAATCAATTGACTAGTAGTTTTAAATAAAAGGAACAGGCACGCCCAATACATTGCAATTTACTCAATCTTTAGCTTCTCTGAGATTCTGATAAAACAACAATGAAATCAATTCGAAAAAAATAGCTTTGAAGTGATTACCGGGGATCATTAAGAAAAAAACCTTGAATCTTTTGCATTTCCTGTACAATCTTTATGACATTTGATACTGTAAAAAGGTGTTTGGTCCCTAAGAGCAACCCAAGTGTGCAATATTAAAACACTTGGTAAACTCACAAATATTATTGAATAGCTTTTTGATGTTATTTTTCGGATATAAAAATTTGTATATAATCAATAAGAACTTGATACAAGTTCAACCATCTTATAATATATGACCAAATAAATTGTATTAATAGATGTATTTAACGTTAATGATATTTTAGATCTGTTTAATACTCCACCATCTCATATTAGTTAAACATTTTTTATTTTCACGGTGTTCAAGATATCATTAATGGAATGGTCAATTTTATTACTACATCTTTTTATTCATATTAATGAACATAAAGATAATTTATTTAAATATCCAAAAGTATATTAATTATACGGATAAAATGAAAAAAATTTAATTAATTCTATCTTGATTTAGTAAGTGATCAACTAATTTAAGATATTTATTTTTAATAAGATGATCAACTAAAATAAAACGGAAGAAGAATAAATATACAGAATAGATTGGACAATAACACACTTAATTTGGCTAAACGCTTTAAGTAGTGAATCATTGAATTCAGTCTTATCCTCATTAAATCGAACAAATTCAATATAATTGAAAAATTCACTTAAATTTATAATCATAAATTTACGTCAAAGGCGAAGTGACAAATATTTAGATTAAGCTACAATATATAGTTACAATTTTAAAAAATTATGAAATGTGTTACATTTAGATTTTATAGCAAACACGTAATATATATGCTCTAACAATGTGACAAAATAAATGTTTTATGCGTTTTAGCTGATACCGCATAATGTTATTAATATTCACCATTTAAATATAATTTTTTTATTGGTACAACTGATATTCACCCCATACAGTAAAATATAATTATGTTTATAGATACGCGAAATGTAACTATATTCATAATTATATTCTAAACAATGGTTATTTATGACACTTTCTCAAAAACAAATACAAAGCATAATGAAAATAGATTCTCCCACTTTCTTAGTTTCAAATTGATTGACTTGTTTTGACTTAACATAGAGTTTAAGAAAATAAAAAAAATCTTATGATCTTAATTAAAGTATATTGAATATATCAAAATATCTTTATTTTTATGGATTAAACGTGATTTGACACGAAATTTGAGAAAATAAAGAATCTTATGGTTTTAGGAGTAAATTAAAGTACTTTCTTCGTTTCATATTGGTTGCCCCCTAGTGACTTAACATACCCATTAAGAAAAATATTAATTAGGGGTTTATTTTATCAAGTTAGCCTTATTAATTATGTTTTGCAAATATAAATTTGAGTAAATACACTTTGTTTAGTCATTTAATGTTAAGGGTAGTATTGGAAGAATATAATAAAATCCTTTTGATTTCATCAAAGGGACAACTAAATTGAAACAAATATTTTTAGAAAGAATGCCAACTAAAATGAAAAGCAGAGTGTATGTTAATTGTATTAAAAAATCTTTAATTTTGTGTGTTAAATGTGACTTGATAAGGAGTTTGAGAAAATAAAAAATCTTATGACATTAAATTAAAATATGTTAAATGTATCAAAATATCTTTAATTTTGTGGGTTTAACGTGACTCGGCACAAGATTTAAGAGATTAAAGAATCTTACTTCTCCCATTCTATTTTGGTTGGTCATCTTACTAAAAATAAATGTTTCATATTAGTTGATCACTTACTTAATTAGGATAGAGTTAATTATTATTTTATATTTTAGCCCAACAATTAATAGCATATATTAAATGTGAACAATTACAATTTTAATGTCTATTACTACTCTCGATGAATATCATTAGTATGGATAAAAAGGTAAAATAATAAAATTGATCATCTAATTTATGATTTCTTAATCACCGTGTAAAAATGAAATGTTCCAACTAAATAGAACGGAGAGAGTTAAATTAAAGTATACTCTCTCAGTTCACTTTTACTTGCCACTAATTTCTTAATTGAAATTCAACTTTTGCTTGTCATTTTTGAGATATTCAAAAGAAGCCAATTTATTTTCTATTTTACCATTAACATTGATTATTGTTTTCCTAAATTAATTTTAAGTTACAATTTACGCATCATTTAATAGGGGTACTATGATAAAATAATTATATTATTAATTATTTTTTAATAGGTGTGTCAACTCAAAATATGATAAGTAAAATTAAATGAAAAAGTACTAAAATATTATTAATCTTGTGAGTTACGTGACTTGAGACGAATTTCTTATGACTTAAATCAGAATATATCAAATACATTAAAATATCATTAATTTTATAAGTTTAATGTGACTTGACACAGAATAAAAGAAAAATAAAGAATCTTATCATTTAAAATTAACGTACATTAAGTTTACCAAAATATCTTTAATTTTATGAATTAAACGTCATTTTAACACAAAATTTAAAAAATTAAAGAATCTTATGATTTAAAATTAAAGTAGGTTAGATTGATTAATTTTCTTTAATTATTAAAATATTTAAATTTTACAGGTTAAATGTGCCAGCTGAGAAATAGGTTAAAACAAAACTGAAACGGCTACGACTATATATAACCTGACAAAGAGACTGCTAAAAAAAGAAAATCCTAGAGAGAGAGAATGGACAACTCAAGCTTTGCATCCGATACCGACAACTCCACCGGCGACATCCGTGACTACTATTTAGTCGGAGAAGCTTCTGAAAACGCTGGCGCCGGTGAGGAGGATCCGATGCCTCCGGTGGCCGGAGAAGAAGAGGTAGCAGAAGCAGGAAGTGCCGATGGAGATGGTGATTCTGATGCTGACGGTGAGTCGGATTTAGTCAGAGAAGATACCGATCATGATGAAGCTTCTGAAGACGCCGCCGACGGCGACGATGAGGAGGAGCCGCTGTCTCCGATGGCCATGGAAGAAGAGGAAGAAGAGATGAATGAAGAGCCTGAGGAGATTACGATGGAGATTCCGGTTGAGGAAGAAAGTGCCGATAGCAATGGAGAAGGTGATCCTGAGGAGAGAGATGAAGCTACTGAAGATGTGTATACCATTACTGAACTCATCAGGCCCGTTAGCTATGCAGCAACTTTCGTCAATGATAGGCAGGAGGATCTTTCAATCACCTTTCTTGCCAAGAGGTTTGCCAATTAAAACCTAAATTTCTGTTTTTTATGTTGTGTTTTTGTGCAATCACTACATATATATGATGAGATCTCTATGTTGTATAAATTATCTCTATGTTAATTAGCAATCCAAGTAAAGCATGCAGCTTTCGGAGGTGCCATGGCTTTCCTTCACTGGGCATTTACCATAATTCTGATGTTTCCTCCATAACGTGTCTTTTAGGGTTTTCATTTAACACACCAATCTTTAATTTTTTTCAAGTCAAATGAAAATATACCAAATCTAATCTAACTTCCGACTCCTTCCCTATAAACTGTATTCCGTCTAACTTTGTGTTTTGTTTTGGTAACTTGTCCACCATAATTGTTGTTAGAAAGAAACTCTTTGTTCAAGTTCAACTATTAGACTTCATTAGGGCATCTCCAAACACCCTTCATTTCACCCTCTATACCTCATATTTGGAGGGATAAATGTTTTTTCAAATTTGTTATGGTCAAGATAAGCTAAAAATTCTCAGATTTTCAAATTAATTTTCAGTCTTGGCATTCTATTGTTCTCTTTACATCATACTTTAAGTGGTACTTCTTTTGTTCTTATTGATTTTTTTCTTGAAGTTGTGTCGCCTGTTTTCCTATAACAGCTATTTAATAAGTGTATAAGATGCTATGAAGTATGACCAGTGTGATTATATTGCTTCCTTCCGTTTCTGTTTTGTTCGCTTTTCTTAATGGAGGGAACTTGAACTTGACAGTTTTGTTCATGGCCGCAACTTGCCTCATACTCTCGATCGGTGGCTTTACCAATTTTCGCACACATTTTGCTAGATAATTCAATTCAAACTTTTCAGTTTGATGATGCTTTGCTGATTCTTCTATTAGTTTCTTGTTCATATTTGAGCCTTTCTTAATGGTTTGCCTGCACAGGTCGGATGGAAAGGAAATGCTTGTGGATAACAAGTTTCTTAAGATGAATTATCCGCTTATGGTAATTATGTTTCTCTTTTCTCTTTTATTCATTCTTGCATCACCAAAAAAATTTAACAATCTTACATTTTCATATGCATTAATCACAGTCATTTCTCAGTTTCACATAAATATGGATACTTTTAGCATTTAATTTTTCAATCACTATAACCTCGTGTTGTAATAGTTTAGAAGTAGTACATTGATAGTGTCCGGTAATCAGAGTTGTTAAACTTTAATCTTTTCCTCATTGTACTTTTCTGATTAGATTCTCATTAATTGTTTTGGATTGTCACTTCAGATTAATAAGTGAACATGTTGTAATTTGTTTAAAATAAACATTGTATCATTCTACTTGTAGTTATGGTTGTTATTTGACAAATGAGTTGATATACTTGTAAGTTCTAACTCTATTTTCAGAAAGTATTTCCTCCTGCTTTACTTAGATGACTCTTGATGGAAATACTTTTTTTTGTTTGTGCTTTGACAGTTGATAGATTTCTACGAGCAGATTGTGCGATTCATCAGTCCCCCTAAATGAGTTGGCTCAATGAAGGAAATATGTGTGGCTCGATTAGCTTAATCTCTTGCTTGGCTCATGCATAAAATTATGTTCTAATGTATTTGTTGTTGTAAGCTAGGGTGTTAACCCCTATTAAATTTATTAGAAAAGCTAGTAATTAGCAAGCTAGAATATATATTATGTGAAACCTATAGTAGATTTTAATGTTTCGCGATATACTATACATGCTACACTATATGCTATGAAAAACCTTTATTAGGTTTTACTGTTTCGCGATATAATATGCTTTAGAATTCTATCTCGAATGTGTCATCCAGCAGATGAGATGCAGATAGTAGTATTCTTCTCATCTGTTAGGTGTTATTAGAACTCATTTTGAGTTCTGTTCAATAGCTATGGATCTGGATTTGTTGTGCACGTATGCAATTGTTTCTTGAAGGCTAAGATGTTTTACCATGGCTACTACATAACAACAACAACAATATAACCAGTGTATTCTTATAAAGTAGGGTATGGTAAGGATAGAGTGTACGCAATCCGTACCACTATCTCAGAAATTACACAACATCAAACTTTTCTCTCGACAAAGTTCAAGTAGTTCTAAGTGTACAAAGAAAAAGGGGAAGGGAACAAAATAGATAGAAGAACTGTTGTAAGTCGTTTTGATATTCTGATTCTTGATATTAATGTTGGTAAATATTTTCTTCCAGTTGGTTCCAATGGTCATAAGGGAAAAAAAGAGCAAATATCGATGTCTATCAGAATTTATTGTTAAAGGTTAAATATAGAAGCTATCAAATATTAGTTTATTTGGTAATAGTCATGTAGTATTCGAATCTCACTAATCAAGATTTGCATCACATAAGACCCTCTTCCTATAAGAGAGTTATACTTTCGGCATGACTTGACTTTGGTGTTGGGGCTATAGTTGTCCTCTTCTTTGTATTGTACAGTTTCTTGGGCTGAGTTTTATCTTTTTGTTAAAAATTATTTGTTAAGATGATATTGGAAAGCCAACAACTTTGTGTAATGAGCAGAGCATATAGAAGATCCATTAAAGAAAGAATCATTGTATGTATTCTGACTTGTTGTCTATAATTGGAAGCTACCTTTCTTTCTTGAGTAAATTCGTTGAATATTCTGAAAATTTCTTTCAAAATCATTTTATTTGAGGAAATGGCGTTTTTGTTCTGAAAATTGCTTACTAAATCATATATCCACTGACAAGAAGCCATGAAAAATATATATTTTATAAATGAATTTGATTTTACCTTCGCATTCTTGAAAGGATGAACAGTTATGTGTGGAAGGATTATAACTTTCATGATGATAGTTTAATAAAAATACTTTTTTGATGATATCGCAACTTTAAAAAAAAAAAAAATTAAACTAAAAATTTTTCCGCAAGAATATGTCTTTGAAAATTTTACCCAGGATTTTCCTTTTTTTTACCTTGAAATTGTGAAGAAGAAGAATGTTGAACCAACTAACCCTTTAAGAATTTATTTTTGAGTTATTGTTCCTACTTTTTTCTTTTTCTTTTTTCTCTCTTTTTATTTGGATAAAAATGTCATTTTCCCTTAAAAATAAGAATACACATTTGAGGAGCAAAACACAAAAGTAGCATTGAAAATCTTTTGTGGGATCTTAAATTTTGTTGAGTTAAATAGGTTAGTAAATATATTATTAAAAGATAGAAGTTTAAATTTGACATGACATCTAATTAGGAGAGAAGAAAAATTTTGTTGTGTGGAGTATATTTTGAGGAAAATAATAATTGTTGAGTGATATTGTAGTTTTTAAAACAAACATTCTGATTATAGTAGGCAATTTTTCAAACATTGATATGCCCAAAAGTAGCTTGTTTGCTTTCTACAATTTCCTTCTAGCTTGATACAGTTACGTCCCATGATGAAGGTGAATTGAATAATATACAACAACATACTTAATATAATGACACAATGGGATAATAAATGCATACAAACTTTACTTCTATCCTAAAAATAGAGAGATTATTTCCAAATTCCAATTGACCATCCATTTAAATATTATATTCACAAACTATTAGAGAAAATTTTGATCATGATAATATAAAAACTATTTGTATGATGATATATATTCTAAAAGCAAGCGACACTAGTAGTTTAAGGTTGCGATAGTGGTAATCAATGATGGTGGCACAGTGATAATTGGTGAAAATTGTGCAATGGCGATGGATTATGATAGTCTTGAGGATGGCAGTAAATAAAAGTAATCATAAAAGTGCACTTTCAAATGTAAGTGTGTTCTAGTGATGGTTAGAGTCAGTCGAATTTAGTGATGTAAATTTGCCTTTATTAGAATTGGATGGATATTAATAATATAGAGACTAGTTATAGAGAATTTAGTTATTCCAATTTCCAAATGATAACTATACACAAATACAATCTCTCAGTCCGAAAAAGAATATCATCTTTCATTATAGTTATTCCAATTTTCAAATGATAACTATACACAAATACAATCTCTCAGTCCGAAAAAGAATATCATCTTTCATTATTTGATAACTATTTATTAATTATACCTTTCTCATTTTATTTTTATGGAGTTCCACTTAATAAGAAAAATCCATTAAAATATAAGCGACTTTAATAAAATTAATTTAGTAAACTGAACAAAGTTTTTCTTGTTTCTTAAATTTCGTAGACAATTAAATAACGCCACATAAATTTCGATCAGATGGTGCAATATTAGCTGGGACGAGTACTTCATACGCTCACTTTTAATACACATCATTATCCATTCATTGAACAAAAAGTTTCTTGCTTTCTCTGCATCTCTTTGTTTCGATCGTATAACAACTCCAACAATGACTTCCTCCGACCCAACTCCCATTAACCTGAACCAAACCCGAATAGGATGAATAGGAACTGACTTATGGGTGGCGCTATGGCTTCACAGCTTCTCTTCGTTGGCTATTCCGTCACAATCTACATTAGCAATCTTTCTAAAGTTGTTCATCTCCGATCCCAAGGTGCCTTTCTTGCTAATACACCCAGCTAATCTCGAAAGTAGAAAATGCAAATAGGAACAGTAATTATAACAAAAATAAAAAATAATACAATAATTAAAGTAGTAAAAGAGGTTGAATAACAAGAAGCTACTAAAGTAATATATCAAAACTACTAGCATGGAAGTATAAGCGGGACAACACCCAACTACCTAACTAACTTCGTCGTGTCCTTCATAACTTTCTATCTAAGGTCAAGTCCTTAGTTTGTTGATGTTGCGTCATGTCTTGCTTAATCACAACCCACATATTTCTTTAGCCTACCTATATCTCTGTCGAAACCATCCATAGCCAATCCTTTCTAACTCAAAAAATTTCTTCGGAGTTCAGACAGCAATGACTGCAAGTATGTGTGTGCGTGCACATACACACATATATATAAGGTATTATGTATGTATGTATAAATATGAATAACAGAGAAAACTTGATATCACTGATTTGGAGCCTGTTTGGGTTATTTTGCTAGTCGAGGGCATTTTTTTAGCAAAAGAATAACATTGAAGACATGTATGAGCCAAAAACGTAATAAAAAGTAAAACTGACCATTATATATATATATATATATATATATATATGTCAAAGGCATCGATAGACACTCAAACTTGTTGCCAAAATTCACTTAGACATCTAAACTAACGCTTATTTATATCATGCCTCTAAATCCCCTAATTTTGTTCTAATTGGGCCTTCTTTGCCTATGTGGCACTGCGCGTGCAGTGCCATCGTGGGAGGCACGTGAGGAGCATTTTTTTTTTACTAATTTACAAATAAAAAGATGTTAAGTGGCATTGAGGGCCCCAAAATTTTTTTAATAACAATTTTTTTTTTTAAATACCAAAGGCCCTTTTTAATAAAACAAAAAGCATTAGGGGGTCCGAATTTTTATTTTTTTAATAAAACAATACGCTGGGGGATGGGGGTAGGTGGGGGAGTTTTATTTTTATTTTTTTAAAATTTTTATAATTTCTTTTTAATAATTAGTTTTTTATTTTTTAAATAATTTTATAATTTTTTTTTATAATTAGGCAAAAAAGCATTAGGGGGTCCCAATTTTATTTTTTTTAAAATAAAACAATACGCTAGGGGCTGGGGGGCTGGGGGTAGGTGGGGGAGTTTTATTTTTATTTTTTAAAAAAATTTCTAATTTCTTTTGAATAATTATTTTTTTATTTATTAAATAATTTTATAATTTCTTTTTCATTATTAGGATTTTATTTTTATTTTTTAAATAATTTTATAATTATTTTTTAATAATTGGGATCCTCAATGGCATTTTTTATTTTCATTTTTTTAAAAGTTTTATAAATTTTTTAATAATTATTTTTTTATTTTTTAAATAATTTTTTAATAATTTGTTTCATTTTTTTAAAAAAAATTATATTTTTTTTAAACTAATCAGTTTTTTTATTTTTATTTTTCAAATAATTTTATAATTATTTTTTCTTAATTTATATCCTCAATGCCATTTTTTATTTTAATTTTTTAAAAAGTTTTATAAATTTTTTAAATAATTTTTTAATAATTTATTTCATTTTTTAAAAAAATTTATAATTTTTTTTAAATAATCAATTTTTATTTTTATTTTTAAAATAATTTTATAGTTATTTTTTCATAATTTATATCCTTGCCATTTCTATTTTCATTTTCTAAAAAAATTTATAATTTTTCTTAATAATTATTTTTTAAAAAAATAATTTTTTAATAATTTATTTCATTTATTAAAAAAATTTATAATTTTTTTTAAATAATCAATTTTTTTTTATTTTTTAAATAATTTTCGAATTATTTTTTAATAATTTCCTTAATGCCATTTGTATATACTTTTAAAAAAAATTATTATTAATTTTTAATAATTATTGGACCCACAATGCCATGTGTCAGCTTTCAATTAGCTCACCACGTTATCGCGTGTGTGCAACACACACTTTGAGCTTTTTGCTGATAGGGAAAAAAAGGCCCAATTAGAACAAAATGTAGGGGGTTTAGGGGTCTGATAGGAACAAGTCTTAGTTTTGGTGTCTAAGTGAATTTTGGTAACAAGTTTGAGTGTCTATCGATGACTTTGACCTATATATATATATATATATACACACACACAATGAAGGATTAGAAGCATAATGGTGTGGCATGCCTCATGGTCCAATAAACGTATTTATCTTTTTATCTCCTATTTTTAACTTTTTTTTTTAGTATCCTTCTCAATTTTGCTCTTTAGTTTCTAATTGTGCGTTTATGTCCTACATTAATTTTAAAATATTTATATAAAATCAACCTGCCATAAAAATCTGACAATCAAATTCACGTAACAATAACCAATGATGATCTTTATGATCTCTACTAATTATACTCCTTAAATGTACTTTATGTTATAAAATGAGAAGTCCTTTCTTTAACTTTATGAACTATGTTGAAAAAAGAACAAACCATTTATCTTTCACTTGAAAGGCCAAGCGTCATTTAGCCAGCCCATTATGCTTTTTCTAATTGTTAAATGAAATCAATGTAAAAAGAACGTGATATACTTTTAATTGAATTCATCATATAATAAATGTGATGCTTATTTACAATGTAAATGATCCAGAAATTAATTGATCACGTCCAAATATGATGCTGTGAGGAAGAAGAGGAGGGATAAAAGAAAACAAAAAGAGGGGAGCTTTGCTGTCGGTTATTTTCTATTTTCTTTTTAAAAGATAATTTGTACTTTTCATTCCTCAATTCTCTATCTTGTATTCTTATTTATAGGTAGTAGCATGAGCAATTTATAGTTGCTTAGCTTTTTTTTGCCGTTACATATTATTTGGTCCTTATTAATCTGACACATCTTTAAAAGAATTATTTAAAGAACTATTTTACTGAATTAATTGCGTGAGCATATTTTTGTTGCTTAGCTTTTTCGTGTCAATTATGTGGCCCTTATTTTAAAAAGTATTTTACTAAATTAATCATATTAATAATATTTTAAAATTTTAAATTAACTATTATATACTTTATATGTTTTTTTTTAATACTAAGTGTAGTATAAGGAAAAAAAATCTTGATTTGCTTAGAATGAACAAACAAAGTGAAACGCCTAATATTGAATATAAGAATAAAGTAAGATGAAAAAGAGGTAATAATTGTTAAGATTGAAAGATATAGCAATAATACGTGAAGATGCTGTTAGATTTAGCTTTACCAAATAATTTTATATTTTTACGATGAAAAAAATAAATCATAAATTTCTTTTTTGTTAAAAAGTTTACAACGTAATCTTAAAAAAAAAAAAAAATTGTTTTGAAGTCTCTTCTTATTTGATTATATTGTGTGTTGAATTTATATGAAAGTGTTTTAAAAGAAAGGGCCACTTTTGAATTTAATGAAATTTTAATACAATTTCAATGATTTTGAGGATGGAAAAGAGTAGCTTTAGAATTAAATTATCGGTTATAAAGAAATGTCAGACCCAAAAGAAATGTTATTCTTTAAAGGTAGAGACAAAAAATTAGGTAGACATTTGAGAAAATTGAAGGAAAGGTGTCTTTTAAGTCTTGAATGAAGGATTGGTGACATTGACCAACTTAAAGGGTCAAACATCATTAGGAAACTTGATTAGGTTAATTGTGGACTTGATTAATATTTTCAAAACTTTCTAATCTTTTTAAAAATACAAATCAACCCAACTCATACGCCCTCTTCAGTCTAAATCAATCACTCTCTCTCTCCAGCTTCTCTCAACTCTCTCCCTATCAACAGTTTTGCAAAATTTCTCCCTTCAACCTCCGACGATAAATAGTCAGGCGAGTTTATTTTTGACTTTCAACCGTCAATTGACGTGAAGACTTCTCCGGCGATAACAACTCGGAGTTCTTCGTCGTCCCATTTCTTTTTTCACTGGTAAAAAATTATGAAGAAACAGAGGAACTTGAGCCAACTGCTCTTCTAGTATTAAAATGTGGACTGAATAAAACCCTAATTTCTAGTATTTTTCTTTTTGTTGTCGTACTGTTGATTCGAATTTATTGGTGATTTGTTATCACAGTTGATGTTCTCTGTGTGTGTGTGTGTGTGATGTGTTGGTGTTGCTAGGTTGATTTATTGTTTGTCTTGGTAAAAATGGTATTACAACAGATGAAACATATGATGTAACAGATAAAACATATATGCAACAGATGAAAATCTGATGCAACAGATGAAAATCTGATGCAACTATGAAAATCTGATGCAACAGGTGAACAATCTAATAAATCATTCATCTGTTGTGACAGAAGACTCTTCTGTTTAGAAGACATCTAAACAATATTGATCCAACAGATAACTGATGAGTGATTTGTTTTTATTATTTCCAACGGTTTACTCTTCATTTTACAACAGATTAGGACTATTTTTATTCTTTCCAACGATTTACTAATCCGTTGCAACAGGTCGGTTATATGTTGCAACAAATAACATACCTGGTGCAACAGATTAGTGATCCATTTTTATTCTTTCCAAAGGTTTACTTATCCGTTGCAACAGGTCGGTTATATGTTGCAACAGGTCGGTTATATGTTGCAACAGATAAAATACCTAGTGTAACAGATTAGTGATCTATTTTTATAGTTTTCAACGAATTACTCATCCGTTGCAATGAGTTAGTTATATGTCGCATCATATAAAATACCAGGTGCAACAGATTAGTGTTGTTTTTATGGTTACTTATCCGTTGCAATAGATAGGTTATATGTTGCAATAGATAACATAACTGGTGCAATAGATTAGTTATCTATTGGAACTATTATATTACTGTTATGCATTAATCAATTATAATCTATGTTATGTTCCTGTTAATTTAAGATAACATGGCTCCCAAAAGAAAAGAAATCGAATCAAGTCCAAGTAAAGGAACAAGTGCAGTAGCTCAGCTACATCCACCACTCTATGAGCTTGCTTTACAAGCGTTATCTCAATCAGGAGCAGAAGATAATGAACACGGAGAAGAGGAATTTTTCAAAAAAGATGATCCAAATACTAATAGCCCTTCCACCGAAGAGTTGGTCAAAACCTTCATCATTGATTGTTATCCTATGAGAATATAGTGTGATGGTGCGACAGATTTAATGGGTGATCTCGTGGTTAAGTCAGTCATGGGAAAATCTTTCGACGCCTTCAGAAAAATACTTTGAGAATAAAAATTGAATTCTTATTTCAGGAAAAGCTGCTTTGGGCAATATCTTGATTTACCGGAGGACAACAATACTTTTTTTCAGATGAAAATGGTATATGATCTTCTCAAGCGCAGATTTATGTATGAAAACAAAGATAAGATGGATGAGGTATGGATAAATTACTGTGGCATGCCTGTTTGTTTTGGTTGGAAGGAGTTTGCCATAATTATCGGACTAAAATGTTATCCTCCTTCTCCTTCTCAATTTATACCTACTCTGACCCAAAAAAAGCACTCCGCACACCCAAAAAAAGGAAAAGACAAGTCGAGTGATCGTGATGACCTAGTGTCCATTGTTGGTCCAAGCATCAAAAATAAAAATCTGATAGAAGCATTGAAAGGTAAAGGACTTTCAAAGAAGCACAAGCAATCATTGTGCTTGATTTGGTTTGTACATAATGTTCTTTGGGCGAGAGACGTTAACAACAACATAAGCCTCGGTTTAATAAATCTCTCCGAGGATCTTGAGGCATTTAACAACTATCCTTGGAGTTATGAAAGCTTCAAAATGACTATCGAATATTTGTTGACTCTGTTAACGCCAAAAACAGTCAACTTATATGGCTTTCCATGGGCCTTCATGGTAAATATTTCTTTTATCATGATATGATTCATCATTTTTTTATCCAATAAT
The DNA here is from genome assembly GCF_002878395.1 of Capsicum annuum. Classification (NCBI taxonomy): domain Eukaryota; kingdom Viridiplantae; phylum Streptophyta; class Magnoliopsida; order Solanales; family Solanaceae; genus Capsicum; species Capsicum annuum. The sequence continues at coordinate 197,973,771 of NC_061111.1, read as the reverse complement.
ACTTTTGATTTATTTGTGTTATGTTATAGGCTTGGGCATTTGAATCCATTCCTTATTTGACACAACAAGTGAACTACCACGAAGAAGTTTCCTATCCAAGAATTCTGAGATGGTTGTTGGCCAAAACCGATAAAAATGTAAAATTTCTTAATCTTTTTAATCCCCCCAAGGAAGCAGTAAGTCCAATTCTAATCAAGTTTTTGTTTTAGTTAATGATTAAATGATTCCATCATCATTTTTAATATATGTACCGATTTATTTTAGATTGTCCATCCGTGGCTTGTTCCGACCAACCGAGAGTTGAAGATGCCATTTTTTCTTACTTTATAGTCTGTGCAAACTTTATCGGACCCTAAGGTCGTTGATGGAATAAAAATGAAATTATTTAGAGCAATAACCATCATAAGAAAAACAATTTTGGAGGGTGGGGCTAATGATGCTCCTCTTACAGTTTTTGAAACAACAAGCCATTATTATTATGATCATAATGGTTGTACAGATTTTTATCCAGATTTTGCCACATCTAGCGAATGTTCATCATGCAAATGTCAAGACTGCAAGGAGAAATACGATGGAGTGATTAATGCTATTAATGCACTAGCTGCTTTTGTAAAGAAAATGACATCTAAGAGGGGTGTCATTCCATCAAAGAGGATTTCATATCCAGACACTCCACTAGAGATCAAGGCGGCTAGGAGGAGAAGGAAAGACACTTCCAAGGAAACATCAATTATAAAAAAAAAAAGCAAGATTGCAATGCCTCTGTCTTTGTTTTGCACCGATGTTCAGTGTGCAAGGGCCACAGAAGAGCAACATGAACTGAAGAAGGTGAATGTACATCATCTGTTCCAAAAAACAAATAGGCACATATCTATTTCAATAGATGATACATCTGCTGAAAATTATCAAATAGATATATACATCTGTTGCAACTGTTCTCTAACATGTTGCATCAGATTTGTTATTTGTTTCAACAGATCAGTCTTATATTACAACAGATGGGTCATCTATTCGAAATTAGCATACTACTCTGATTTACCTGTTCGAATTTATCCCAATAAATAATTCATTTGATGCAACATAAGACTCATCTATTGTAACAAATGAGTCTGCTCTAATTTACCTATTCAGATTTGTCCCAACAGATAATCCATCTGATGCAACATAAGACTCATCTATTGTAACAGATGGAAAATCTGTTGTATATCTCTACTTAGCATTGACAATTCTAGCTTTTTAGGTAGATATCACAGCTACTGCCGAAGACCATAATATCACAATTGATAATCCATCAACTGCTTCAAAAAATGAAAACAAAATGGAGCCTGTCAGTTTGGGAGAATGGAAGAATTACCCGTTTGAAGGGTTCAACATCTCAGACGAGGCTCCAATAAAACTAACACAGTTGATCAATGACTATTCAGAATGGATTGCTAATGGGCTGTTAAAAAATCATGCTGGCAGGTACATAAATCAATTTTATGGATATTGGTTTACACAATTCTTGTTGTAAGAACCTGATATTAACACATATAAATCATCATGTAGAAAATAAAATGACGAGCGCTACAAAGTGAACGAATCGAGTCTTGGTTTTGATATGTTCGACTTTGTTGTTGCACATCCCGAAATGAAGAATTGGTTCTATTTGATGTCACAACCCCAAACTTGCTGAAATGATGAGGTTTAAATGCCATACATATTACTATTAATTAATACTTTATTTAACTGCATTTGCGTATTGATTTTTTTATCACGTAATCCAAAATGTTTGATAATATGTGCAACACATCGATGTCATTTTTTACTACCTCCGAAAGAAGGCCAAGTTGCAAACACAAGAACAATACAAATACACAACAGAAAATTATTTGTACAAAGTTTACATCAATAATGCCTACGATAGGTATCGTCAACAGCAGCCGAAAGTTTCCCGAAATGAGAAATGTTTAATTAACATCATCAAAGGTTTTAGCATTCCGCTGGCTTACCTTGGCATTTGGTCGACGAAGTGTACATCCTAATTTATTATGGTGATGAATTCCATTGGGTGTTGGCTGCCGTTGTTCTAAAAGAGAGGCACATCTGAGTTTATGACTCGATGTCGCAAAGGAGACGTTCCGGGCCGTCGTCTGAGATACAAAAGTTGGCCAAAATATTGCCTACTTACCTTGATATGAGTGGCTTTTTGGACCAAAAGGTTCGTACTGATTGGTCGACGATTGAAGCATATCGGGATAAAATGGCTAATCCATTTGATGTACAATATGTTGACGGAATTTCTCAACAAACCATTGGTAGCCTGTAAGTTTAAGTGTCATGATTTAGTTTCATTTCACAAATTTTGCAACGCTTGCATGAACTGCAAGATATTGATTATCTATTTTTTTATAACACAGGGATTGTGGTCCTTTTGTTGCCGCCTATGCCGAGTATTTGAGCGATGGATTACAAGTAACAAATGATGGACTTGATGCCGGATTACTCCGCAAAAGATATGCTGCTCCTTTATGAAAATATGGAGAAGCGAAAGCTCAGAAGCCGTACGCAACCGACGATAAAGATCCACGACGACCAAAGCCAAATTTCGTAGCACTGGATGAAGAACAACCTGTCCATATTGATTAGATCTTTATAGCTTGAGTCCGTTAATGTAATAACCTATCCTCCTTGGTTTAACTTGTTGATTTATTTGTAGAGTAGATTGTTTGTACCCATAATGATTTTTTTTACATTTCATTTATTCATTGAGTTATTTCATGTAATTTTCGAAGGCTTCAATTTATTTTATTCTATCTATGAATATAATTAATTCTTAGTTTTGAACATGTTAATTGAAATGAAATACTAGATTCAAATATCGCAACAGATAATACATCTGCTGCAACAGATGACATGTCTTATCAGACAGATTTAGACATATGTTACAACATGAGATGCAACACGTAGGTCATCTACTGGAAATTATATAACAGGTCTTCCTACTTTTTTTATTTGCTCCAACAGATTATCGATCAGTTGCAACAGATAAGTTATATGTTGCAACAGATCATAAATCTGTTGCGACAGACAGACTGGATTAATTAATTTTAAGTTACAATTTACGCATCATTTAATAGGGGTACTATGATAAAATAATTATATTATTAATTATTTTTTAATAGGTGTGTCAACTCAAAATATGATAAGTAAAATTAAATGAAAAAGTACTAAAATATTATTAATCTTGTGAGTTACGTGACTTGAGACGAATTTCTTATGACTTAAATCAGAATATGCCAAATACATTAAAATATCATTAATTTTATAAGTTTAATGTGACTTGACACAGAATAAAAGAAAAATAAAGAATCTTATCATTTAAAATTAACGTACATTAAGTTTACCAAAATATCTTTAATTTTATGAATTAAACGTCATTTTAACACAAAATTTAAAAAATTAAAGAATCTTATGATTTAAAATTAAAGTAGGTTAGATTGATTAATTTTCTTTAATTATTAAAATATTTAAATTTTACAGGTTAAATGTGCCAGCTGAGAAATAGGTTAAAACAAAACTGAAACGGCTACGACTATATATAACCTGACAAAGAGACTGCTAAAAAAAGAAAATCCTAGAGAGAGAGAATGGACAACTCAAGCTTTGCATCCGATACCGACAACTCCACCGGCGACATCCGTGACTACTATTTAGTCGGAGAAGCTTCTGAAAACGCTGGCGCCGGTGAGGAGGATCCGATGCCTCCGGTGGCCGGAGAAGAAGAGGTAGCAGAAGCAGGAAGTGCCGATGGAGATGGTGATTCTGATGCTGACGGTGAGTCGGATTTAGTCAGAGAAGATACCGATCATGATGAAGCTTCTGAAGACGCCGCCGACGGCGACGATGAGGAGGAGCCGCTGTCTCCGATGGCCATGGAAGAAGAGGAAGAAGAGATGAATGAAGAGCCTGAGGAGATTACGATGGAGATTCCGGTTGAGGAAGAAAGTGCCGATAGCAATGGAGAAGGTGATCCTGAGGAGAGAGATGAAGCTACTGAAGATGTGTATACCATTACTGAACTCATCAGGCCCGTTAGCTATGCAGCAACTTTCGTCAATGATAGGCAGGAGGATCTTTCAATCACCTTTCTTGCCAAGAGGTTTGCCAATTAAAACCTAAATTTCTGTTTTTTATGTTGTGTTTTTGTGCAATCACTACATATATATGATGAGATCTCTATGTTGTATAAATTATCTCTATGTTAATTAGCAATCCAAGTAAAGCATGCAGCTTTCGGAGGTGCCATGGCTTTCCTTCACTGGGCATTTACCATAATTCTGATGTTTCCTCCATAACGTGTCTTTTAGGGTTTTCATTTAACACACCAATCTTTAATTTTTTTCAAGTCAAATGAAAATATACCAAATCTAATCTAACTTCCGACTCCTTCCCTATAAACTGTATTCCGTCTAACTTTGTGTTTTGTTTTGGTAACTTGTCCACCATAATTGTTGTTAGAAAGAAACTCTTTGTTCAAGTTCAACTATTAGACTTCATTAGGGCATCTCCAAACACCCTTCATTTCACCCTCTATACCTCATATTTGGAGGGATAAATGTTTTTTCAAATTTGTTATGGTCAAGATAAGCTAAAAATTCTCAGATTTTCAAATTAATTTTCAGTCTTGGCATTCTATTGTTCTCTTTACATCATACTTTAAGTGGTACTTCTTTTGTTCTTATTGATTTTTTTCTTGAAGTTGTGTCGCCTGTTTTCCTATAACAGCTATTTAATAAGTGTATAAGATGCTATGAAGTATGACCAGTGTGATTATATTGCTTCCTTCCGTTTCTGTTTTGTTCGCTTTTCTTAATGGAGGGAACTTGAACTTGACAGTTTTGTTCATGGCCGCAACTTGCCTCATACTCTCGATCGGTGGCTTTACCAATTTTCGCACACATTTTGCTAGATAATTCAATTCAAACTTTTCAGTTTGATGATGCTTTGCTGATTCTTCTATTAGTTTCTTGTTCATATTTGAGCCTTTCTTAATGGTTTGCCTGTACAGGTCGGATGGAAAGGAAATGCTTGTGGATAACAAGTTTCTTAAGATGAATTATCCGCTTATGGTAATTATGTTTCTCTTTTCTCTTTTATTCATTCTTGCATCACCAAAAAAATTTAACAATCTTACATTTTCATATGCATTAATCACAGTCATTTCTCAGTTTCACATAAATATGGATACTTTTAGCATTTAATTTTTCAATCACTATAACCTCGTGTTGTAATAGTTTAGAAGTAGTACATTGATAGTGTCCGGTAATCAGAGTTGTTAAACTTTAATCTTTTCCTCATTGTACTTTTCTGATTAGATTCTCATTAATTGTTTTGGATTGTCACTTCAGATTAATAAGTGAACATGTTGTAATTTGTTTAAAATAAACATTGTATCATTCTACTTGTAGTTATGGTTGTTATTTGACAAATGAGTTGATATACTTGTAAGTTCTAACTCTATTTTCAGAAAGTATTTCCTCCTGCTTTACTTAGATGACTCTTGATGGAAATACTTTTTTTTGTTTGTGCTTTGACAGTTGATAGATTTCTACGAGCAGATTGTGCGATTCATCAGTCCCCCTAAATGAGTTGGCTCAATGAAGGAAATATGTGTGGCTCGATTAGCTTAATCTCTTGCTTGGCTCATGCATAAAATTATGTTCTAATGTATTTGTTGTTGTAAGCTAGGGTGTTAACCCCTATTAAATTTATTAGAAAAGCTAGTAATTAGCAAGCTAGAATATATATTATGTGAAACCTGTAGTAGATTTTAATGTTTCGCGATATACTATACATGCTACAATATATGCTATGAAAAACCTTTATTAGGTTTTACTGTTTCGCGATATAATATGCTTTAGAATTCTATCTCGAATGTGTCATCCAGCAGATGAGATGCAGATAGTAGTATTCTTCTCATCTGTTAGGTGTTATTAGAACTCATTTTGAGTTCTATTCTATAGCTATGGATCGAGATTTGTTGTGCACGTATGCAATTGTTTCTAGAAGGCTAAGATATTTTACCATGGCTACTACATTACAACAACAATAACAACAACAATATAGCCAGTGTATTCTTATAAAGTAAGGTATGATAAGGGTAGAGTGTACGCAATTCGTACCACTATTTCAGAAACTACACAACATCAAACTTTTCTGTCGACAAACTTCAAGTAGTTCTAAGTGTACAAAGAAAAAGGGGAAGGGAACAAAATAGATAGAAGAACTGTTTTAAGTCGTTTTGATATTCTGATTCTTGATATTCATATTGGTAAACATTTTCTTCCAGTTGGTTCCAATGGTCATAAGGGAAAAAATTAGAATTAACAAAATGACATGTGTTTGCTTATTAATTATTTTATCGCTTAGCTAAACATTAAATTAATGATAAAATAAGAGACTTTATTTGATCACATAGAATCGCCATGTAAAGCATGAATTCGGTTGGGAACCACCTTTATGGACCTCGAAAGGTGCCTAACACCTTCCTTTTGAGGTAATTTGAATCCTTACTCGAGCTCTGGTGAATTAAGACTAAATAACAAAAAATAGGTTCGTAGTATCCTAGACCGGTACCCTAACGCACCTTAATACGTTAGGTGGCGACTCTTCACACCCTTTTAAATGCATCCCAAAAAGAGTCTGTCACGTCGAATCTTGCCTTCCGCGAGGAAAACGGGGCACGACAGTGGTCACTTTAGGTTTAGAAGTGAATTAGTGACTTCAAAATGTTTAAGTGTAGGTACCGGAAACGTGAACTTTTCATTTGAATTTAGTTTAGTTTGGTAACTTGTTAATTGAATTAGTGACTTGAAAATGTTTAGGTGTAAGTATTTGAAATGTGAGCTTTTGTGACTTGAACTAATTACTTGAATGTGATTGATTGTGTAAATGGGACCTGATTATAACTGCATATATCAACGCTGAGATTGAAGATGCGGATGATGAGTTGTAGTTTTTGTATTTTCTATGTTTTATAGTTTGGATTTGGAACCTCGATAAATTTTGTAAATAATTTGATTTTTAATGTTTGTATTCTTATGGTGGTTGGTTGATTGTATATTAAATATTTGGTGGGTTGTATTATAAATAATTTGATTTGATTTTTAATGATTGTATATGATTAGTGGGCTGTATTGTAAATAATTTTATTTTTAATGTTTGTATTTTGAAAATTTTTAATTTTTTTTTTACAAAATTATAAAAAATAAAACTGAGCACATGTGGTCGTTTTTTCTAATTTCTTTTTTTTTTTGTAAAAAATCGACCACAGGTGGTTAGTTTTTTCTATATTTTTTTGCAAAAAATCGACCACTTGTGGTCGGTTTATTTTTCCCTAAAATTAATTTTTTCATTTTAAAAAAATAATAATAAATTTTAAAAATGAATATATATATTTTTAAAAAACTGACCACTCGTTGTCGGTTTTTAAAAAGCTACCACTACTTTTTCGATAAAAAATTTTTGATCAATTTTATGGTCAGAAAATGGGAAATACCGACCACTTGTGGTTGATTTTTGTGGTCGGTTTTTCTCTCTTTTTTAGTAGTGATATACTATGTAATTTGACAACTATTATAGTAAATAGTTGTTGAAACGTAATGTGTATTACACAATTATATACATTAAACTTTCATATATATATATATATATATATATATATATATATATATATATAATGTATGATATACTATTATACTTTATTAACACACATGATGTTTTACTGACAACAATGACTTTTAACTGACTACATATATTATTTTTTGTTTAAACAACATAAGAAATGACAGACTTATGTAACATAATTCGTAATAATTTAAGTTGCCTTTTTCATTTTGTTTTATGTGTATGGTTATAGATTATACTTTCGTGTAAATGTATGATACGTTCACAATGTATTTAATGTAAAAAATACATTAAAAGTATGTTAATAATGTATTATATAGTGTTATAGTTTATAAATATGTATGGCGTTAAATATTTTCTATTAAGTCATGAACAACAACATGTATGATGTTATGTAATACATATGTTTTAACGTATGAGACACTTGTTCAATGTATTATTAACTTATAACATAATTTACCTACTGTTAAAAATTCAATATGTTGATATACAGTAACACATTATTTTGTAATTTAATTTTATACGTAATATATAATAAAATGTAAGGCAAACTCAATAACTACCAAACTATATTAGTAACATTACAATATAGTGTAAATAATTGCACAACATTTCTTCAGACGTTATATATGTATAATAAGAATAAGGACATCCATAAAATGTGAATTAACATCCAAAAAGTAACATTGTAACTGTTTAACATCAACTACAAAATCAAGAATTAGTTGTTTCAATGCCAATTATTATAAAAAAAATGCTACTCTAAAGTAACAAGTGCACTTTCATCAATTGTTTGGAGATAACTATTCCACGGCCGATGAGGATCCTCATTATCACTCGTGTACCCACTTGCAGTCTTTGTTACGACAAATTAGTACATAGCTACATAATTTTTTTTAAATTGAGTCAATGGATTAAACAAATATGTTAAAAATAATAAAACCAGAATAAAATGCAATTTCTGTCATTGCGGCAATTTTCATTATACAAATAGATGAATGTATAATCAAATATTATACATTCAAATGTTTACTGGATTGATATAGTTTTCATTATACAATGATTTGAATGTATAACAACATATTATACATTCGTAAGTTAACTGGAATGGTACAGTTTCATTCCAAAATCCACAGATTATTCTATCTTCTTCTAATATTCAGAGTAGAATCTATTGAAAGCTATCCAATTATATGAGCCTGCAAATAGGTAAACAAGTAAATCTAACTAAACATTTCCAGAACTGAAATAACACAAAATAATAAACAAGTGGAGTTCAATCAAATCTGCAAGAACATACCAATCATCAAAAGAAGCATAAATGTGCATAAATGAGGAAGAGTCTAAGATTTTCTTAGGCATTCCACTTTCTTTGAAGCTCAACAAAAATACTGTACAAGCTATTTCCCACAAAAATCCAAGAATTTGGCATAATTTCCTAGATCTAAAATATCAAAAAATACAAAGCGAAAAATTAACCAAATCACAAAATTGTTTCTTCAACTCAACCTAAACCCTCACTCCATTGTTGTTTCTTATGACAATTGGAGAAGAATTTTCTTCAACCACATATTTAAATTCTATTTTTTTTCATACTTCGTCGATATCCAATTCCATGGCGATCGTAGAAACCAATTTCAAGAAAATAATACCTTTCGAAATAATTATTGCGTCACTTTTGTATGACTCATAACTTATTTTTGACTCCCAAATTCCAGCATGTCGCAGCAATATGGAGATATTCATAGTGATTTAAGTAGTACTAAAAAATGTATGTAGAAAAAATTTATTGCTTTTTCCTTTCCAAATCTTGAATCCAAGATTACAAAAAAAAAAAAAAAAAAACTTTCAGAAAAGTTTTGATGTTCAATATCAAGATACTACTTTTATCCAGAAAAGAGTTAAAGTTGCCCAATTATTTCCTTCAATTAAGGAACTTTGAAATAAGTAATTATTTCAATTACCTTAGATTTAGGATTAGTTGTTACATCATACATTCGACCAATGTATAATATGTGACCAAATGTATGAGTATGTTTACAAAAAAAGGGAGAGAGAAAACAAGAAGGGATTTTGTGCAATTTTCATTGTCTAGGAGATTTATGTTGTTTACACAAAAAAAAATTAAACTAAAACTTTTCCCGCAAGAAGATGTCTTTGAAAATTTTACCAAGGATTTTCCTTTTTTTACCTTGAAATTGTGAAGAAGAATGTTGAACCAACTAATCCTTTAAGAATTTATTTTTGAGTCATTATTCCTACTTTTTTCTTTTTTATTTTTCTTTTTTTTTTATTTACATAAAATAATGGATTTCTTGAAATTTTAATTCCCATTAGTTTGAGGGGTCAAAATAACATATATATTCTAACTGAAGGTTAAATATACTTAGTCAAATTATACAAAGAATAAAAATAAAATAAAGCTATAATACAGGGACCAAAAATGTCATTTTCCCTTAAAAATAAGAACATACGTTTGAGACGCAAAACACAAAAATAGCAATGAAATTTTTTTGCAGGATCTTAAATTTTGTTGAGTTAAATAGGTTAATAAATATATTATTAAAAGATAGAAGTTTAAATCTGACATGACATCTAATTAGGAGATAAGAAAATTTTTATTGTGTGGAGGTGCCACCGTAACATTCTTCTACTAGTATTGTTATTTCGACTCTCCTTGACACTTGTTGTATACTTGCTATCAATATTTATTCCTCTAAAAATATGTCATCTACTATATATCGGGTATGCAGTAATAACAATTCTATTGCATATGATGGAGAAGGCTTGGTTGGGGTTGGTGTAAAAAATACAGAGTACTAGCTAATTCTAATAATAATATCAAAGAACTAAGCAATCATTTTGAGAGAAAGTAATTGTAATTTTTATTGATTCATATTTTTGTTAGCTTACAATGAAAGCAAATGGGAATATTTATAGACTACAAGTCTCAACTCATTATCACTCAAAATGTACACAACACGTGTTAGTTATAACTAACTCTAACCAACCTCTCACTCCTTTTAGCTTTATTTTCTTTAGCTAGATATTTCGAACATATCCCTTCAAGCTGGAGGGTGAAAGACATCGAGAACTCCCAGCTTGGACAGTAAAAAATGATGTTATGATTCTCCTAGAGCCTTTGTAAGCATATCTGCAAGTTGGAATTTAGTAGAGAGGCACACTAACTAAATTAGATCTTTTTTTTTAGCTTTTTTCTGGATAAAATAACAATCGATTTCTATATGCTTGGTTCGTTCATAAAAGATTGGAGTAGCAGCAATTTGTATAGCAACCTTAATTTTATAGTAAAGCTGAATTGGAGTAGGTATAATGACACCAATATCCTTCAATAAACCAACCATCCAAATAATTTCTACCATAATATCTGCCATGCTCCTATACTCAGCTTTTGCTGAACTTCGACTTAGAGTGCTTTGCTTCTTGGATTTCTAAGAAATAAAAGATGAACCTAATTGGATTATGTAACCTGTAACTGATCTTCTCGTATTTGGACATGATGCGTAATTCAAATCACAATAAGAAGCTAACTCTGTAGTTGATCTTTTCTTGAAGAAAATTCCCAGACTAGGTGAACTTTTCACATATTTGATTACCCTTAAAGCAGCCTCCTAGTGAGATTTCTTGGGTTGTTACATAAATTGGCTTAAAAATTGCACTGTGAAATAAATATCTGGTCGGCTGATGGTCAAATAAATCAGTTTTTCAATTAATTTTTGATAACAAGAAACATCACTGAGAAGAGGAACATCTGTTTTATTGAGTGACTGGTCATGCTCAACAATAGTGAGTTTGTGTTCTGCTCCAATTGTGTAAAAACAGGTTTAGACCCTCATAATCCAATATCAACAATAAGGTTTAGATGTTTTCCTTTGGTTTACCAGAATTCCATGAGTTGATTTGAGAACTTCTATCCCCAAGAAGTATTTTAGCTCACCTAAATCTTTTACCTTGAATTGACTATGCAAGTAGGTTTTTGCATCCTTAATCAGAGAAGGATTGTTACCTGTAAGCTATATATCATCAACATATATCAATAGAATCACAATATCATTACCCTCTTGTTGGGTGAATAATAAGTGGTCATGAGAGCTTTGAGCATATCCAACCTCTAAAAATGCAATGGTCAATTTAATGTTCCACTGCCTAGAAGCTTGTTTAAGGCCGTAGAGAGATTTGAGCAACCTACATACTCTAGTATCCCCTTGGTTGTGAAAACCTTGAGTCAAGGACATGTACACTTCTTCATAGAGATCACCTTGCAAGAAAGCATTGCTAGCATCCATATGGAAGAGATCCCAACCTTTGGAAGCAGCCACACTAATCACTATTTAACAGTACCCATTTTTGCAACTGGAGAAAAAGTATCATGGTAGTCTAATCCTGCTTGTTGAGTGTAGCCTTTTGCAACCAATCGATCCTTGTACTTTTCTATAGAACCATCAGCTTTAAGTATGACCTTATAGACCCATTTCGAACCAATGGGACTCTTCCCAGGTAGAAGTGGAAACAGTTCTCATGTCTTATTTTTCTCAAGGACACTGATCTCTTTCTGTATAGGGTCAACCTAAGCAAGTTGTTGAGAAGCTTATTTGGAAAGATTTTGGCTCTTGAATATCTGAAAAACAACTTAAATAATCTCAATATGATGCAGACAAATGGGAATACGCCGTATAATCTCTAATAGGATAAGTACAATTGCTACAAGGTTTTACTGAAGTCACATAATCATTAAACCAAGCAGGTAGTTTTGTCTTTCTTCCTGATCTTCTATGATCAGAGATATTAGCGGGTAGGAAAACTAACACCTCCTCAGGATTTCTATTATCCTCAGCTATGATTTCATCAGGAGGTAAATGATCAATTGAATTAGGAACTTGTTCCGACAGATTAGTACCAGAGGGAATAGAAGATACATCTTTAATGACCAATGGGAAAGAAGTAGTGTCAGAAGTAGGAAAAATAAAAGGTAAGTGCTGAAGTAAATCTGTCATGTCAGTGTTGGGATAATTTTCCTTGTATCACAAAGGAAAAACATACTTATGAAAGGCCACATCCCTGCTCACAAAGATGGTACTTGTGTAAAGATCATACAACCTGTAGCCCTTTTATGTTTCTGAATAGCCCAACATAACTTACTTCCTAGCTCTTGCCTGAAACTTATCAACTTTAGGCAAGTTAATAGCATAGCAGAGACAACCAATCGCTCACAGATGATCAAGTATTAGTGGTTTGGCATGAAGTATTTCATAAGGGGATTTACCACTTAACACCTTTGAAGGTAGTTTATTAATCAAGTACACTGTTGTCTTGACAAAATCACCCCAAAATCTGATAGACATTCCACTCTGAAATTTTAAAGCTCTTGCTACCTCAAGAATGTGTTTGTGTTTTCTTTCAACTATCCTCTTCTTATGAGGAGTATAAGCACAACTACTCTGGTGAATAATCCCATTAGATTTGAACAAATCGAGGTATTTAGAATTGAAAATTTTGTGTCATTGTCTGATCTAAACACTTTAACACAAACAACAAACTGATTCTTTATTAACAGAAAAAAGTCTTTCAACACAATAAACACTTCACATTTGGAATGGATGAGACAAATACAAGAATATCTACTATGATCATCAATCAAGGTCACAAAGTAATACTTGTTATCATATATGGGTGTTTTATATGGTCCCATAGATCAAGATGAACTAAGTCAAAACAAGACTCGGAAACAATAGTATTGATAGGAAATTTCAGCCTGTATTATTTAGCAAAAGGACAAATCTCACAATCGCTATGAATGCTTGCCGATACATGGCTTTTAAAGATGAAATATGATTCATAGCTTCACCTTATGGATATACCAAACTATAATGCCACAATATACTATGATGTATGAGCTGCCAGTACATTAGATTCAACGCCTTCTTGAAAAATGTATAATCCATCCCCTTTCCTTACCAGTCTCCAAGACCTTTCCATTGGAGAGAGCCTGAAAGATGCAAAAATCAGGGGAAAAACATACAACATAAGATAGATCCTTGGTCAACTTGGAAGCTGAGAGCAAACTGAATTTAAAATTTGAAACATGGAGTACATTTTTTATTTCATGTTCTACTAAAACAAATGATTTTTCTGCACCAAGAATTTCTGATTTATCACCTGTAGGGACCTAAACTTGACTACGAGGTCTATTCTCCTTTAAAACTTTCAAAGATTTGAGCAATTCCTTATATGGAGTAATATGATATGAGGCATCTATGCCAATTATCCACTCAAAACCAATGATTTTAGACAACAATGAGTGAATACCTTCCATATTAGACACCCAATCAACTTCATTTGCTTTGGTCATCATGTGTTCCATCTGCTCATATTGTTCATTCGAGGAAAAATACCCCTAACTTTTAGAGGATGAAGCTTTCCCTGCAATTGTAGTAGTATGGGCATGAGGTTTTAAGGTTGGTATTGAAGTAGACAGAGCAGACTTATTAGGAAATTATCTAGAATTGGTTGACTGTCCATCATAAGAGGGGTTATGCACAGGATCCCTAGTATGCTCATTTTCATTTTTATACCCTTGATCACCTGGAGGTTTAAAGTTGGAACCAAATTTTTTCTTACTTTTGAAGTTCGGTGGATAACCTACTACTCTATAATAATCAACAACATTGTGATTTTTGTATCCACATATTTCACAAAACATCTCATAGGTCTTATGTGATAGTTTTTGTGCTTTTTCTACAAGCAGATTTAGTGGTTCCTTGTTGCTATTAGTGACTCCTAGAACTCTTTGACTCTCCTCCTGAGTCACAGTAGCATAAACTTCATTTACAGTAACTTGAGGAGTTTTCGAGAGTATACTACTCCTGATCTAACTATAACTTTCATTCAATCCCATAAGGAACTGGAGAAGCCTATGAGATTTGAGATGCTTTAGGTATGGCAACAATTTAGTATAATCACAATGAGGTAAGGGAACCATAACATCACGTTCATACCAGGAATCTTTCATCTTAGAGTAGTGAGTAGTAATAGAATATATACCTTGTTTCAATATTACAATCTCAGTCTAGAGGTGATAAATTCGAGTCAAGTTTGATCTATCAAATCTCTCTTTGAAATCAATCCATACCTTCTTTGCATTTGACGCAAAAATAATACTTGGCATCAACGTAACTCCCCTGCCACTGTACGATCAATCCAAGAGAGCACTATTGCATTGTATTTGCCCAAAGTTCTACCAATTCACCTCTGTATTGAGATTTGATACACGAACTATCTACAAAACCTAACTTCCCTTTGTCTCGAAGTGACAGATTCATAGATCTACTCCATAGCGCATAATTTACAGGTCCTGTGAGCTTGATAGGAATTAGCCCAATAGCTAGAGTATCGAAATCCTGAAGATACAAGGGTCGATGGTGGTCAATCGTAACTGTTGTAGTTCCAAATGAGGATACACTAGCACTGGAGTCCGCCATGGAAAACCAAATTCGAGTTTCAAAGTTGTCTAAACACAGCTAGGATGAAGATCGTCGCTCTGATACCATATCATAAATATAGAGTACTAGCTAATTCCAGTAAGAATATCAAAGAACTAAGTAACTAGTAGCATTTATTTTGGGAGAAAGTAATTGCAATTCTCATTGATTCATATTTTTGTTGGCTTACAATGAAAGCAAATGAGAGTATTTATAGACTCCAAGTCTCAACTCACTATCGCTCAACATGTGCACAAAATACATGGCAGTTATAACTAACTTTAACCAACCCCTCACCTTTTAACTTTATTTTCTTTAGCTAGATATTTCCAACAAATGGGACTATGCTCTTAGTTTTCCTCTTCTTTGTTTTGTATAGTTTCTTGTGATGAGTTTTATTTTTTTTTTATCTTTTTGTTAAAAATTATTTCTTAAGATGATATTGAAAAAAAACAACTTTGTGTAATGAGCAGAGCATCTAGCAAAATCTTTAAACAAAGAGATCATTGTATGTATTCTGACTTGTTTAAGGAACTGGCGTTTTAAGTCTCTGCGTTATAGCTTTATTCCATTTTTGGTCTTGTGTAATTCAACTCTTCATAAACCCTTAATTAGCAAACATATGCTATTTTGATCCCTCTAACGGAAGTGGAAAACTAAACGAAATAATTATTTTTGTTAATTTTGAGAATTAAAGAAAATAAAATTAAGAATAATGTATTACAAACGCTGTCCGCCAAAAACAAGCCATGAAAAATATATATTTTATAAATGAATTTGTTTTAACTTAGCATTCTTAAAGGATAAACAAATGTGTGGAAGAGTTATAACTTTCATGATGATAATTTAATAAAAACGCTTTGATAATATTGCAACTTTGAAAAAAAAAAAAACTAAAACTTTTCCTGCAAGAAGATATCTTTGAAAATTTAACCAAGGATATTGTGAAGAAGAATAACGTTGAACCAACTGATCCTTTAAGAATTTATTTTTGAGTCATTATTTCTACTTTTTTCTTCTTCTTTTTCTTTTTCTCTTTCTTATTTGGATAAAAATAATGATTTTCTTGAGGTTTTAATTCCCATTAGTTTGAGGGGTCAAAATAACACATATATGCTAATTGAAGATTAAATATACTTAGTCGAATTGTACAAAGAATAAAAATAAAATCAAGTTATAACACAGGGACCAAAAAAGTCATTTTTCCTTAAAAATAAGAATATACGTTTGAGAAGCAAAACACAGAAGTGGCGTTGAAAATCTTTTGCAGGATCTAAAATTTGGTTGAGTTAAATAGGTTAATGGATATATTATTAAAAAATAAAAGTTTAAATCCGACATGACATCCAACTAGGAGAGAAGAAAGCTTTTATTGTATGGAGTACATTTTAAGAAAAATAATAATTGTTGAGTGATATTATAGTTCTAAAAGAAACATTCTGATTTTAGTAGGCAATTTTTCAAACATTGATATGCCCAAAAGTAACTTGTTTGCTTTCTACAATTGCCTTCTAGCTTAATACTATTACGGCGCTTGATGAAGGTGAATCGAATAATGTACAACAACATACTCAATATAATGATACAATAGGATAATAAATGTATACAAACTTTACCTCTATCTTAAAAATAAAGAGATTGTTTTCAGTAGATCATTCATTTAAATATTAAATTCACAAACTATTCTTGATGTAAAAATTATTTGTGTGATGATATTTATTCTAAACGCAAGCGACACTAGTAGTTTAAGGTTGCGATAGTGGTAGTGAATGATGGTGGCACAGTGATAATTGGTGAAAATTGTGCAATGGTGATGGATTGTGTAGTCTTGAGGATGGAAGTGGATAAAAGTGCACTTTCAAATGTAAGTGTGTTTTAGTGATGGTTAGAGTTAGTCGAATTTAGTGATGTAAATTCGCCTTGATTAGCGTTATGTGGATATTAATAATATAAAGATTATTTATAGAGAATTTAGTTTTTTCAAATGACACTTAAATATAAATATAATTTCTTTATCTTAAAAAGAATGTTATTTTAAATTATTTGACAATTATTTATTAATGATACCTTCCCCATTTTATTCTTTTGGAGTTCCACTTATAAGAAAAGTCAAATAAAATATAAGAGACTTTAATAATGCTAGTAAACCTAAAAAAATTTCTCTTGTTTCTTAAATTCCATGGCTGATTAAATGATGTCACATAAATTTCGATCAAATGGTGCAATATAAATTGAGACGAGTACTTCATGTGCTCACTTTTAATACACATCACTATCCCATTCATTGAACAAACAGTTCCTTGTACTCTCTGCAACTCTTTCTTCCAATAGTATCACAACTCCGACAATGACTTCCTCCAACTCAACTCCCATTGACCCGACCTGAACCCGAATAGGATGAATAGGAACCAACGTAATGTGTGGCTCCATGGCTTCATGCCTTCTCTCCGTTGGCTATTCCGTCACAATGTACGTCCTCAATCCTTCTAAAGTTGTTCATCTCCAATTCCAAGGGGCCATTCTTGCTAACTCCCCCAGCTAATCTCGAAAGTAAAAATATAAAGAGAAACAATAATTATAACAAAATAATATAATAATTGAAGTGTAAGAAAAATAAAATAGTAAGAGAGGTCGAATAACAATAAGCTACTAGAGTAATACCAAAATTACTAGCATGGAAGTACAAAGGGGACAACACTCTACTACCTAACTAACTTCTACCCTTATCCACGTCCTTCATAACTTTCTATCACCTCCCACATATTTCTTTAGCCTAACTAAATCTCTGTTGAAACCATCCATAGCCAACTTTTTCTAACTCAAAAGATTTCCTTCAGGGTTTGAACAATAAAGACCATAAGAATACACACATATATAAAGATTACAAGGAGAGAAAATATGGATAAGTCGAGGACTTTTTTTTTTTTACACAAAAGCATAACAGTAAAGATATGTTTGAGCCAAAAATATAATGGAGAGTAAAACTGATCCATTTTATATAGTTGGGGTTTAATTTGAATTTTTTTCTTATACAAAAAAAATTAATTATCACCACCTCAAAGATATTGGAATACAATCTCCTGAAATTTACTCTCTCCACTTTGTTTTATTTTATCCTTTTATTAAAAATAATTGTTTCAATTTAATTGTCCAACTTATGAAATCAAGAAAATTTTATCATGTTCTTCAAATACTACGTCTATCATTAAATAATTATATAAAGCGTATTATACTCAAACTTATATTTTCGATGCATAAGTAATAGGATTAATTTAGTAACCCGAATAAGTTCTAAAGCGATTTACAAAATCTTAAAAAAAGAAGGGGTAAACAAAGTAAATAAATTTGAACTGCATAATAAATTGGTTAAGCATTAAATATCAAATGTTATATTATTGAGAAACACAAAATTCATTTAAGGAAAAAAAAAGCTCCGAGTTCAAACAACTTAATAATGTCGGTTGTGTGAATAGAATTAACACATTATGTATAAATAGAAATTTTAAAGACATTCAAATATAAAAGACATATTTCCTCCGCTTTGTTTTTCTTAATCTTTATACTAAAAGTAATTGTTTCGATTTAATATTAGCAAGATATATAACTTTTTCTTGTTTCTCTTTTTCAATTATTTTCTTAAATAACTAATAATGAAAAATAATAATGTCTTTTTTAGAGTTAATATGATAAAAATGTATAAATAAATGACGAGCACATTATATTTGAATGTTCGTAAGTATAAGTAAATTTATTAGTCAAGAAAAAATATAGCTTGATATACTCAATGATAGACGAGTAAAAAAGATAAGTATTAAAATTAAATAAAATTGTACTAGACTTTAAAAAGCATTGAAATAAGAAAATTGATGAACTAAATTTGATCAAATAAATCGCTTTAATAGACGCATTTAAAGTAATGATACTTTAGATATGTTCACTATAAATATATAGTGAGGTAGATTGGAAAGAACCTGTTTGATTTGGCTAAACATTAGAAATAGGTTTAGTTTTATTCTCTTAGAATCCGGCAAATTCAACGCACTTGAATAATTCACTTAAATTTTTAATTATAAATTTACGTCAAACACCATATAACAAGTATTTAAACTAGTAAAATTATAATATAAAAGGCATAACTAACAAAATATGTAATTTTCCTCGTTTTGTTTCTCCTTCTCAGTTATTTTCTTAAATAATTAATAATGGGGAATCCTAATATTTTTTCAGAATTATTACGAGAAAAATGTTTAAATAAATGAAACATTGCATAATAGTCACGAAAAATATATTTTAATGTTGTAGGTTATTTTTCACTATTATCCTTTTAATTGTTCTTAAATTACTCTCCTAGAAAATGTGAATTACTTAAGAATCTCATTAAATAAAAGAGTAAAATTGAAAAAAATTTCTGACATGTCTCTTGAAGAATGAACAATTTATTTATTTTGAACATTGAAAAATACCTCAACAATTCATTTATTTTGAAATGAAGGGAGTGATATATAATTATTCTGGATTTTGAAAAATATTGAAATTAGTAGACTGATTAACTAAACTTGACCAAATTAATCGCATTAATAGATGTTTTTAAGGTTAATGATATTTTAAATGGAAAAATTAGAGAAAATAACAAACTTAAGACTATAATTACAATAAATAGCAACACTTTTATAAAATTACAGTTTATATCAAGAGTAGCATTATATCACTCATTAATTAGGCAAGTGCATGTTTTACTCTCACTACTTTATATTTTCCTATTTTCACTCCACTATTTCACCTCCCCCAAATATAGCCATATCTTTTACCCCTTTTTTTTTCATCATTTTTTTTTATCATTTTATTTATTTATTTATTTATTTTATTTTATTTCACTTTATTTTCTCTCTTCTATTTTTCTTCTTTTTTTTTCCTTTTTCCTTTTTTTTATTTTTTGTTTTCTTTTTTTCCCCTTTTCTATATTTGAAGATAATTATCTCCATGATCTTCAAAATTTCAAAATAAAACATCATTATTGTCTTTCACTCTCTTATATTTCTACCTTTTTTTTCTTGTCAGTTTTTTTTCATCTTATTTTTTATAATTTTATTTTCTTATTTTAATTTCTTTTTCTTTTTCATTTTCTTCTTTTCACTTTATTTTCTCTCTTCTATTTCTTTTTTTTTCCTTTTTCATTTTCTTTTTTTTCCTTTCTCATATCTTTTTTTTCTTTTTATATTTTCTTTTTCTTCTTCTTCTTTTTTATTTTATTTTGTTTCTTTTTTTTCTTTTTTTTACACTTCTATTTCTCTTTCTTCCCTTTTTTTTCTTTTTCACTTCTCTTTTTTCGTTTTTCTCTTTTTTATATTTTTGTTTTTTCATTTTTTTACTCTTCTATCTCTAACTTTTATTTTGAAAAGACAAATATGTATATCACATACACATATTAAAAAAACATACAAAATACATAGCCATACATATCTGGATATGTATTTATAGTGCAAAACATACATATGTATTTACAAAATACATATCATATTCATATTAAACAATAACAAACATAACTATATCATATATCTTCATATGTGTTTGAATACAAAGGTGACTCATATAAAATAAGAATATACACATGGATCAAGTATGTATTCTGTAAATATATATGTAAAGCTATATGTATTTTATACGGTGTTGAATTTATCTTTGAACTGTACATACTATGTCATTTTAGAGGGTACAATATGTATTTATTTTCTTTTACTGTTTAAGATATGTATCATGTATTTTTTTATTACCGATATGTATATGTATATAATTGTTATTTTTGTTATAAAAACTTTGTGTCTTATATGTTTATATATACATGTGAGTCAGATATGTATTTCTGTAAATACATATATATATATATATATATATATATATATATATATATGTATTTACAGAAATA
>NC_061111.1:197950145-197952581 GCF_002878395.1 Capsicum annuum | reverse complement strand
ATATATATATATATATATATATATCTTTTTACCGTAAATATATATGCAAATTTGTATGTCTATTTATTTTATATATTTTTTGAATATGTATATATGATATAGATATTCGTCTTTTCAAAATAAAAGATAGTGATAGAAGAGTAAAAAAAAGATAGAAAAAAACAATAATGAAAAATAAAATTCAAAAAAAGAAAAGAAAGAGAAATAGAAACTAGAAATAGAAGTGTAAAAACAAAAGCGAAAAAAAAATAAAAAAAAAAAAAAAAGAAAACGAAAAAAAATATGAGAAAATAAAAAAAAATAAAAAAATAAAAAATAAATAAAAAGGAAAAAAAAAGAAGTAGAAGAGATAAAATAAAGTGGAAAGAAAAAATTGAAAAAGAAAAAAAAAATTAAAATAAATAAATAAAATATAAAAAATGAAAAAACTAACAAGAAAATAGTTAGAAATATAAGAGAATGATATTTTGAAATTTTGAAGATCATGAAAATAATAATCTTCATATTTGAGTTTGATTTAAAAAAAAGAATCTACTAATTTAAATAAGAGTAATTTATGAAAATTTAATTAGATGGGATAATTATTCCTTTTTTAACTCAACTAATTTGAGTAAAACAAGGGCAGTAAATCTTGTTGTATATGTATTTGTATAACAACAATTTAACTTAAATATAAAATACAATTTGCTATTTTTTTGTAATTATGAAAGTGTTGCTATAAAAATTACAATTAAGACTCTATAGTTGTTATTTCTGAAATTTTCCCATTTTAAATACGTTTTAATATTTTCATCGTCCCATATTAGTTGAACACTTTTCATTTTGTATGATGTTTAAGAAATTACTAATGGAATGATTAATTTCACTACTGACCCATTTATCCATACAGACCATATTAATGAACATAAAGATAATTGTTTAAAACACCAAAATTTATATTAATTTATAGGGACAAGAATGAAAAAAATAATTAATTCTATCTTGATTTAGTAAGTGATCAACTAATTTAAAATATTTATTTTTAGTAAGATGACCAACTAAAATGAGACTGGAAGAATATAAATATAATGAATAAATTGGATAGGAGCATGCTTATTTGGCTAAACACTTTAAATTATATGTAATTGAATTCAGTCTTATCCTCATTAAATCCAACAAATTCAATATAATAGGAAAATCATTTAAATTTTTTAATCATAAATTTACGTTAAGGCGATGTGACAAATATTTAGATTAAAGTTACAATATATAGTTACAATTTTAAAAAAGAGTAAATACATAACTAGCCTCTGATGTTGACCGAGATTTTCAAAAAGACACTTAAACTTTGAATTCGACCTATTACCCTACGATTCTTCTTTATTCCTTTGTAAATACATTATTTTTCACTGAATTTCAGTCACGCCAAAGAGAGTGCAATGCACGCGCCAATCAGGTGTTGCCACGTGTAAATACGTTTAATTTTATTTTTTAATAAAATTTTCCTTTTAATTTTATTTATCAATTAATCAATTTTAATTTTTTCTTCTCCAATTCTCCATTAATCAATCTTCATATCCTCTTCCTCAATTCTCCATTAATCAATCTTCATTTTTTCTTCCCCAATTCTCCATTAACAGCCATTACTCTCTTTTTCTCTTCTTTTTCCCCAATTCTCCATTGAAGCTAGAAAATTTTAGAAAAACAAATTCCCTTGAATGAATCAAACTAGTGGGATACAAAATCATGTATTGACTTTAATATCTTCTTAATTTCTTTAAAAGTTGTGAAATCAAGTTTCCTTTTTGTGATTAAATTTGTTTTCTGTCCTCAACACTATTTACTTAAATTATAAAACTCCATTAATGGAGGAGTTGCAGAAGACAATAGTATTGAAATCTTATTACTCATTAGTACGGAGTAATTTCTTCCTTCTTCTTCTTCTCCATCAATCTTCATTAATGGTTTATGAATATTTGACGGAAACTAAAAGTTTTAATTTTGGAGAAAATTAAGTGACACAATTAATGGAGGAGAAGAAGAAGAAGAAGAAGAAGAAGAAGAAGAAGAAGAAGAAGAAGAAGAAGAAGAAGAAGAAGAAGAAGAAGAAGAGGAGAAGGAGGAGGAAGAGGAAGAAGATGAGGAAGAAGAGGAAGAAGAGAGAGAGGAAGAGAAAGAGGAAGAGGAAGAGGGAGGAGAAGAGGAACAAGAAGAAGAAGAAGAAGAAGAAGAAGAAGAAGAAGAAGAAGAAGAAGAAGAAGAAGAAGAAGAAGAAGAAGAAGAGGAGGAAGAAGAGGGAGAGGAAGAGGGAGAAGAAGAGGGAGAAGAAGACGAAGAAGAAGAAGAAGAAGAAGAAGAAGAAGAAGAAGAAGAAGAAGAAGAAGAAGAAGAAGAAGAAGAAGAAGAAGAAGAAGAAGAAGAAGAAGAAGAAGAAGAAGAAGAAGAAGAAGAAGAAGA
>NC_061111.1:197930407-197950045 GCF_002878395.1 Capsicum annuum | reverse complement strand
GAAGAAGAAGAAGAAGAAGAAGAAGAAGAAGAAGAAGAAGAAGAAGAAGAAGAGAAAGAAGAGGAAGAAGAGGAGGAAGAAGAAGAAGAAGAGAGAGAAGAAGAGAGAGAGGAAGGGGAAGAGGAAGAGGGAGAAGAAGAGGGAGAAGAAGAAGAAAAAGAAGAAGAAGAAGAAGGAAGGAAGGAAGTAGAAGAAGAAACGAAGGAAGAAGATGGAAAATGAAGAAAAAAAATAAAGAAGATGGCAAATAAAGAAGAAGAAATGAAGGAAGAAGATGGAAAATGAAGAAAAAGGAAAACCAAAGTACAAAATTAAAACAGTGGATCCTTTTTATTACACGTGGCATATTTTAGTTCGCTGGTTCAATTTTTTTTCCATTCACGCGCTTCAGGTGCGTGTAGACACGCAGGGTCAAAATGTTGGTCAAAATGATACATTTACAGCGGTTTAGGTAAGATTCATGGGGTAATAGGTCGAAAGTATAGTTTATGTGTCTTTTTGAAAATCTCCGCCAACATCAGGGGTTAATTATGTATTTACTCTTTAAAAAATTATGAAATATGTTACATTTAAGTTTTATAGCAAATACATAATACATACGCTTTAACAATGCAACAAGATAAATGTCAATGCGACAAAATAAATGTTTTGTACGTTTTAATTGATACCCCCACATAATGTAATTAATATTCACCATTTAAATATAAATTTTTTATTGATACAATTGGTATTTGCTTCATACAATAAAATGTAATTATGTTTATAAATACACAAGATGTAACTATATTCTAAATTATAGTTATTTATGGTAGTTTCTAAAAAAAATAAAAAAAATCAAAACAGAAATAGATTCTCCCACTTCCTTAATTTTAAATTAATTGGCTTGTTTTGGCTTAACAAAAGTTTAAGAAAATAAAAAAAATTATGATCTTAATTAAAGTATATTGAGTATATCAAAATATCTTTAATTTTATGAATTAAATGTGATTTGACACAATGTCACACCTCTTTTTTGACCAAAAAAAATATTATTTCAAGTTTGAAAAAAGTTTTTATTATTAAGTGACAAAAATAAAAATTTATTTCGAAAATGATTTTTTACATTTAAACTCAGAGTCGCCACTTGATATAAATTTGATGTGCCAAGTCACCTTTGGAAATCCTTTTTCAAAATGATTTTTTAACTCTTTTAAAAACTAGTCCCCGAACAGAGATCCAGTTAAGGAATTCTGTTGATCGAGGGGAAGGTTTTAGGCACCCCTCGATCTCGTGGTTCGACCACGGTTGCTTCGTGGAGTATATCGGCTAGTAGACACTATGGAATGTATAAACCAAACAAAACACACAACAAGAAAACAAACAATCAAACAAAAAAAATTCAAAAATAATGTTTAGTCCAATTTATTACAGTCCCAAAAAGAGAAAATGGTCAAATACCCCCCAACCTTTACCCCAAATCCCAACTACACACTTATACTTTGAGAGGGTACTATGAACCCCCTGAATTATTTTAAAATAAAATTATTACCCCCCCCCCCCCCCCCCCCCCGAACTATTTTAAAGTGGAATACATACCCCTCTAAAATCTCATACCTAGATTTTATTTTGATTTGTGGTCTACACGCGCTGCCATGTGTCATGCCACGTAATTCCACGTCATATATCATTTTTTTACTATAAAAATTAATTCCACATCACGCCACATCATCATCATCATCTTCTTCTTCCTCTTCTTCTTCTTCTATTCTCTTCTTCTTCAATGGCATAATGAATCATATGGAATTCACACGATATATAATCTTATCAAAATTAAATCAAAAATTAATATCCAAAAAATACTCAATTTTTACAAAATGGCATCGCGACATTGAGGGCGCCGCGACAATGATGGCGTTGGAAAATTCAAAATTTCGGTGACTTTATTTTTCAATCTGAATTGATTCAACATTCTCACGTAATTCGAGTTCTTGGATGCCATTGAAGAAGAAGAGGAATAAAAAGAAATGTCATTGATGAGTTCTTGGATGCCATTGAAGAAGAAGAAGAAAAAAAATTAATTGCCATTGATGGGTTCTTGGATGTCATTGAAGAAGAAGAAGAAGAAGAAGAAGAAGAAGAAGAAGAAGAAAAATTGAAGAAGAAGAATTGGAAGAAAAAAATTTAATTGCCAGGGTTCTTGGATACCATTGATGAAGAAGAAGAAGAAGAAGAAGAAGAAGAAGAAGAAGAAGAAGAAGAAGAAAATTAATTGCCATTCTCGGATGCCATTGAAGAAGAAGAAGAATTGGAGAAGAAGAAGAATGGAAGAAGAAGAAATGAAGAAGAAGGAGAAGAAAGAAAAATAATAATTAAAGTTATATAAATTTATTTAAAGAAATATTAAAAATAAATTTTTAATAAAATATTTTCGTTCTCACTCTCTTTAAAGAGAGTGAAACACACTCTCTTGCCATGTCAGCATTGGAGGGGTAATAATTTCATTTTAAAATAGTTCAGGGGGTCATAAAACCTTCTCAAAGTATAAGTGTGAAGTTGAGATTTGGGGTAAAGGTTGGGGGGGTATTTGACGATTTTCTCGTCCCAAAAATAGAAAAATGTGAAAATGTAAATTCTATTCTAACTACTCCTAGACTAAGCTTCAATGCTTTACCCGATGCTTGGGGCCTTCATCACGAACATCCTCTGAGTACAAGATACTTCGGGAAATTCTTCGGTGAATAAATACAAATGAACTTGGGGCATTCCCTGGATAAATGAATACATTTTCAATTTTTGCGATAAAGTAGAAAGAATCATTCACACCCACATTCGAACATTCAACAAACCATAATCCCTAAGCTTTGACTACCCGAAACCTATGATTTGCCTACAAAATTCGGCTTAAAACATGACATTATCGGGTTCAACAACTTAATCAGTGTTTATTTCAACTCAGATAACCATCAATAAATCAAACTAATTAATCTTCACTTTTGTTAATTTTCAATTCCCGACCCGAATTCATTCTTCAACCACATGATTAATCAAATTTCATACGAAGTCAAACAACAAGCCATGACAATTATAGAAGCTTGAACACTATCAAAAAATTATATCATCAATTCTACATGAATCACGCAAATCACGACATCAACACACCACATTAAAATAAAATAGAAAGAGATAGAGTGAAAGAATTGGACCTCAATTTTTATTTTTATCCAAATTGTTTGACAAAGCGGCACCGGAATACCTCAAAGATTAAATCAAAGTAAACTTCGACCTCAAACTCTATTTCCAAAACTCGATACCAAGTGTTGAACAATCAATTTGATAACAAAAAAAAATTGGGACAGATTCTTCAACCAACTAGAAAACTCAAACGAAATGAGTTGCGATGGAGGTTCGCCGGTATCTCATCAGTGATGGAATTTTGTGATTGATTTCAATCAAGCGGTCTTACCAGAGCTGAGAGGGGGTAAAACTAGTGGCGTTCACTGGTGGAGAAGGCGTTCTTTGGCGGGTTTGGCTGAGTTTTCCAGTGATCGCTCGACTGGAATCACAGCTGGCAGGATATTTTTTGACGAGAATCTACCAGAACAGTAACATCGGTGGGTTTTTTTGTCCCTCTCTGCATTTCGATCAACCCTCTCTCTCTCTGATCTTCAATTCTCGACCCCTCTCTATTTTCTCATATTTCCCTTCA
Source organism: Capsicum annuum (assembly GCF_002878395.1). Taxonomy (NCBI): domain Eukaryota; kingdom Viridiplantae; phylum Streptophyta; class Magnoliopsida; order Solanales; family Solanaceae; genus Capsicum; species Capsicum annuum. Next base: position 197,946,360 of record NC_061111.1, on the reverse strand, counting down.
TTTCTCTATGTTTTATATGTTTGTGACTGTGTGTGCACGTTAAAGCTGTGTGGAAGATGATTTGCTGGGTAAATTTCAATGTGTGTGAATTATGCGTCTATGGGTTACTGTGTGATTGAGAGTGTATTGTGAGTATATGCTCAATCCATGCCAATAGAGAAGAAGTATATGTGTATGTATATGGTGGTTTCTATGAGTGGAAAATGTTGAGGTCCCCCCTTTCTATTGCTGTGAGTGCGTTTATCTATTTTGTTTAGTCCAAAAAAAATGTGAGGTAGGGGGTATGTAGGGGTAGGGGTATAAGGTAGTGGTATGGGGTATAGGGTGTAAGGTGGCAAAATTATTTAGGGTGGGTGGAGAATTTTTTAGTATAAGGTGTTAAAAATTGATAAAAATTTGTTGGATTTGTTAATTTGTGGAATTTATCACATGGGTAAAGGTCTACGGTAAAGTGAGGGTAAATGGGTAAAAACACACTCTCGGAATGGATAAAATTACGTGTCTACATCACACCCCTATTTGAAGTAACACAAAGTGTTTTCATGCAAAGAAGTAGACAACGAGATAAAATTTTGACCCGACCATTAATAAAAGGAAGAAATAGATCAAGAGGAAGGACAACCGAGTTGGAGAGTCTAGTGTGATCCCGTCGAGGTTCCGACCCGAGGCTCTATCATTACATCAAAAATAAAAATTACAAATTAAAAAGATAAATGAAATTACAAAAGATTTATCTATACAGCTTCTCTTGGCTCTTGTCTTGCTAGTTCATCACCCTATTCTCCAGGCGCGTTCCTAATATGCATTTTCCTTACTCTGTTCTCTGGGTGAGCTCCCGACTTGCAATTTTATCACCTTGTTGTTTGAATTTCTATTTCTTCACCCTGTTCTCCATGCGGGCTCCTGAATTGCTATTTTATCAAAATGTTGACTTTTAATTTCTTCACTCTGTTCCCTAGGCGGGCTCCTGAAATCACATCAAAACTAGAAAAAAAATTTCCAAACAAAGATTATTGTAAAGAGAAATTTCATTTACCAGAAAAGTAAAGTTTCAAAAACAGGAATTAAATTTCTGCCCCAGTTGAACATCAGAGGACTTTTGTGAAAGTCACATCATAACTACTTGAAAAAATTGAACAAAGAAATGCATCTTCTATAGGTTAATTGGATGATTCGACTAGAAAGTGCATTTTCTAGGAGTCAAAAGGAATTACTCGACTAGAAAGTACATCTTCTAGGAATCAAGGGGACTGACTCGACTAGGAAGTATATCTAGGAATCAAGTGGAATAACTCAAGCAGAAAGTACATTTTATAGGATTCAAGGGGACTAAATCGACTAGGAAATACATCTTCTAGGAATCAAGGGGAATGACTCAAAAATGAAGTATATCTTCCAGGAATCAAGAGGATTGACTCGACCAGGAAGTACATCTTCTAGGAATCAAGGGGAATGACTCGACCAGGAAGTACATCTTCTAGGAATCAAGGGGAATGACTCGACCAGGAAGTACATCTTCTAGGAATCAAAGGGAATGACTTGAATAGTAAGTACATCTTCTAGGAATCAAGGGTACTGACTCGACTAGGAATTACATCTTCTAGGAATCAAGGGGACCGACTCAACCAAGAAGTACATCTTCTAGGAATCAAGGGGAATGACTCAACCATGAAGTACATCTTTGTAATGCCCCGAGAGTAAACCCTGGGCGTCACACGGTGCTTACAGTCCTGAGGGACCACATGCTAACCCATGAGTTGGTACCTGTTGTGAGCATGAATAACATAACTATAAATGCGGAAGAATAACTGATATGCCATAAAGTTTTAAATTACTTAAAATGACACTTTGTTAGGAATATGGTAAGCAACTGTTTGAATGTGATAAGATAAAGAAAATCTAAATAACTAACTATAATGCCAACTGAAGTTTGAATATTGAATAACTGACTGTAGTGTTTAAAATCCTCTAAACTGAATAACTGTGAGTTGATGGGACAGGCCTCAACTAACACCAACTAACTACTAGACTAAAAGTATGAAATAAAATAATCCATCCTCAAAATATGAGGACTCACCACTGCTACTGCTTAGAGTCTTAGAAATCTAAGTACGGTATGGGAACTGGGTGTCAGAACCTATGATATAATACATCATAGCGCAAAATAAAAGAGTATGCAATAAGTACTTTGAATGTACTGGCATGCTAAATGAGGTAGGCTGATATACATGGAATATATATGTAAACATAGAGTACTGAATCGAGTGTATGAAATCTGTAGATACTAGAAATATATGAAATATGTGAATATTGTGTATGTATAAAAGTCTGTAAATACTGAAGGTACGTGAAATCTATAGATACTTAGGATGCATGACCAAGCATATAACATGAATTGAATAAAATCTGTAGACTGAAATACTGAAATAACTGATATCTATATGCCTTGGTCAAACAACACTAAGACTAAATGTCTGAACTGATTTCTGGACCAAGACCGTGACTGAGACTGTGGGAGGTATCATCTAACCGACATTCTCCAATCTGAACTGATTGGGGTCTAATCTGTAACCCCAGTTAGAAGGGTATTAGTACCATGACATGGGTACTAACACTGGCTATGTGGATCCACTATACTGAGGTAATGTCTCGAAGGACTAAGGGTGTCAAGCCTAATCTGACAGGTGACCCCTGTGAGATAGTTAGGCCTAAACAGAGGGTGACTTCTCATATCCTACACCGGCTACGTAGTGCTAGAGTTTAGGGACTGCTACTAGCGACTCTCCTAGCCGACGGGGAAGTATCTATCCCTATACTCGCTCGGTGCTAAATCCTACTCCCAACTGAAAGACACTAAAGTACTAGACTATTCTGAGTTTCACTGACTATTCTAATAATGCCCATAATGTAATCTGAAGTTATTCTGAAGATACTAAAATAAGACTAAGTAAAAATCTATGATTTTAGGATATTCAATAACCCCAGGACTCAAAAGTAAACATAGAAACATAATATGAAGCTTAGGGACTTAGCATGAAAACCTTTATCCAAACATTTATTCTTGTAGGTATTTTATCAAACACTTGAAGTTTATAGTTTAGTCAAATCATGAAAATAATATGGGACTTGTAGTAATAGCATGAGTTCAACATGAATAGCACTAAATCATGATTTAATTCAACGAATGATAACATTAGAATATAAAGAATTGAATAACGACAATAATTTCATCTATACATGGTGTAAATTCATAGTTCATGAAGATTCATGGATAAAATCATAATTTAAAATCAAATAACTTGAAGATATCAATACTTTGCGATTTAAATCGGTTGTTTGGACTCCATGGATGAAAGGAATCCATGGATGAACATTTAACATACCTAGGTTAATGAATTTGAGAGGATTGATGGAGAGTTCTTGAGAGTTTGCCTTGAATTTCAGAGCTAGAATTTCTTGTTCTTGAAAAAGGGATCTTTAATTTTTAAAAGGAATTGAAATAATGATGACTACTTGGGGTGTTTAGGGGTTAAATCTCGTGTCTTAGGTTGATAATGGCCATGGAAAAAGACCTAAATACCCCTAAACAAATTTAACAACTCGAGCTGGAACTGATTGTCCCGATTTTTGGCCTTGGCGTGACGCACTACTATCGCGCCAAGCCACTGGAATTTGGATAATTGGGAAACTGAACGATGGTGCGACGCGGTGAGACCGCGGTCCCTCACTGGTTGGGGCCTAAAAGTTTTTCGCATCGCTGTGAAATCACGCTGTAATACTGGAAAAGGACAAATTCCAATTTGGCCTCTGGCGCAACGTGTCAAGATCACCGAGCAACACTGGAAATTGCCAATCATCATTTAGACTGGCTCCGCGATACACTGATGATAAAAATAATGGTGTTTTATGACTAAAACTTAAAATCACCATAACTTCTTACCCGGTTATCAAATTTAGGCGAATCTTATTTCATTAAAAAGCTAATTGAATTTTCTACGCAATGGCAACTTTAAATTGAAAAATACTGAGTATTTCATAAATTTTGTATGTGAATATTAATGTTTTAGGACTTAAATTACGCTAGGAAAATATGGGGTATAACAATATCTCCTCCTTAGGATCATTCATCCTCGAATGAGCCTGGTTAAGCTATGGAAAACTGGTGGACTGAGCTTACATACTGAACATGCATATCTGATGTAGGAAATGCATGACTGAATAGATTTGTAAATGCATGATTGGCATGAACCTGATGTGCAATTGAAGCCGAGCATGATAGAGAGAAATCTTAAGAAGATTAGTACCTTAAATCGAATTTGAATTTGCAGAGAAAAGAAGAGGGTACTTGGTCCGCATATCTTCTTCTGCTTCCCAAGTGGCATCCTTAATGGACTGATTCCACCAAAGAACTTTGACTAGTGGAACTTCTTTGTTCCTTAGTCTAGGAACTAGATGATCAAGAATTTTGATTGGAATTTTCTTATAGGAAAGGCTGTTCTGAACATCTACGCTGTGTAGGGGAAAAACTACAGCTGGATTGCCTATACACTTCTTCAATAATGAGACATGGAACACTGGGTGTAATGAAGCTAGATATGAAGGCAACTCAAGCTTGAAATCTACCTTTCTAAAACGACTGAGAATTCTGAAGGAACCGACATATCGGGGATTGAGTTTCCCTTTTTTGCTGAATATCTTCTATAATGCCCTAATTTTTTAGAATCGAAATACCACACGGTGCTCATGACCCCGAAGGACCACAAGCTAACACTCTTTTGATATCTGTACCTAAACACTACATAATTATATAACAAATGTGGAAAACTGGAGGAAACTTGCTATAAGGTTCAAAACGTCTAAAACTAATCAATACTAAAAAATTGAATACTAATACATCTGTTCAAAAAGCCTCTAAATTGTTTGAACTGTGGAGTTGATAGGACATGTCCCCAACTAACTCAATCTACTGAAAATAAATTGAGTCTAATACAATAATGAGATAAGGATCATTCTCGAATGATAAGGACTCACTGCTACGTCTACTGCTGCTGACTGAGTCTGGACTGCTATGGGTGCTCTGGATCTCGCGCTTCAGGACCTCTAGTATAAGACACCATAGCGCAAGAAAGTATACGTCAGTACTTTGAATGTATTGGTATGCTAAATGAGGTAAGGCTAAATGCAAGGGCTTATGCATGAACTATATTGACTGAATAATCTGAGTATGCTAAATAAAGATACATGCATGAATGCATAAACTATAGCTGAAATCATATTAACACTGAACACTAACTTCTGAATACTCGAACTTCTGAAAACTAAGTCTACTAATACTGAAAAAATAAATAACCAAGACTACTAATGCTGATAACTGAGTACTTAGGTGGAGATCAGTCCTATCTAACGAGTGATCTCTAAATGTTCTGATAATAAAGATGATTTGACTTAGCCTGAGATTAGTCCTATCTAATAGGTAATCTCTGAATCTGATGCTGCTGATACTACTTGACGGTAGTGGAGATCAGTCCTGACTAATGGGTGATCCCAAAGTCTATTGGTAATGATAAGGATTGACTATATCTGACAGTCCTGAATCTGTACTACTGAGATGAGTTCTTTTACTGAGACTGATTCCGAAACCGAGACTGTGGGAAGTAGTTATCTAACCGACATGCCCCTTCTAGATAAGTTGGGGCCCAACCTGTAATCCCAGTTGGAAGGGTGTCAGTATAGTGCCATGGGTAAAGACAATTTCTTATGGAGTTAGTCCTATCTAACGGGTGATCCCTGGGATCAGTCCTATACATTTAAATGTGCTAACAGGTGATCCCTGGGATCAGTCCTATACATTTAAATGTGCTAACGGGTGATCCTTGAGTATGTCAGTCCTATCTAGAGGGTGACATCTGATTCCTAAGCTGGCTATGTAGTTCTAGAAGTTAGGGATTGCTCCTAGGGATCTCAGTCCTCTCTAATGGGTGAGCCCCCATTCCTAGGCTCGCTCGATGCTAAATCTAACTTCCAACTGAAAGACTCTAAACTGATTCTTTTCCTTAAACTGTACTAGGCTGAGCTGAATCTATTACTGATTATCTTACTTGAAGGATCTGACTAAGTTCGCTTGATTTCATTGTCTGACGGAATAATTCAGAATTCTACTTTTTGTCTGAATACGATTGAATTCTGTAACTTACTGAGCTTTACTAGAATCTGAACTGAGTACTGAGCTTGATTAGACTAAATATTGAGACTGGATTGAACTAGTACTGAGATTATTAAATTTTCTTACGTTCGGTAACTGTTTGATTTCAACTGATCATAGCATGATTGAGATTACCTTGAGATTGACTCAGCTCTAGGCACACAACTATATTTTTCGGGTACAAGTACCCCCAGGACTCGATAGAAGGGAACTGACAAGACATGACTTCTTGAATTCATGATCAACGTTAATATCACAACAATAGATTCACCATACCCTCAATAAAACATCTCTTCAAGAACTTGGAAATACTAGTATGTATTTACATAGGGAATGCACACCAACATTTCATAAATCATCTCACAAGATCTTGAGTTAAACACACAACATGAATTCAAGTGTACATAATTGAGGATTTCATGCTAACATGTCACAGTTCACTCACTAAAGCTTTTTAACAAACACTTGGCATGCACTAGTTAACACAAAATTGGGGATTTCTAGTCAACATACCATAATTGCCCTATTTCCTTTACCCAAACAATTTATCAAACATGTGGAAGGCATACTTTGGTCATACAACATCCAATACATATAATTAACATAATTACATAATTCAACATGCTTCTTGAAGGGGCTTTATCATGAACATCACATAGTCAACACATACTAAGGTCAATACTTGCATCTTATTGATCAAAATATGATTAAAACTCAATATTAATATGAAATTCAACTTCAAACCACATAAATCAAGAAAATTCATAAAAATATAATCTTTGAACTTAAAAAGAGATTCTTGAACTTCTTGGGTGGAAGGAACCCAAGAATCAACATCAAACATACCTTGCTATATGATTTTCGGAAGATTTACGGAGGAATCTTGATGATTTGGGTCTTGAGCTATGAACCCTAATATTTGTTTTTGAAGAAAATGAGAGAAACCAACAATATTTGGGTGTAAATGTGCTGAATTCGTGTTAAAGGGGTATATAAAGGGTTGGAAGATTATAATTTTACCCTTGGAAACACGGATTGGATTGCTGAAATTTGACCCAGGGTTATATCCTGGGTGGCGCCTTGGCTTGAGTAGTGCTATAGTCTGGGCGGCGCCTTGGCTTTTGTAGTGCTGAAAGCTGGGTGGCGCCTTGAGATCAACCTGAGCTAATGTTTCTAAAATCCAAACGTGCCCTTATGCTATCCGAAAATTTTCAAAACTCACCCAAGATATACTCTTGACTTGCCCCATCACGATGCAACTTGAAAATAATAAATCAGAGGTCAGGAAGGTCACAAAATAATTCGTCAAAGTTTCGAAGGCTTATGGAATGGAAAAAGTTTCAACACTTAGTCAAATTTTTGAGTGCTAAGCTTCTCTTGGCGTACTTTAAACGCTCCTATGACTAAGAAAATTTACGGGGTCTTACATCTTTACTCCCTTCATGGGAGAGATTTTCAAGTACACAAAATCACTGATCTCAAACTCGAGATCCTTTCTCATCTAATCTGCATACAATTTCTGTTGGCTCTGGGCTACTTTAAGCCTTTCTCTGATCAACTGAACCTTCTCTAAGGCATCAAACACCAAGTCAGGCCTACTATTGCAACCTCTCCCACTTCAAACCAACAAATCGGAGATCTACATCTTCTACCATAGAGATCTTCAAACGTAGCCATCTGAATACTGGAATGATAGTTGTTATTATATGTGAATTCAATCAAAGGCAAGTGGTTATCCCAACTACCGTTGAAATCAACAACACATGCTCTCAGCATATCTTTAAGAGTCTGAATCGTCCTTTCTTCTTGAGCGTCTGTCTGAGGGTAAAAGGTTGTAGTGAGGTGGACTTGGGTACAAAGCCCCTTGTGGAATGCTTTCCAGAATAAAAGGTAAACAGGGTACCTTTATCTGAGATAATAGATAAGGAAACACCATGCAACCTAACCAAATCTTTGAGATAGAGTTTGGATAGTCCTCAGCTGAATAAGAGGTATGAACTGGCAAGAAATGAGCTGATTTGGTCATCCTATCTACGATGACCTAAATAGAATTATGCTGATGACGAGTACGCGGAAAACCCATTACAAAATCCATGTTCACTTTCTCCCACTTCCATGTGGGAATACTGAATTCCTGCATGGACCTACTAGGATTTTGGTGTTCAATCTTAACTTGCTAACATATAGAGCTTTTAGCTAAAAACTCTGTAATATCCCTCTTTATCCCACTCTGCCAATAGATCTCCCACAAATTATTGTACATCTTAGTGGCCCCTGGATGAATAGAGTAATGCATACCATGTGCTTCTGCAAGAATTCTTTGCCTCAAGTCATTTACACCAGGCACACATAGCCGACCCTGACAACGCAGCACACTATCTCCCTCTTGGAAGAAAACCTCTACTTTTTGATCTGTGATTGATCCTTTCAACTTAACTAGATTGGGATCTCTATCCTTCTTTTTCTTCACCTTGAAAACTAGAGATGATTCTAAGCTACTCTGCACCCATACACTACCTTTTGCTGAATTGATTAAGTGGATACCTAGTCGGGCAAGCTGATGGACTTCCTGAGCTAACTTCTTCTTACCATCATCAACATGAGCAACACTACCCATAGACAATCTACTGAGAGCATCAACCACTATATTGGCCTTACCCGAATAATATAGAACACTCATGTCATAATCTTCATTAACTCTAACCACCTCCTCTGATGCAAATTCAAGTCTTTCTGAGAGAACACATACTGCAAGCTTTTGTGATCTGTAAACATATCAACATGTACCCCATACAAGTAATACCTTCAAATCTTTAAGGCAAACACTATAGCTGCTAACTTAAGATCATGAGTCGGGTAATTCTTCTCATGGGGTTTAAGTTGTATGGAGGCATAGGCTATGACCTTACCTCTCTGCATGAGGACGTAACCCCAACCTTCTCTAGATACATCACAATACACAACAAACCCATTGAAACCATATGGCAGGGTAAGAACTGGGGCTGAGGTTAGTCGAGTCTTCAACTCCTAAAAACTCTTCTCACAGGAATCTGACCATTGGAACTTAACTTTCTTCTGAGTCAATCTGGACATGGGGGATGCAATAAATGAAAACCCTTCAACTGGCGATAATAGCCAGCTAAACCCAAAAAACTCTTGATGTCTAATGGAGAGATGGGTCTACACCAGTTTCTCACCGCCTCAGTCTTTTGAGGATCAACTCTAATGAAATCATCAAAAATAATATGGCAAAGAAAAGCTACTGATCTTAGACAGAATTCATACTTACTGAATTTAGCGAACAACTGATGAGCTCTAAGAGTCTGTAACACTATTCTGAGATGGTCTGCATGATCATTTTTTCTATGAGAGTAAACAAAAATGTCATCAATGGAGACTATGACGAACATGTTCAAGTACTGCTTGAACACTCAGTTTATCAAGTACATGAAGGATGATGGGGGATTTATGAGACTGAAGGACATAACTAGAATTTTGAAGTGACCATATAGAGTTTGGAAAGCTATTTTCAAAATGTCACATTCCCTGACCCTGAGCTGATGACAGCCTGATCTAAGGTCTATCTTGGAAAAGTAGCTGGCACCCTAAATTTGGTCAAACAAGTCATTGATTTTAGGAAGTGGATATTTATTCTTAACGGTTACTTTGTTCAACTGACGGTAGTCTGTGCACATTCTGAGAGAACCCTCTTTCTTACGCATGAATAGAACTGGTGCACCCCACGAGGAGACACTAGGACTGATGAATCCATTATTTAGGAGATCCTTCGACTCTTTTTTCAATTCTTTGAGTTCAGCTGGAGCCATTCTGTATGGCAGAATAGATATAGGCTACGTATCTAAAAGAAGATCTATTCCGAAGTCGATTTCCCTTTTGGGAGGAACTCCGGGAAGATCTTCAGGGAACACATCTAGAAATTACCTGACTTCTGAAACTAACTTAAAAGTTGGAGTTTATGAGCTACAGTCTCTGACTCGCACAAGATGATGGACACATCCCTTGGATATCATTTTTATCGCTCTAAGGTATGAAATCAACTGAACCTTAAGCACTATAGTATACCCCTCCATTCAAGGAATGGTTCATTTAGGAACTGAAAATGAACTATTCTATTTCTATAATCAACTAAGGCATATCATGAGTGGAGCCAATCCATGTCGAGAATAATGTCAAAATCCATCATCTCTAACTCAATGAGATTAACTGAGGTAACATTATGAGATATTGTGACAGGACAGTTTCTGTATACCTTCCTGGCTATAATAGAAACACCTACTAGGGTATACACTGAAAAGGGCTCTTCTAGAGTTTCAGAACTGACACCAAAATTGACGGCTATATATGGAGTTACAAAAGAAAGAGAAGCTCCAGGGTCTAGTAAAGCATAAACATGTAAGTGAAAGACCTATAATGTTCCAGTAACTACATCAGGAGAATTTTCCTGATCTTGGTGGGACTGAAGGGCATATAATCTGTTCTGACGTTGACCACTTGAACTGGCACCCTGTTGAGTTAGCCGATCGTATAGAATTGATGACTGATGGGACTGGCCCTGTTGGCGCGAATCCCTACCTTTCTGAACAATTACTCAACACTCCTGAATCCGATGACCTGGTGTAAGACCTCAAAATCAGGTCCCGATACGTCACACGATGCTTAGGATCACAAGTGACCCTAAGCTAACTCTTCTATTACCATAACTCATAAGAAACTGAACAAAAAGTATAAATCTATACAAATCTGCAAAAAATAACTCTTTTTTGAATATGATAGATACAAAACTAAATTTACAAGATTACAACTCTGCTTTTACAACCAAAACTAAAATGAAATGCATCAACTTCTACTGACTGTCTATGAAGCCTCTACTAGTACTGACTGTAGGTAGCCAGGTCATGACTCCCGACTAACCCAACTCAATACGACTTAATAAAGAAAATACAAAACTTCTCAAACTGTATAACTAACTCAAGCCCTTGAATCAAAAGGACTCATCACCTGCTGACTAGATGCCGCTAACTGACTGGATCTGAAGATGTACACTATACCTTGTACCTACATTCCGAGAAAATGTAGCCCACATACGAATATGTAGGTCAGTACCATGGAAATGTACTGAGAATATGGGGGTGCAATGCATATATAAAATAGTATCTTAATATCATCACAGTTTATAAAATTATGCATGCTGATATAAATGACTCACTTAGCTCGAATTAAAATCATCATAATCATAAGAGAGTAAAATATATAGGGTGAAACATGTGAGTCATCATAATAAATCTCAATTCATTTCCATCTCGATTCCAAATAATCAAAGCAATCAAATCTCATAACAATTCTCTTTGAAATATAAGTTTATTAAATCTTTCGAAAACAATGACTTTCTCAAACTCAGTCTTTCAAACAAATATGTTTTCATCGCAGATAGAAGAATAAGACTTTTTATATTAGATAGGAGAATACACACACACACATTGGGAGTCTCTTACAACTGACATAAACCATGTGACCTACATGGAGTCCAACGTCTAACCCATATTGGGGAGAGCTGTCCTATCCTTGCCATCGGAGTAGGACCTTAATCATTCTTTTCACTAGTGATCACTATATCAATTAGCCTTAAGCTCACATCCTACGGGGGCACGTAGTTCTAGGAAAGTACCAATCACAGCTATACCTCCCACCCGATGCTAAAGACTACTCCCATACTTAGCTCAGATCTTTTAAAAAGAAAATCCATAACAACACAATTCAACAATTCATAACGGGAGCCATCATGCTACCCCTTTATCATAATCAATCAAAATGTGAATTCTTTTTCTCATTCGAGTTCAAAAATAACTCCTTCAAGACCAAAAGGTCAAAATCAATCCAATCTCAAAGTGTATATAACATATTACTTCAACAAAATATAAATTCAAATTGGGTTCAACAACCCATATATCGATACTTGATCAAAATATTTCAAGATTCACACTTTATATATCAAACATGTATGATTCATACGAAAATATGAAAATTTATCTTTAATCATGAATATTCACATCAACGCTCATCACATTCATCTTCAAAACATCAAAATATTATAACTTCTTCAACAAGAATATAGATTTCAAATTTCCATCTCAAATTCATAAGTAGAGCATGTAAAATCATATATCTTTGTAAAATAATACAAATTTTGGGCACAAGAACGAAAGGGTGTTCTTGTTGAAAAACCCCACATACCTTAGATTTGAAGCTTTGAATGACTTTCTGAATGAAGTAATACTATTCATGAACTTTTGGGTGTCACTCGTAGCCTTCGTAATGGGGATTTCGAATATGTAAAAATTATAGAATTGTTACGGTTGAATCTCTAGCTATTGGGGTTTTTATGTTGAAACCCTAAAGGTTGTTCTTGGTGATTTTGAGAGAAAGTAAACTTATTTTGATGTTGTGGGAGTTTAATCCCGTGTTATAGGCATATATAGGGGTGTTTTTGGCACTTAAAGTGAAGTATGCGGCGCACAACCCATGGCAGACCTTAAGGTGTGCGTCGCACACCTTATGGCAGATATTTAAGTGTGTCTCACACTCCTAATCGCACATATTTGATTGGGTGGCGCATTGCCCATCGCATACCCTTACTGCCTCTCACAAAAATGGGCATAACTCTTCGCTCGGGTATCAGATTTTTGCAAAATTGGTATCGTTGGAAAGATAATTCAATTATATACAGTTTGATAGGTCTTGGGATGAAAAATTCCATGTATATTAAGATATATTCACTTTTGAAATTGACCCTTGTAGAATCGAATGTCAAACTTTGGATGAATCAATTGGTCTTAGCTCAACCTTGTTCTATGTCATTGCTATAAACATTTTCCACCTCTAAACTACTACATAGACTAGGATGATGATCATGAAACTTGTATTCATGTGAGAATCACTTGGATTAGAGCTTAGGCGCACAGGAACGACGATTAGAATTCTAGCGCGAAAATACGGGGTATTACATTATCTCCCCCTTGGGAATATTCGTCCTCGAATGTGGATAATTATCCTAAAACATAGAGGAATATTAGTCTTCAAGCTATCATGTGTAACTGATAGAACTAAATCACTGGATCTCAAGAATAATGAGCTACTGAACTGGTCTGCAAGTGCATGAATCCTCAAGAAAATAATTATATTGCTAAGATAGAAACGAGAGTGTCAACTTATGAGTAACCATTACTTTACACTGGATCTGATCTCATGAGAAAGGATGAGAGGTTTATGACATGAAAACTTGGGGTATTGCAACATCCCCCTCTTGGGATCGTTCGTCCCCGAATGATAATAATTTGATGAAAATACTAGGAAGAGACTGTGATACTACACAGGATACTTACGAACTGAATCATGACTTAATATCTGAAACTGAAACTGATGCATGAACTGAGCTGAATTCATAATTTAATTGGACACAAACACATTGCCTCTTGGAATGTACATACGTATAAGACTGCGGATAGTAAGACTACCTGGAAAATTAAGAATCTATAGGAGTTTATCTCCTTGCTTGCTAAACCAAATTACAGGCTATATGGACTGGATCATACTGACTACCCATACTCAAATGGAGTATTTCTTTAGCAATTTTCTACGAAATTCTATTGACATTAGGGATCAAAGAATTTTGGGCATGCTCTGAACAAGACATTTGACTAAGGAATTACAACATTGATATAACTCTATAGCATGGAATATAATTATATAACTCATAAACTAGGATAGGATTTCTAGGATGTAGGCAACGCAACTTCTTACTTTCAATCTTAGCATCGCTTCTCAAATGACTAATTTAAAACTCTTGATATGGATTCACTAGTGTATTTCATTCATCATCTTACACCCAAGATGACATTTAAGTCTATCATTAAAAATCACATATAACTTTAAGAAAAATACCCCTAAAGGCATACTTCGTATATTCTCTAAACCTTTATCAACAATATTTTTTTTTGCACTATTCTTAAAAACATAAACACAATTTCTAACTAACCATGACATGTATCAAAGACTTGGCCTCAATCTTACTTCACACTTTAGCCTTAGATAGAAAAGCATAAATAATCTTTCTTAATGAGGGTCATCAACTCTCTCACATCTAAACCATTGCTTATCCACTATCATCACCACTATCTTAACATAGGAAGAGGTTACCGAAGGGCTAACACATATGAACCAGAAGCACGAAAACTATAATACATAAAACTTATCTTTGTCCTGAGGAATAAAATATCAAAGGCATGGATTCATTAAAGAAATCTAAGATGAGCACATGCATGATATAATGCGAACTTCACTAGTATCATGAGTTTAAAAACTGGTCATACTCTGAAACATGAGTTTATACTTATCATGAGCTATTCAACATAAGACTGGAGTTCATAGATTCATAAGAGATAACTCGAATCACAGAGTGAAGTTGTTACATGCTTGCTAGAAGCTGAGAAGGGGCTTGAGCACACATGATAGGTATAAGCATAAGCCTGTGGCATGGATTTGTCAAGCAAGTGATGGATTTGGTGTTGTAATGACTGAAATCCAAGGAATACTTTAGAGTAAGAAGGGATCACTATCTCATCATAACTCATTATTGACATGTATCACAATCTAATTCTCAAAACTCGATTTGGTTCTTTACTAACCATCTCCCCCTTAGGTCAAAGTTGGTATTCTAAGTATGATGGTCTACTCCATATCCTCGTGATTAAGCCATAATTTTATCATTCTATTATCTACATATAAATGCTAAACTCACAAGAATAAACTAATTTCAAACTTACCGACTTCATTCTTGAACAACCCATCTATATGCCATCCTTAATTCCTAGATTCAATAATCATCATCAAAGACTTACACTCTCATTTGCAACCATATCTACATCTCTAATCACATAATCATAGCCTACCAAGATCACACTTCTATACTTATATTTTTTCCAAACCATGAGAATAAAATCATACTAAAAAGACTCAATATCTTTTATCATAACTCCTTAACTTAGCTATCAAGAAAAACATAAATTATCTAACTAGCCTTTCTCCACCTAGAAACTCAACGTTACTACTAACCACACAATATGCAATAATCCTCAAAAAAATAATGTAGCCTCATAGCACCTTGGGAACACCTCTACACCATACTTAATTACGAACACATGTTCTTGTACTCTTGCCTACACTGTTCAGGCCTACTAGATCACCTCCATATAACTAGCATCAACAACCAAACCATCAACTGTTCAAACTTAATGTCTAGAGCTAAACATGATTTACAACCCAATCTCACACATAATTTTCACTTCAAAACTATAGAACACAACATTAAGAAAAAATAGTACACAATGACAATCGATCATAATCATATGGCCTATCTTATTCATAATCCGTTAACATATCCTCCTTTTTCACATCATTACTATTTACCCATATTCACACATAAATTACTTTCATAGCTCTATAAATTTCAACTAAACTTCCTCCTGCAATCTCAGGAAAGCCTAAATTAACAATACTCAACCACCAAGTACTTCCATCAAAACCTATACTTTCCTAGCACAACAAATACCATCAATAACTCTTTTCATACTTCAAGCAAACAACAATCCACCTTAACTAATAATCTCCTTCTCTAACTTCACTAAACTAACAAACAAGGGTATATCACTTCATTACTAATTCAATCATAAGCAAA
>NC_061111.1:197906328-197930307 GCF_002878395.1 Capsicum annuum | reverse complement strand
AACATTTAGCTATACATATTCAATAAATCGCCCTTACCACCATTCTTATCACTACACTTCTAAAACTACAAGTTCAACTAACATAAGACTTTCAACTAAATGTTACTACTTCTGTCACTACACAGAAACCCACACTTTCAACTAACACCAGAACAACAAGGTAAACAACAGGTTGCTAGTGAATCAAAATAGGCCTCACACGGCTTCACTAGACTTTGGTTTTGTGTTTTGATTAAGAAAATTATTTGAATAACAAAGCAACTATGCTAGTGAATCAAAATAGGCCTCACAGCTTCACTAGACTTTGATTTTTCACAAACATAATGATAACAAGATTACATAATACAAGAGATAGAAACTTGACACACAACATTCAAAGATCTAAGAATACACCTTACTCTGACTTAATTAAATAACTCATAAGAATGAGGGCATAAATTAAATTTGAAGGACTTATAACACACTAGAAGGCTCCTCTCAAGCCACTTTATGAAGCTTCTGAAACTTTTGCCAGCAAATATAAGAGCATTATCTGGGGAGAAAATTAGAACTTGTCGAACATGTTACCTCAAGAACAGTACATAGATAGAGAAGAATAGATTATCATTATGGATTCTGAGGAGAAATTTGAAAGTATATCTGACTCGGTATTACTGCACGATTTCTACAGGCCTGATAAAGCACTTCAGTTTTCGAAACTAAAAAGCACTGATGGGATATTTTTCAAGCTCGCTTACAAGAACATAACAATCTGTAGAGATTTAAGCTACACTGTTTCTGATACCTTGAAAATAAGATAGTGATGGCCTGACTAGAGTAAGATGAGAATCTGTATAAGTTTCTTGGAGAACTTTTCTATAGCAGGATTTAAGACTTGAAAGAATGGAGACATTTCCTAAATGCCCTGTAGCCTCTCGAAGAAAAGTACAGGCGTCTCCATACCGTTCCGCAAGAATCTACTAGACACGACTTCATAGACACCCTAGGACACTTGAACTCTATGCTCTGATACCAAGTTTGTAACACCCTAAAATTGGGTCCCGAGACGTCACAAGGTGCTTAAGATCATAAGTTACCCCAAGCTAACCCTTCTACTGGCATAACTCATGAGCAACTGAACAAAAAAGTATAAATCTATATAAATCTGCGAAAAATAACTCTTTTCTAAATATGATAGATACAAAACTAAATTTACAAGATTACAACTCTACTTTTACAACCAAAACTGAATGGAATATATCAACTTCTACTGACTGTCTACGAAGCCTCTACTAGTACTGACTGTAGGTAGCCGAGTCATGACTCCCGACTAACCCAACTCAATACGACTGAATAAAGAAAATACAACACTTCTCAAACTGTATAACTAACTCAAGCCCTTGAATCAAAAGAAATCATCACCTGCTGACTGGATACCGCGAACTGACTAAATCTGAAGATGTACACTATACCTTGTACCTACATTCTGAGAAAATGTAGCCCACATACGAATATGTGGGTCAGTACCATAGAAACGTACCGAGCATATGGGGGTGCAATGCATATATTAAATAATATCTTAATGTCATCACAGTTTATAAAATCATGCATGCTGATATAAATGACTCACTTAGCTCGAATTAAAATCATCATTATCATAAGAGAGTAAAACATATCGGGTGACACACGTGAGCCTTCATAATAAATCTCAATTCACTTCTATCTCGATTCCAATCATCAAAGAAATCAAATCTCATAACAATTCTCTTTGGAATATATGTTCATTAAATCATTCGAAAACAATGACTTTCTCAAACTCAATCTTTCAAACAAATATGTTTTCATCTCAGATAGAAGAATAAGACTTTTCATATTAGATAGGAGAATACACACACACACACATTGTGAGTCTCTTACAACCGACATAAACCATGTGAGCTACATGGAGTCCAACATTTAACCCATATTGGGGAGAGCTGTCCTATCCTTGCCATCGGAGTAGGACCTTAATCATTCTTTTCACTAGTGATCACTATATCAACTAGCCTTAGGCTCACATCCTATGGGGGAACGTAGTTCTAGGGAAGTACCAATGACATCTATACCTCTCACTCGGTGCTAAAGGTTACTCTTGAACTTAGCTCAGATCTTTTCAAAAGAAAATCCACAACAACACAATTCAACAATTCATAACGGGAGCCATCATGCTACCCCTTTATCATAATCAATCAAAATGTGGATTTCTTTTCTCATTCGAGTTCAAAAATAACTCCTTCAATACCAAAAGGTCAAATCAATCCTCACATTACTTCAACAAAATATAAATTCAAATTGGGTTCAACAACCCATATATCGATACTTGATCAAAACATTTCAAGATTCACACTTTATATATCAAACATGTATGATTCATACGAAATCTAGAAATTTATCTTTAATCATGAATATTCACATCAACGCTCATGAAATTCATCTTCAAAACATCAAAAATATTATAACTTCTTCAACAAGAATATAGATTTCAAATTTCCATCTCAAATTCATAAGTAGAGCACGTAAAATCATATATCTTTGTAAAATAATACAAATTTTGGGCAAAATAACGAAAGGGTGTTCTTGTTGAAAAACCCCACATACCTTAAACTTGAAGCTTTGAATGACTTTCCGAATAATGTAATGTTATTCACGAACTTTTGGGTGTCACTCGTAGCCTTCGTAATGGGGATTCCAAATATGTAAAAATTATAAAATTCTCATGGTTGAATCTCTAGCTATTGAGGTTTTTATGTTGAAACCCTAAAGGTTGTTCTTCGTAATTTTGAGAGAAAGTAAACTTATTTTGATGTTGTGGGAGTTTAATCCCATGTTATAGACCTATATAGGGGTGTTTTTGGCACTTGGAAGTGAAGTATGCGGCGCACAACCCATGGCAGACCTTAAGATGTGCGTCGTATACCTTATGATAGACATTTAAGTGTGTCTTGCACTCCCAATTGCACACATTTGATTGGGCGGCGCATTGTCCATCGCACACCCTTACTGCCTCTCACGAAAATGGTCATAACTCTTTACTCGGATATCGGATTTTTGCAAAATTGGTATCGTTGGAAAGCTAATTCAATTATATACAGTTTGATAGGTCTTGGGATGAAAAATTCCATGTATATTAAGAGATATTAACGTTTGAATCTGACCCTTGTAGAATCGAATGTCAAATTTTAGATGAATCAATTGGTCTTAGCTCAACCTTGTTCTATGTCATTGCTATAACCATTTTCCACCTCTAAACTACTCCATAGACTAGGATAGTGATAATGTAACTTGTATTCGCATGAGAATCACTTGTATTAGAGCTTAGACGTGCAGGAACGATGGTTAGAATTCTAGCACGAAAATACGGGGTATTACACCTAGCTTGCCACACCCAAAGCACACATCACTACCTTTTCTACACTTACCCTGATGGTTTATGCTATATTTATAACATAGAGGGTTCATACGGGCACTATTAACACTGCCTTGGGACTTAGAGCCTGGTGCTCTATCCTTATTACCATTTCTGAATTTGGGTACTGGGACACTAGCTGAATAGGGTGCTGGGGCTGAAGACCTTTGATGAAACTGAGGTCGGTTACCACCGTTTGACCTTGGCTGGCTGAAATTAAAACTATCCATCCTAGCTCTCTTGTTTTCTCTCTCTCTCTTCTTAATATTTTGCTCCTCAATTTGTTGAGCATGGACCATCAACCTAGACAAGTCTGAGCATGGACCATCAACCTAGACAAGTCTATCTCTCTAATCAATATTGCGGTCCTGCACTCCTTGAACACACTATCAGATACGCCAGAAACAAACTTACTCATCTTAGACCTCTTGTCAGTTACCACATGAGGAGCATATCTAGCTAACTGAGCAAACTTAAGGGAATACTTCTTCATGCTCATGCTATCCTGCCTCAAGTTAATAAATTCTAACACCTTGGCCTCCCTTAACTCCAATAGGAAGAATTTTTCTAAGAAAGTTATGGCGAACGCTTTCCATTCTACAGGCTCTGTATCTACTCCCCTAACTACCTTCCACTGCTTAACCAAGTATGGGCTACATCCTACAACTGATATGCATCCAACTCAGCACTCTGACTAGAGGTCACCTTCATAGCATCCGTTACCTTCTGAACCATATCTAAGAATTCCTACGGATCCTCTTCAAACTTGGACTCCGTGAAAGAAGGAGGATTCATTCGGGTAAAGTCCCAAATTCTGGTTGCAACAGTATTAGACACTGGGTTGGATGGAATAGCAGCTAGCCATTCATTCTGTGCTACTAAATTTGCTAGAGTAGTGAACGCAGCCTTGAATTCTATGTGACATGCTCGTCCAGAGGATCTGCCTGGATGGGCGGAGGTGCTGGCTAGTTTCTTGTTCTTCTTCCATTCTTCTTGGGAGGCACGTATAGACAAAAGGAAGAAATAGATTAGAGTGAGAGTTTAACTTGAGCTCATGCTCACTCACACGACATGAATACTGAAATAAGGGAAACTTTTCCTAAATGCTTTGAAGCCTCTTGACCATAAGTGTGGCGCTCTACACACCCATACACAAGAATCTACTTGACGCAACTTTTAGACTTTCTAGGATACTTTAAAACCTTAGGATCTGATATCAAGTTTGTAATGCCCCGAGAGTACACCCTGGGCATCACACGATGCTTATAGTCTTGACGGACCACAAGATAACCCATGAGCTGGTAACTACTATGAGCACTGAACAACATAACCATAAATGTAGAAGAATAACTGATATGCCATTAGGTTTTAAGTGACTGAAAACAACACTGTGTCAGAAATCTGGTAAATAACTATCTAAATTTGATAAGATAAAGAAGATTTGAATAACTAACTGTAATGTCAACTAAAGTTTGAATATTGAATAACTGACTGTAGTGTCTGAAAGCCTCTAAACTAAATAACTGTGAGTTAATAGGACAAGCCCCAACTAACTCCAACTAACTACTAGACTGAAAGCATGAAATAAAATAATTTGTCCTCAAAATATAAGGACTCACCACTACTACTACTGAGAGTCTGAGAAATCTAAGTACAGTCTGGGAACTGGGCGTCAGAACCTATGATATAATACATCATAGCACAAAATAAAAAAGTATCTGATCAGTACTTTGAATGTACTTATATGCTAAATAAGGCAGGCTAATATGCATGGGTTCATAAACAAAAATAATAACTGTCTGAATATACATATAAACATGAAGTACTAAATAGAGTGTATGAAATCTGTAGATATTAGAAATATGTGAAATATTTAAATATTGTGTATGCATGAAAGTCTGTAAATACTGAAGGTACATGAAATCAATAGATACTGGGAATGTATGACCAAGTATATAACATGAATTGAATAAAATATGTAAACTAAAATACTGAAATAACTGATATCTACGTGTAATACCCCAGGAAATTTTTTGTTGAAGTTTTGTGCGTAAACGTGTTGGGTTCTATCTTCTAGAATGAATTATAAATTTTTCATGCAAAATGTCTTAGATTATGACCCACCATTCTGTAGAGTATCAAATAATCTTTTCAACAATATGTGGATTATCCAAAATAGACACCCGAGCGATGAGTTATGAACATTCCGATCGAACCGTGAATATAGTGAATAGTAAAACGTGCAGGAAAAAAAAGTACTGAGGCCTGGCATATTTTTTCTCCAACTTTAAATGATCATAACTCCTTGTACATAATGATCTAGGTGATCTACTATATATCAATGGAAAGATCTGCGAGTCCTCTTTCCGATGAAATTGGTT
Source organism: Capsicum annuum (assembly GCF_002878395.1). Taxonomy (NCBI): domain Eukaryota; kingdom Viridiplantae; phylum Streptophyta; class Magnoliopsida; order Solanales; family Solanaceae; genus Capsicum; species Capsicum annuum. Next base: position 197,924,502 of record NC_061111.1, on the reverse strand, counting down.
TCATCCAATTTTTCTGTCGGAGCAAAAATTTATGGTCGATCTACTTCAGCCTATCAAAAGTGAATTTTTGATTCAATTTCAAATGATCATAACTCCTCGTACACAATGATATGGGTGAGATACTATATATCAACGGAAAGATATGAGAGTCCTCTTTCTAATGAAGTTGGTTTCATCCAATTTGGATATCGAAGTAAAATGTTATGGTTGATCTACTTCAGACTATCAAAATAGTCCATCAAAGGACAAATTAGAGAATTATTTGATTTTTAGGGGCGTTTTGGTCATTCCCCCTCACCCAAAATCCTTCCAAACCCTATATTAAAGCCTATTGAAGCATTATATGTTATATTTCATTAAATTCCCTCAAAAAGAAAGCCCTAAGCTCCTACATCCAACTTCAAGAACCTCCAAAGTTCACCATTTATTTCTGCAAAATTATTCAAGATTCCAAGTTCCCAGTTCAAGAACTTCAAGAACCATCATTCAAAGGCACGATTAACATCTCAAAAATGAGTATCGATCTAAAGTTCATCATTCAAGGTTATGGGGTTTTTTCAACAAGAACTCTCTTTTGTTCTTATGCCCAAAAGTAATTTTCTTTACAAAGGCATGAGTTTTATTTGATTTTTATGAATTTGAAGCATGAACCCATATCTTATGATGATTATTATAAAATCTTGATGTTTATGATTTTGAAAGATGAATTTACATGTGTGGTGATATAAAGCATGAATCTTGAACAATATTTATCATGATTTTGATATTTGGATCGTGAATCCCCATTGAAAATTGTGTTCTTTTGAGAAAGTGTGTGTTATAAGCACGTTGATGTTGAATATTTGAGATATTTTGAATGATTTGACCTTTTGGTCTTAATGGAGTTATTTTGAACTCAAGTGTGAAAGAAATCCACAACGTGGTTGATTTTGATAGATGGGAAGCATGCTGGCTCCTGATGTATATTTATATATTACTGAAATTGTTTTGTTGTGGATTGTCTTTGAAATGATCTGAGCTAAGTCCAGGAGAAATCTTTAGCACCGAGTGGGAGGTATAAAGCGACCTTACTTTCCTAGAACTACGTGCCCCCGTAGGAGTGAGCCTGAGGCTGATTTATATAGTGATCAGTAGTTTGTGTGGATTTGATATCGATAGTCCTACTCCGATGGCAAGGATAGAATGGCTCTCCCCAATGTAGGTTGTACATTGGACTCCATGTAGCTCACATGATTTATGTCGGTTATAGGATCTCCCAGTGTGTGTGTGTTTCCTTGTGTTTATGGTGAACGGTGAAGTGATTTGAAAGTGGAATTGTGAAAGTTATTCTTTCGAAAGATTTAAATAATATTTACATTATGAGAATTAATATTCTTGATGAACTGAAAGTGATTGACAAATTATATGATAACTCACATTTGTTATTATACTTATTTCATCCTCCCATGATTATGATGATTTTCTTCGGGCTATGTGAGTCTTTCATACATCCTGCATATTTCTTATAAATATTTATGATGATGATATTTATACAACTGCATACACCGCCATATACTCGGTTCCTTTCCATGGTACTGACTCACATCTTTGGATGTGGGCTGTATTTTCTCGGAATATAGGTTGAGGTGCTCAGTTTCAGGTTCGACGGTGATTCTTTGGGCACGCTGTTCTACATCCTCTGTTGTGGTGAGTCCTCATGTTCTGAGGATGTGATGTCTGATGTTGGTTTCACAGAATTGTTTACATTTGATAACTGAGTATGAGTCAGTTGGGGCATGTCTCAATGGCTCACTGATTTTATTAATTTTTTTAGAGGCTTGTCAGACTAGTATAGATGTTGGGAGTTGACTAATAAGTTGTATTTTGTTATCTTTCTGAAATTCTTTTATTCTTGGATGATGATTATTCTGTTGATATTTGAGGATTATTTATGAAAACCCCGTTGATTTGTGTTAAACTGAATGAAAATGGCTCAAAGGGTTAGCTTGGGGCTACTTGTAGCCTCAAGTATCGTGTGATGCTCTGGGACCTGTTTTCGAGGCGTTACACTATGTGCCTTGTTCAAAAAACACTAAGACTGAATGTCTGAACTGATTTCTAGACCAAGACTATAACCGAGACTATGATTGAGACTGTGGAAGGTATCATCTAATCGACATTCCCCAATCTGAGCTAATTGGGGTCCAATCTGTAAACCCAGTTGGAAGGGTGTTAGTTTTATGCCACGGGTACTAATGCTGGCTATATGGATCCATTATACTGAGGTACTATCCTGAAGGAATAAAGGTGTTAAGCCTAATCTGACGGGTGTATCATGCGAGATAGTCAAGACTAAACTGACGGGTGATTTCTCATATCCTACTCTGGCTACGTAGTTTTGGAGTTTTGGGACTACTACTAACGACTTTGCCTATCTGACGGGGAAGTCATCATACTTGATGCTAAATCCTACTTCCAACAAAAAGACACTGAAGTACTAGACTATTTTGAGTTTCATTGACTGTTCTGATAATGCTCATAATGTAATCTGAAGTTATTCTGAAGATACTGAAATGAGACTAAGTAAACAACTATATTTTTTGGGTATTCAATACCCCCAGGACTTGAAAGAAAACATAGAAACATAATATGAAGCTTAGGGGACTTATCATGAAAACCTTTATCCAAACATTTATTCTTGTAGGCATTTTATCAAATACTTGAAGTTCATAGTTTAGTCAAATCATGAAATAATATGGAACTTGTAGTAATAGAATGAATTTAACATGAATAGCACTAAATCATGATTTAATTCAACGAATGATAACATTAAAACATGGAGAATTGAATAACGACAATAATTTCATCTATACATGGTGTAAATTCATAGTTCATGAAGATTCATGGATGAAATCATAATTTAAAATCAAATAACTTGAAGAGATCAATACTTTGCAATTTAAATAGGATCTTTGGACTCCATGGATGAAAGGAATCCACGGTTGAACATTTAACATACCTAGGTTAATGAATTTGAGAGGATTGATGGAGAGTTCTTGAGAATTGGCCTAGAATTTGAGAGCTAGGGTTTCTTGTTATTGAAAAAGAGATCTTTAATTTTTGAGAGGGATTGAAATAATGATGACTACTTAGGGTGATTAGGGGTTAAATCCCGTGTTTTAGGTTGATTGGGGCCGTGGAAAAAGACCCAAATACCCCTAAACAAATTAAAATCTCGAGCTGAAAACGGATCGTCCCAAATTTTTGGCCTTGGCACGACGCGCCACTATCACTCCAAACCACTGGAATTGGGACAATTGGGAAATTGGATGATGGCATGACATGGTAAAATCGCGGTCCCTCACTGGTTGGGACCTAGAAGTTTTCCGCATCGCGGTGAAATCACGTTGTAACACTGGAAAAAAACTAATGCCAATTTGGCCTTTGGTGCAATGCGCCAGTCTCGCAGAGCAACACTGAAAATTGCCAATCATCATTAAGACTAGCTCCGCGACGCGCTGATGATAAAAATAATGGTGTTTTACGACTGAAACTTAAAATCGCCATAACTTCTTACCCGGTTATCGGATTTAGGCAAATTTTATATCGTTGGAAAGCTAATTAAATTTTCTAAACAATGGCTGGATCTAAACTGAAAAATACTGAGTATTTTAAAAAATTTATATGTGAATACACATGTGATGGGACTTAAATTATGCTAGGGAAATATTGGGGTATTACAATCTTCTAGGAATCAAGGGAAATGACTTGACCAGGAAGTACATCTTCTGGGAATCAAGGGGATCGACTCGACCAGGAAATACATCTTCTAGGAATCAAGGGGAATGACTCGACCATGAAGTACATCTTCTAGGAATTAAAGGGACTAACTCGACCAGGAAGTACATCTTCGAGGAATCAAGGGGAATGACTCGACCAGGAAGTACATCTTTTAGAAATCAAAGGGAATGACTCAACTAGGAAGTACATCTTCTAGGAGTCAAGATTTAAGAAGTACATCACCTAACATGTAAAATTTGAATTACCCATTCAAGGAAGTGTGTCTCCTTATCAATGTCACTTGAATTATCAAAACAAGGAAGTGTGTCTCCTTACCAATGTCGCTTGAATTACCCAAACAAGGAAGTGTGTCTCCTTATGAATTCCACTTGAATTACCCAAACAAGAAAGTCTATCTCCTTAAAAATGCCGCTTAAATTACCAAAATAAGGAAGTACGACTCCTTACAAATGCCGCTTGAATTACCCAAACAAGGAAGTGCATCTCCTTACAAATATTGCTTGAATTACTTGACCAAGAAAATGTGTATCCTTAAATGTATCACTTGAATTACCTACACAAGAAAATGGCCATGAAGAGCATTCCGAACCATGAAGGCCCGAAACACCCCTATCTATCTGGTAATCATGCACATAATTCATATGATAAAAAGAAATACAGAATATACACAATATTACGGAAACATGGTCACGAGTCTAATGAAATCAATAATGGGAAATAATATCCCACAACATCTCTCGACATCTGAAAATTGTCTGCGAAATCTCTACTACATGACTAAAATAAACAACTGTCTGAAAACTGGGACAAGGTCCCCAGTAGACCCAAAACTATTAAATGATAAATAAACTGCTAGACATCAGGCCTTCCAGAATATAGAAGGCTCACTACGTGACTCTGCAAATCTGTCTGAAGAATCTACTAATTATCTGGACTCCTAGACTGTGCCTCCGAACCTGGGAGGGAAGGGGGTCAATACAAAGTACTGGTACGTAGAGTAATCCAAAATAAAGTAGAGATTTTTATATAAACTAAATAAGAGTTGTTATAAAACACATTATTGCAAAATGATTTCAAAAATACATGGGCACAGTATACTGATTTTTCAACAACAATGCAACACATCTGATCTAGGTGGTACACCCTACAATTTCACATTTTCACCAACTGTCAAATCTCGGTTGCCAATGAGATTACAGCATAAGTGAGGGAAAGACACACAAGATCACACAGCAGGGTGTCTCGACCTAATCAACTATGGTAGTGCAAAAGATCACAAAGCAGGGCTCCTAACCATAGTCCCAATTTGGGATGATATAATGTCAGGTACACAAGATCACACAGCAGGGTACTAAGTTCCCGAGTCGGCAAACACGGTTTCCAGCGTAGAGTCATTTGACTCGTGCTTTCTTCGGGTAACCACCTATCTCACAAAATCAATGCATAAAACTCATTTTAATCAATCACATGTCATACTCTGCAGGGTATCTTCATACCTGACTTGCAAGTCATCAATATCAAATCAACTTTCCAACTTCTCATACCATTTACCACATGCACATATGTATGACTTTTACACCATTAAAACACATACACCATGGTTCTCAACATGCAATTATTCAAGAAGTTTAATCATTTATGAGTAATGTCATATCAATTGCATAACTCATGCTCTCAATGGTTTAACACTAGTATAATATGGGGTATAAACATTATCATGGGGAATTTAGAAAATCCACAACTCATGTACATCTCACCCTTTTAAAATTTCAGGTCACATGTTCACAATTCAACCATTTAAATACATTCAAACAAACAACCCCATGATATCTCAATAATTCTTTCAAAATCATATATCAAAACTATTATTTGTATCAATTGAAAACCCTCATTTGTAAGAACATATATATACTTGTATAAATTTAAAGTCTTGTGTAAATCCCTTTTTGAAAACATGCCAATGAAATTTAGGACAACCCCACGTACCTCTATTTTGGAGAATAATGAATGATTCTTGAAGCTTACGAATTGGGGATTCCAAATCTCTAATTATCTTCAAAAACTCACGGTTGAATCTTGAATTATTTAGGATTCTTGTTTGAAACCCTAGAGAGCGTTCTTGATGAATTTTGGCCTAAGTGTATGTATTTAGGTGTATTTGGGATTAAATCCCATGTTTGGATGGGTTTGGGGCCATGGGGAATGTCTAGTTTGACCTTAGAATTTAAAATTCGAGACTGGAACACCGTATAAGGCTTTACCGCGATGCTCTGGAAATCGTGATGAGCTACTGGAATTGGTAATTGTCAATTTAAGGCTCATCGCGATATGGTAGCCAGTCAAACGGGAACGCTGACACTAAAAATACTCTAACTTTTTCTCCGAGTGTCCATTTTAGGCGAATTTGGTATGATGGAAAGCTAATTCGAAGATCTTTCATTTGATATATAGTAGGACACCCAGTTCGTCATATATAATGAGTGATGATTGATTGAAGTTGACCCAAGTTTCAACGTTCACTAAAACTTGAACGATAGGAAAGTTTTCAACCCATCTTTGAGTTAAGGGACTTTTATGATCTCAATTCATGCTTAACTAGATTCATACACTACATAATTTATTACACACTAAATTTGCATAGGATTCATGAATTTCGCAACCTCTGTGTGAAAGAATAACGGTTTACGTTCTAGCCCAAAATGCGGGGTGTTACATTATCTCACTCTTGGGATTATTCATCCCCGAATGATGGGTGGGGACTTGTTGAAGCACTAAAAGTGTAGAATAAAGAGCGTAGTCTCAGATTAAACATTTTTCCTTGACAAAATATGGAATGCTAGCAAACAAGCTTCATGATAACCCCTAGCAAAACTTGTAAGCACGAAACATGATATAAAGAGATTTTACATAGGGATGATCTTGCACATGATCTCTATGCATAATAATCTTCCAAACATAAGGCTGGGATTTATTTGGTGATCATAGACCAAATTTATATTGGTACTAATAATGAAAGAAGATTTTTTGCGGAAGGTAGGGATAGAATCATTCTCTATCTCTCATGATACAATGAAATAGATTTTGCATTTTGAAACACTACTCATCCATGTCCAAACAAAAAACAACACACTTCATCACTTCCAACTTACAATTCTTCCATCACACATGTAACCACAAGAGTTTGAGCCTCAGTGTAAAGAACTTTTTATGTTGAAGCCTAACTCGGAGTAACAAGGTGGTAACTTAAGCTACAGGACCCTGTACTATACATCCCTTTAAGAAATTCTTCACCTCATCAATATCATCAAACACTCTTGGGTTTTTAATTAAGAGGGTACTATTCACATAGCACACAGATTTGCGTTGTCAACAGTCACAACGTTCAAGCCTAATCAACTACACCAACTTCATGGATCTGCACACCAAGACAAACAATTTCAATCACTCTACAAATATTTTTCACCACATTCCTCCTTCTTAGCTAATTCACACAACAAAAGTTCACCTTTTTCTTTTTCTTTTTCATCTATAACCTCAGCTTGAGAATCACATCAAATTTTTAACCTTCAAGTACATCTACTCCTCTACCTAACACATCACTACTTTTCTACATCCACCATTATACTATCATACGGAGGGTCATTAAGAGACTCGAGCATAATTGTCAAGAATGAAAATAACACCATTAAACCATAACTTCTACTCATTGCACTACTCAGGAAAGGACATGAGAAGATATGATAGAATAATCACAAGGTGTTCCATATAACAAGTCTCTGGATTATAAGTAAAGAGTCATTCGGAAAACACAATACAATATGAATTCTCAGGACAGAGCACAAGGAGAAATATTGGTGCATATATCAAGAAAAAAATGAGGGAAAGAGACGGGATTCCCCACCTGGATTTGGAAAAATCAGTAAGATAAACTAGGTACCCGACGCGATAGAAGACGCGACGCATTGAGATCGCATCGAGACACTGGTTTGGCCAACGCAATTACCGACGTAGTGCATCCATATCGCATTGATCCACTAGTTTGCTTACTTAAACGCATCTCAAACGTGGTCCGAAAAATCTAAAACTTTGCCCGAACCACCCCTTTACACTTCTGAACATGAATCAACTCAAAAACTTACGCCTTGGGGTCGAGAAGATCAATTTAAAATCATAGAAATTAAGAGCTCATAAATATGACTAAATCTTTTAACCATTAAAAAAGTTTTCAGGTTACAAGCTCTTCATACGTGCCACTAAGAGTGGTATTGAGTCGAGAATGCTATGGACTGTTACATCTCAACTAAGACAAGAATTTTCGCTTGAAGCAATTGCTCCTCATTTAAGGAACTGAGATTTTTTCCATAAGTTTGCATAAACCTTATCACTTTGGCTAAAACCAACATAGGATGAATCAGTGACATATAGAATCATATTTCCTTAAGACCAAGCATGCTGAGAGACATAGATTTTCATGGATCATGAACAACATAACATATGGCCTGAATACATGAAAGTCTAGATTACTGAGAGACATAATTGCTTCTAGTTTGGAGGTCATATCATAGACATAAGTCCATGGGAAACTCGAATTATAGGCATAGGTATAACTTGAACAGATGACGTAAGACATTAGCAGAATAATCTCTGAAATGGAAGTAGGAGGAGTATGCTTGAGTAAGAATAGACTTATCATGATTTCTCTCCCGCAACTTGTCGAATTAAGAAAAATATGGGAACTAACTTAATTCGCCATCTCCCCCTTAGATCAAAGTCACACCTCTAGACCTGCAGACATAACCTCACATCAAAATCTGTAGCCACAACCTCCACGCAAATGAGACATCACCATAAACTTCAACTCTAAACTCTCCTTGATGAACTATACTCGAAAGGCCTTGCTTTAAGAAAAAAATGCTACTCTCACTCTCGTGAGTGCACACACCCATACTCCTTATCAAAAAAGGGGTATTAGTATATACATGAACTCAAACTTCTCTCATTAATCCCTAATACAAAGGCACTATATTATTTTCTAGGACATTTTCTTCTAACTTTTAGAGTTATCGACTTATGACTAATATTTCCATGTGCATAGACACCCACACTTCTAAACACTTAACACTCCATCTTTAATTTCCTTAGGATACTATCATTACACCTCAAATCACATAATCAACAACTTAACAAAATCTGTAAAACTATACCGAAGGCACATATTTCTTACTTATATTTCCTGAATTCAACTATAACAAACACCATACAACAACAACAACCCCTGAGTCTTCCTCAGACGCCCCCCATACTACAAATTTAAAAAAACACAGACTAGGTACAACATACATTTGTATGCATAAAACTTTATTAACAACCTGCTACCTGGGGTTCAACTTATTCCAATATACCCATGTTCTTAACCACTTAATAATTCAACCATAATTCATCATTTTAACACTAGTCCTCATGTACACATATCCCTCACGATTACCTCTTAAACTTTTCATAAATCTTCAACCTGGGCTCTTTCACAAATCATATCAAGCCTACTAATTCATCCCCATAAATCATACATCATCATAAAATACTATTCTCGCCACCATATTCTACAATCTATAATTCAAGCCTATAGTCTAGCATCCATTGTCTACCACTAATAACGCAAAGCATGCAACATAATATACTAGTCCCTTATATTGGGAAATCAACTCCAACTACTCATTTCATTCAAATACTACCTACAATCACTATCCCCTCCATGACATCACTATTATAGCTCAAAATCCACTTCATACCTTCTCACATGAAGTACTAGTTTACATTTACTAAGGAAAAGAAGATCAAGGGGATAAAATCACACAATAAACATGGTCAACCTTAATCATACCCCAAACAATCTTGTCTACTTATATGGCTTCCTCACATCACACTTACTCAAGCGCACATTTAGACTACCTTCCAATTCCACAAACAACCATGAGTCTATAATTATAACTTACTGGCTAATCTAGACATTTTCATGCTTAAAGCAAACAATAATTCACCTCCATTACCAACTCGATCTCATGAAATAAGATTTGGCTATATATATATTCAATAAATTGGCCTTACCACTTTTCTTTACCACTTTTCTTGCCATTTTGCCTCTAAACCCCCAGTTCCAACCAACACAAGAACAACAAAAAGAACAACAAATTGCTAGTGAATTGAAATAGGCCTCACACAGCTTTACTAGACTTTAATTTTAACAACACAATGATATCAAGATTTCAAGAGATAAAAACTTGACACACAATATTCAATGGCCTAAGAATACACATCTTACTTTCTATAAATAAAAGTCTGAGTCAAACACTTCCTCCACGAACTACCATACAATCCACATATGCTACTAGCTACCACATTAGTCTATCACCATAAAGGGGTAAATCATCCTCAAACATTGGTTATTCAACTAAAATATCTATTTCCACAAAAGTCATCCTCACTTTAACTTCAAAATTTGTGACTTCACATCACCAACTTATTGGTCCAACATCACTACCAATAGGACATGACATCAACACTTAACTTATACTACTACTACTCGGGTGAAAATACAGTTCCAAAATTCTGTTACATATCATCCCCCTTAAGCGTGACATCTGCAACATAAATTTTGAAAGGGACTGAATACACTTAATACCGCAGGCTGGAAAGCACGGTTTCATCAATATCAAAGTTTACACCAGAATCAATATACTCTGAAGCACTAACAAACTCTTCTCAAGTCCTTGCACAATATTTTTTTATAATCTTTATGGCTCAATTAGAAAGGACCATACCATTTAGATTCTGAACTTCTACACTTATTCATCCCAACAATGAGACACATCTGAGCACATCAAAGAAAAGAATTGGGATGACTTTACTTTTGTATAGACATCACCGTAGCACAAATTAGAGTATGAAAGAGGAACATTCTGACTCCATAGAACGAACTAGAACATAAAGAAACAGAGACATTCCTAAACGCCTTATAGCCTCCTGCTTATAAGTGTGGTGCGCTATACACCCATAAACAAGACTCTACCTAACTCGATTTCGCAGCCACCCTGGGACCATAAATCGTGCTTTGATACCAAGTTTGTCACAACCCGAACCGGGGCCCTGGCCATGATGATCATTCCGAACTATGAAGGGCCAAAACACCCCTATCTATCTGGTAATCATGCACATAATTCATATGATATAAAGAAATATGGAAGATACACAATACTATGGAAACATGGTCACGAGTCTAATGAAACCAATAATAGGAAATAATGTCCCACAACATCTATCGACGTCTGAAAACCGTCTGTGAAATCTCTACTACATGACTAAAACAAACAACTATCTGAAAACTGGGACAAGGCCCCCAATAGACATAAAACTATTAAATGTTAAATATACTTCTAGACATCAGGCCTTCCGAAATATAGAAGGCTTACCACTTGACTCTGCAAATCTGTCTAAAGAATCTACTGATGACTGTGCCTCTGAACCTGGGAGGGAAAGGGGTCAATACAAAGTACTGGTAAGCAGAGTAATCCAAAACAAAGTAGAGATTTTTATATAAACTAAATGAGAGTTGTTATAAAACACATTATTGCAAAATGATTTCGAAAATACATAGCCATAGTATACTGATTTTTCAACAACAATGCAACACATCTGAGCTAGGTGGTACACCCTACAATTTCATATTTTCACCAACTGTCAAATCTTGGTTGCCGCTGAGATTAGAGTATAAGTAAGGGAAAGACACACAAGATCACATAGCAGGATGTGTTGGCCCAATCAAGTATGGTAGTGCACAAGATCCTCCTAACCATAGTCCCAATTTGGGATGACATAATGTTAGGTTCATAAGATCACACAGCAGGGTACTAAGTTCCCAAGTCAGCAAACACGGTTTCCAGCATAGAGTCTTTTGACTTGTGTTTTCTTCGAGTAACCACCTATCTCTTGAAATCAATGCATCAAACTTATTTTAATCAATCACATGTCATACTCTGTAGGGTATCATCATACCCAACTTGCAAGTCATCAATATCACATCAACTTTCTAACTTCTCATACCATTTACCACATGCACATACGTATGACTTTCACACTATTAAAACACATACACCATGGTTCTCAACATGCAATTATTCAAGAATTTTAATCATTTATGAGTAATGTCATATCAATTGCAAAACTCATGCTCTCAATAGTTTAACACTAGTATAATATGGGGTATAAACATTAGCATGGGGAATTTAAAAAATTCACAACTCATGTACATTGTACCCTTTTGAAATTTCAGGTCAATGTTCACAATTGAACCATTTAAATACATTCAAACAAATAACCCCATGATATCTCAATAATTCTTCCAAAATCATATATCAAAACATGTTATTTGTATCAATTGAAAACCCCCATTTGTAAAAACATATATATACTTGTATAAATTTAAAGTCTTGCATAAATTCCTTTTTGAAAACATTCCCATGAAATTTAGGACAACCCCACGTACCTCTATTTTGGAGAATAATGAATGATTCTTGAAGCTTATGGATTGGGGATTCCAAATCTCTAATTATCTTCAAAAACTCACGATTGAATTGAAAGACTCTCATCTAACCATTCTGTAGCTAGAATTGAAAGACTCTTATCGAAATAAGCCATGCATAATTCTTCCTTCCCTCTAGCACACCTTAGTTAGTTACAATAATGCCTCAAATGTCCCACTAGGTCCCCATGTCCATCATATTTTACAAACTTTGATATTTTAAAACCAAGAGGTAGATTAACACCTGAAAACATGCATAAATATTTGTACAAGACACTTTTGTAACCCCCGAGTCCTTAGAAGTTCTTCATGCACAAATATTTATACGAGACACTTTTGTAACCCCCGAGTCCTTAGAAGTTCTTCATAGCCATTTCCAAACTTCTCAATTTTCTGGTCATTTCCTTTTGTTCTTCTGTCATAACAGGCTTCTCAGTGTTTATAGGAAATTCAGGCAGGTGAGTGTAGTCAACTTAAATGTGGGCTCAATAGCATAATATTGATCACTAGAAATATTCAATACAGGCTCACTTGTAGAGTGAGAAATCACGACCATTCAATGGACATTAAAAGCTGGAACTTCAAGCGGGGATGGCACCGCAAAAGCATGAACAACAGGTGAGGCCGAGTATGTGGTAGCTTTGTGTTGAGGAGTGAAGAAATGAATATTCAAAGTGTTTGGATAGTGTTGCCCTAGAGTAGATCCTGATATATGTTGTAGCGTGTCAACAAAAATGGTAAATTGTGCATATGACATGAGAGGAAAGCTAAAATGATTTTCTATATTATCAGTAAGAAATGGATGAGGGGACAACCCATTAGCCCAAGTTTAATGCATTTCTATCATTTGTTGCCTTAATTTCGAAATCTCTTCATTAGCTCCTAAATTCTCATGCCCCGAACTCTCTATCTAATTAGTGACAACAACCTCGATATTCTTGTTGTCCATAACTCTCTCTTCGACTTAGTGCAATATTGTCACGACCCAAGTCGGGGCCCTAGCCGTAACGTGCATCCTGAACCATGGAGGCCTAAGTACCCTTCTATTTCTGGTAATCATTCACAATACCCAATAATAAAGAAAAGAATGCTTAAATGAAATAAACGGAATCATGGTCATACTCTGAATTCAATTTAACAATACTGGAAAGAAATCCATCAATATCTAAACAACGTCTATTTCAGTCTGTGAAATCTCTAGTACATACGAAAACCAATAAAGCTACCTAAAATTTGAGACAAGGCCCCCAGTGGATCAATACCATAATGAAATAAAAATACTCTAAGAATGGGCTTCCGAATTAAGGAAGGTTCATCAATTGCACACTTCTGACTGTCAACTCTACGGTTTAGCAAGACCTCTAGACTGAGCCTTAGACCCTGAAAGATAGGGGGTCACTACAATTGTACTGGTACGCAAAGAAATCCAAAATAATGAATTTATATATATAAAATAGGTGAGAGCAGTTCATGTAACATCATGCATGATATAGTTTAAAATACATAGGCAAATCTTTGATAATCATAAAACATTTTTGTTAATGCAGTTCTAATCTTTGTATTACTTCTAAGTTAGGTGGTCCACCCTACAATTCTACAACCCCACGGGTTATATAGAGTCCTCCCTTAACTCGGCAGTAAAGCCCCCAACCCAAGTTTTCTGCAAGAGTTGGAGTTTCTGATTCTGATACGCCATAGGGCACTAGGCCACCGTATAATCCCTCTAGGGGACATAATAATCCCGTATCGGCAAAACACGGTTTCGGACAATGAGTTTTCTAAACTCGTGCCTTCTTCAGGTAACCACCTAACATCTCTTTATGCCCACTTGTAGCCCTTTCTAAACATGTATCATTCTAAGTTCAAAATCTGAAAATCTAAAAGAAAATCCACATTATGTTCTGTTCTGTGCTACTATGGCATTATATGAATTGGTATCGTCATACCAAGACTTGCAAGTTATGTTTCTAATCGATAAAAATCATATCACAGTTTTCTCTTTCGAAACATAAAGTTTAGACCACCATACTTCAAACAATTCAAGAAGATTCATTTTTCAAATACATTTATCAAATCATGCAAAGGTCATTCCTTTCAATCATTTCAACAAATATATGGTGGCCATGTATTCTTGTCAAACCATGCAATTCTTTAATTATACATATTCAACATTTATCAACAAGCAAAACCCCTCTCATCAATTTAAAGATCAATCTTAAATCATTCAACAATAGTCAAGAACATTGATATCATGCTTCTGAATAACATTCTAAAATCAAAAGGTGTTGCAACATGAGAGGGAGCTTAAATAGTCATGCTCTCAATTAAATTATCAACTTCAAACGCTTACATGTATATATACGATTACAAATCAATTTGGGGGAAAGGCCTCAAGACCAAATCAGTATTCTCAAAAGTTTTAAAACATGAATCTAATTATAAATCTCAAATCCTTTTTGAAATTTCATGATTTCTAAACCATTAACATAATTAAGAAGAATTTACTATGCCCATGTAGTTTTAGGAAACCCACATACCTTAGTTGCAAAGAATTCACGAAGAAGTTTCGAAAAGATTTAACCTTTAGGCTTGATTGTCCAAACCCCAGTTGTTTTCTCCCCCTGTGTTCTTGAAAGATGAATTTTTGGGATCTTCAGAGAGTTAGGCGTTATTTATAAGCCTAAATTCGTTTAAGGATGATTATGGACCATTTTGGTGTGTAAAAAGACTTGGTTGCCCTTAAAATGACCTAAAAATGAAGTTTTTATACCCTTGGGCCATAGGGCATGTGACGCATTGCCTATGGCCTAAGTTAGGCAATGCCATGTATTGTATATCGCCCAAAATGTGCTGGGTGTCGTATTGCCCATCGTCCAAAATAAGTTGGGGGACATACTCCACTTTGCAAAGTCATAACTTATCTCTAGGATATCGGATTTAGGAGAAATTGGTATCGTTGGAAAGCTACTTCGAAGACCATTCATTTGATATATAGTAGGCCCTCTAATTCATTATATACAAAAAGTTATGGTTAATTGAAGTTGACCCAAGTTTCAACGCTTACTAAAACTAAAACGATAGGAAAGCTTCCAACTCGTCCTTGGGTTAAGGGACCTATATGATCTCAATTCATGCTCAACTAGATTCCCCCACTACATGATTGATCAACACACTATATTTACATTGGATTTACGGATTTTGGAACTTTTACACGAAGAAAATGATGGTTTATGTTCTAGCCCAAAATGCGAGGTGTTACATTATCTCCCCCTTGGGATCATTCATCCCCGAATGATAGGTAGGGATTTCTTGAAGCTCTAAAAGTGTAGAATAAAGAACGTAATATTGATTCAAACATTTTTTCTCAACAAAAAATATATGCAAAGGCATTACACGATCTTCATCATAACCCCTAGGGAAATGGGTAAGCGCGAAACCCGAGATAGCAAAACTTGACATCAACGTGAATCTTGACATGTGTTTTATGGCACATGATCAAAACATTGTAAGACATACCTTTTCCTAAGAGTCCTCAGCCTAATTAAGAATGGAACAAGAGATGAGATACGCTTCTCGCAGAACATATGAATATTAGCATTCTCCATCTTACAAGATACAATGAAAAGACTTAAACTTAGAGACACTACTTGTATATACCCCAACATCAATCAAAATACTTCATCATTTCCAACTCAAAATTCTCCCATAACATATCTAACCATAGAATTTGTGTCCCACCTTATAATACTTCCAGGTTGAAGCCTAGCTCAGAGGAGCGAGGTACTAACTTAAACTACGGGACCCCGTACTCTATATCACAAAAAGAAATCACCTCACCTCATCACTATAATCAAACAACCACAAGTCTTAATTCAAAGATACTAATACATGGCGCATTGGTTTGTGTTTTTATCCATCGCAAAATTCAAGCCTACCATTACTACACCCTACTACATGGATCTCTCCACTAAGACCAGCAAATTCAATCATTCTCACAAAGATTTTTACCATATACTTCTCTCCTAACTATTTCACATAAAGAATATTCATCTTCTTCCTCCCCCTGCTCCTATAACCTTAGTTCAAGAAATCACATTGAAATTTTTCACCTACAACGACATCTACTCCCCTACCTGAAACATTACTCTGCTTCTACAACCATCGTCATACTAGCATACAGAGGGTCATTAAAGGACCTAAGCAAGAGCACCATGAAAGGGAGTAACACTATTCAGTTATAACATATACTTATTGTCATACTCAAGGTGGGACATGAGTTGAAGTTATGGTACAATCACAGAGTGCTTCATATATCAAGTGTTTGGATCACAAATGGAGAGTCATTCTGGCATAAACTCAACATAGCATGGGTTCTTAGGACAACTACAGTGAGAAACATAAGATCTTACATCATGATTCTCATAACATGAGTGTGCAATTCATGAAGTCAACGATTTAGGAAAGGACTTCTACTTGAAGCTATAGCTTCTCATTTTCAAAACTGAAATAGTTATGAGTTTGCACAACTTTATCATTTTGGCTTATCCCGACATAAAATTAATCGTTAACATACGAAAACATAGTTCCTTAGAACCAATCATGATTTGGGACATAGATTTCTTGTTCATGAGCAACATAACATAGAGCTTGGATACTTAGAATACTGGTTCATCGAGGGATATTATTTCTTCTAGTTTGGAAGTCAGAACATGTCATGAGTTACATAGAGTAATCAAACCTTAGACATAGGTAGGACTTGGATACATAACATAGGGCATTAGCAAAGTGACCTCGTAGACTGAGTACGAGGAGTTTTCTTGAATTGTAATAGATTTATCATGAATCTTACTTGAATCTTGACACCATAAGAAAATGTGAGAACTACTTTAACTCATCATCTCCCCCGTAGATCAAAGTCATAATCCTATACTTACAGACATAACCTCTCATCAAATATATATCCACAACTCTCAACACAAGAGATATACCACCATACACATTACCACTAATCCCTCTCAGATAAACTATACTCTGTGGGTCTTGTTTTTCGGAAATACTACTCTTACTTTCTCTAGCCTCTACAACCATCACCCTACAACCCATACTCACGTAAACGAGATACACCAACCATTCGAGGAACATGGAGACTATTTGAAGTACTGAGCCTCCCGATATCCATACACCTAATCACAAAGGGGTACCAACATACACATGAACACAAATTCCCCTCCATAGATTTTTTTTTTTTACAAGGACACTAAATTCATTCTAGAACATCCCCTTCAGGTACACTAATTCTAACATCCTCCAAACCCCAAAGTCATCTATTTACGGCTAACGTTATCATAGGCATAGACAACCACGCTTCTAGGCACACAACACTTCATCTTCAACTCCTTAGAATACTCGCATTACACCTCTAATCACATAACTTGCATCTTAACAAAATTTGTAAAGCAATACCAAAGGCGCATATTGCTCACTCATATTTTCTCAATTCAACTCTAAATAAGTCTATCATGTGGGACGGGTCGGGCCAACCCGGAATCGTTTCGTGTCATTTAACCGATTTGTGGGCCAGGCCGGGTCCGGGTTGGGGTCTAAGTGGGTTGGGCAGATCCGAGCTCAACAATAAAAAAATTAAAAACAACCCTAACCCGGCCCACTTAACCCAATCTGATCAAACCCACCTAACCCGGTAAAACTCAGTTAAAAAATCGGTCAAACCTGGTCAAAAATATTAAAAAAAAAACTTTTTTTCAATATACATTATATATACCCACCTATATACATTATAAATACGTTAAACAATATATATA
>NC_061111.1:197902692-197903328 GCF_002878395.1 Capsicum annuum | reverse complement strand
TGAGTTCTCCTGTGAAGACATATTTCTTCAAGTTTCAGCTCGTTGCTCGGCTCCGGTTCTATTGCTTGGTTTCTTATTTCCGCTCTAATCCAATATTTAAGGCAAACTAGAACATCCATTGCATTGCTTCCCAGTGAGTGTCGGTTGTCTCCAAGCTACTATCGTCCTTGACTAAAGGTGCTCTCTGATGTAACGGTTGACATTGGAACATTCAAGATATCTCTAGCTAATATTGAAAGCACAGGATATTGTGTTTTATTACTCCTCCTCCAATCCAACGTGTTGATCCATCGTCTATGATCCTCTGGCGCTGATCGAAGATAATATTTCATCTCTTCCTGATAAGTTGATGTGTAAGCTCTCTCATCAACATTGTTCCAACAAGTTAAATCATAAAAGGAATCATGAAAACCACTATGTGTTGGCCTTTTAGAAGATGATGGCTCCTCGGGAGGATGAGGACCGACAGTTGGAGTGATATTTGTAGGTACGGCTAATTCAAATAAATCAGCATAGTGATTATATAATTTTTCTATGTAATCCTTTGCATCATTCATAGCCGTCCACAAATCAGGTTGCACTTGTTCAAAATCATGGTTAATATTTATTTCTAAGTTAGTATAAATAATAGTACTA
>NC_061111.1:197870321-197902592 GCF_002878395.1 Capsicum annuum | reverse complement strand
GATGATGGCTCCTCGGGAGAATGAGGAGCGACAGTTGGAGTGATATTAGTAGGTACGGCTAATTCAAATAAATCAGCATAGTGATTATATAATTTTTCTATGTAATCCTTTGCATCATTCATAGCCGTCCACAAATCAGGTTGCACTTGTTCAAAATCATGGTTAATATTTATTTCTAAGTTAGTATAAATAATAGTACTAAAGTGGCACATATTATTATATTTCATGCACGGATTTAACATAGCATCAACCAAGTAAATAGGGAGAATTGGGAAAAAAAAATTTTTAAATTTAGTAAACATGGCACCAACAACTTCTTTATTACCTTCTTTATTTTTATATTCTTTGAGAAAACCAGAAATATCGGCTATATATGCCAAAATATTACAAATAGTAGGATAATAAGCACCGAAAAATTCAATCGTAGCAACATAAAATTTTTCTAAAAACTTAACAAGATCCTTAATCACAACCCAATCAGAATCATGTAGCATGCAATCAGCAGAATCAGCAAATGAACCACAATGTTGGTTAAAAGCTAGTGTAATAGAAATTCTATATTTATAACAAGTTTTTAAAAAATCATACGCAGAATTCCATCTAATATCAATTTCCTCAGGCATCAATATTGGTGCAAGTCCATTTTCTTGACATTCAACTTTAAATTTTCTAATTCTCGATCTACAATTATTTCCTTGAATAAAACCAACAGCAAGACAAATTTTTTCAATATAAAGCTCAAAAAACTCAAGATCATTTTTTACAATTAAATTATATCTATGACATGCACACTTACTATGAAAAATTTCAGGCAACGGCAGAGATAGCGTAGATTTTAATTTTTTTATAGCAGTCTTGTTGTTAGAAGCATTATCAAAAGCAATACATAAAATTTTATTTTCGATACCATAATATCTGACAACTTTAACAATAGAATCAGCAATAAAATCTCCAATATGTTTACGATCTTCATCATATAAAAAAGCAAGAATACGTTTTTGCGTCACAAAATTACTATCCATCCAGTGAAAAGTAACGGTTAAATTATCATTTTTATTTACAGCACGACCAATATCAGAAGTTAAGGACAATCTACATTGAATATTTTTTAACAATGTTGATAAATAAAAACAATATTGTGAATGGAATCTAAAAATATCAGACCGACAAGTACTTCTAGGAATACCGTTAAACATAGGATTATAAATTGCTTGTATATAATGAATAAAGGCATCAGAAGAAGGAAAACTAAATGGCAAACAACCCACAGCTACCATTTTAGCTATTTCTTCCCGGTCCCTCAATTTATTATACTTCTTCGTTACCTGGCCGGTTGCTGGGTCCATTCTAGTTTGTGTTGGCCTACCAAAATCCCCACCACCTCGTGCAATATTTAACTCTCTTTCGTGAGCTTCACCTATATGTCTCATTAACGTACCTATACCCCCTTGCTTGCCTCCGCTTCTATGCTTATATATTTGTTGACAAATATTGCATTGCACCTCAGTATTTGATATACGTTCAAAAAATTGTCATGCAACACTAGTTGTTTTACACCTATGAGACAATATGTGATAGCAATACAAGCGAAAATATAAAATGACACAGACATAGCAAGAAAACACCGAATGATTCCTATAAGCACGTTTACTAGCATCATCATATAAGGTATAAAAGAAAATTACATCGACAGGGGACTTACCGGTTGATGGTAAATAATAATAACAAAAAAAAAAACAGTCAGAGATCTGAGAATAGATTGCTACCGACAGGTCAAGATTAATGCTCCGAAAATGAGTGCCAAAAATAATAAAGTGAAATTGCCTCTTTTTGTTTTAAACTTTTAGCAAAAGAAAGTGTATATTGTCTGTTGTAACTTGTGAGTTCAAAGTTCTTGTTTATCACAGAGAATAGATATAGTAGAGAGTAGGGAGTGTAGATATTATAGAGTGTATGTTGTGTCCTCAAAGAATGAGGAGGAGTTGTTTATATAGCCAAGTAGTGTAAAATTATGTCAGAATAAGAATAGCAACACTATTCTTGTCAATCAATTAAAAGAAAAACTTCCCTTGAATAAATAATAGAATCAATCATATATAAATCAGTCAAAGAATAAAAGGAAAACAAATATTTAGAAAATCAATCAACAACATTATCTTTTTTAATTAAATAGATAGAATCAATTAGAAGCCAATTTTCCATAATAAAAGATAAAAGAGATGCAGTAACAAAATCAATTCAAGAAATCAAAGCAACTAATTATGCAGGATAAAAACTTCTTAATTAAATTATTATAATTATGAACAAAAATCACATTCAAATTTACCAAAATATATTGTGAAGTATATTAGGACAAATATAATATTAGAAAATTATCGAGATGACTTAACATGAGGATGTCGATATTTCAAACTCATGCACACAAATCAAACATAGGAGTTCCACCGTAACGATAACTTTGTAACATGAGCACGAGCTGATAAATCAAAATTCCAATGTTGATAGAACGCAAAATCAAAATTAGTGTTAATGCAAACAATCATACAAAGTTGGGTATAGTCTGACGGTGCAAAATGTAAATAGACAAAGAATTAAGAGAATCAAGTCAGCCTCATATTCTTAACATCACAAATTCCGTACTAATAATTTGTCTAGAAGAAAAAAATCAAAAGAAAAGAAAAGGAGAAGATAATAGTATTAAAGTTGTATTATGAAAACAAACCTGGGACGGATTCGTTACAAATTCGTCATGATTTGCCGGTGACAAGTGGAAGTGGCAGCATTTGTCGGTGGTTGGTTGCCTCGCTGGTGACGGTTGCGGCTGAACGGAGAAGAGGACGAGGTAGCGGGGCGGCTAGTTTGTTATCCAGCGGCTGGCGGTGACTGGTGGCTGGTTTTCCGGCCATTGATAGCTGTGAAAGCGACACTGGTGGCTGGTTTGTCGGTGTTTGGCTAGAGAACGAAGGGAGGTCTCCATTGGCTTGCATGCGTTAGAGGCATCCTCTGGAGTGAGAATGAACGAAGTTCCCCAATTGGAGGGTGGTTGGAGATGGTGGTAGCGTCAGATCTGGGTGGGTTCACGGTGGTGCGATGGCTTGGAGGCTGGCCGGCAGTCTGGCCAATTTTTTGGAGAGAGAGACAAAAAAGGGGGGGGGGGGGATTTAGGGTGAGTATTTTTTGAGGGAGACAAGGGTCTCCGACGGATGGTTTCCAACGAACTCTAGCACTGATTGTTTGCCGATGGAGCCGCGACGGGAAGGGGGAGAGCAGTCAGCCAATGACGGCAATAGTTCATCGGCGGCGGTGGTGGTGCACCAGCCATGGTGACCGATTGTTATGATCCATTTCAATGTCCCACATTAGTACTATAAAGTATTAGTGTGGGGTATTTATAACCTTGGGCTCTCCCACTTTAATAGCTAGTTTTTGGGGTGTAGTTCTCCTAAGGTTGTAACAATGGTATCAGAGCCGCCCATCACCCTTCGCGCCCACCGTTCCTGGGATGGTGACGCCGGTATAACAGTGTTCGGACGAGGCTAGCAATGTTTAGCTCACAGCCATCGAGGCACCTGGGCACTTGACTTAGGCAATGATTGATAAATATGGCTAGAATTGGCTGTTATTTGATAAATGTTATAAATATATAATAATAATAATAATAATAATAATAATAGTAATAATAATGGAAATAAGAATGAAAAACTTAGGCAATGTATTTGTAAATTGTGAGTGTGCACATTTACGTGAAAAAAATAATTTAATAAATATTAATAAAATTATGTAAAATATCATATTTGAATTAATAAATTATAAAATAATATTAAAAATTAATAAAAATAATTTATACATTTTTAAATCATGAATGTGGCTTGTCTAAAATAATGCGCCAAAATATTAATATTAAAAGTTAAATAATTTGGACAAAAATAGCAGCCTAAGAGAGTATCGGGAGGTCAAAATTGGGTGTCAACATACACTACGTATTGGATATTTACTCTGTAGACCAAACACTGATTTATTATATATTATGAGGCTAGTCAATTATTTCAGTGTATAGTTTATTCAGTATGTAGTATATATTATATGAATTGGAATCGATAATGCACAGCAAAAAAAATTAATTTTGATTGCAGTTCATTGACCAGTGCATTTGACAAGACCAAAAACATAAAATACAATGCCAATCCTATTTTTCTACGTTAAGGTTGTATGTTATTCTCTTATGTCCTGGCCTTTTGCACTTGGAGTACTTATTGCTTTTCTTGGGCCTTGAAGACTCCAACACACCCTTAACGCGTTTCATCCTCTTATTCCCTACTTTGGGATCGAAATCAGATGGAAAAATTTGCATTTCTAGATACTTCCGCACCACACTCTACTCTGACTTCAGAGGTACTGCACAAATAGGTTCCAAGTATGCAAGGAGGTATTATTCTTTCGAATATATGGGTGAAGAGTAGTTGTAAATTCTAGTACCATAATCATCCCCGTGCTTCAAATGCAACACTGCCATTGCATGAGTGCAAGAAAATTTCACCAAGTTGAACTTCTTGCAAGAACATGACCTTCTTGATATATTAACTTTGGTGGAAGGACCATAACCAAGCATGGTGAATTTGTCAGTGCTTCTGATTATGTTGTTCACATACAATTTATCGCCCTCGATCATATTGTCCCTCAAGATCTTCTCGGCTATGGGAACGAATGGTGTCCTTGAATTGTTCACTGCATACCTCTTCCTGAATATTTCTCCAAACCTATGTGTAATTGAATTGAAGATGGCCTCCACTAGATACTCTCTTTTGTCGAGCAACATTGAGTTGAGAAACTCAGCGATGTTTGTGGTCATGACATTGAATCTATTACCTGAAAAGTGAACTTAACTTCACTTTTCAAATGCAACGTCATGCTCGAGGCAAGCTGTTGCACTGGGGCATCTTTGTTTAAAGGCATTGAAGTAGTCAATAAATTCTTCCAATGTGTCTGCCTTGGCCGCATGATAGTTCAAATAGAGAGAATTTGCACAATGGTGATTCGTTCGGAGATTTTCACCGAGATGCTTCATACAAACACATGATGCGCAAGCGGATAATGCCTTGAGAGACTATTGGCTACGCTTACGTGTCTATCGGAGATAATACAAAACTCTAGTTCTTCGATGACAAAGGCCCTAAGCTTCTCAAATAAGAAGTCCCACGATGCATCATTCTCCTTATCCACCATACAATACACTAACGGATAGATATGCTTCTGCATATCTTGAGCGACAGTGGACAGCAACACACTTGTACTTGAGGAAAAAATGTGTGACATCAATGACCTTTCTCATGTGTGCATATCCACGGATGGACGCCCCAAACGCCATAAAGTAGTACATAAACTTGCCAGACTCCTCATCGATCATAAGAGAATTTATAGACCTGGTATTGAGGCCATTGAAAACATATGAAAAAGCGGGCAAAACTGCAATAACATATGAAACTGCTCGGGTGAACCTCGAACTATGTTCTTTGCAATAACGCATGTCATACAACACTTCTAATAGCTCGACCTGTAATGTAGCTCCCTAAATACGATCCTTTGATCTCTTTCGGTCTTGGACCTTTTATGTCGACGAAAAAGTTCAAAATAAGTAAGGCAATGACCTTTGTGGTGACATTCTTGTGCTTCCCGTGAAATGATCAATGCCACAACTATGCTCTCCCACATACTTTTGGATATAAAACTAACCCAATTCTCCAATTGCACATGCGCGCACCATCCACCGACCAGTAGGATCTACGCACCTCGCCCTCAAGTATTTCTTACAACTCTTCATTATTGTGTAATTAAAAGACATTTACACCGATGCCTTCTTCAACAAAATATTCAACGTTTTTCGTATCCTTGAATGTTTGTCCTACACAAAGATTGGTGCCGTTCAAAAAAAAATGGCTTCCTTGGGGTCAGAACTGCCCGTCCTCACCTCCCCTATAATCCTCTTCTTCATAATCTTCACTATTATCCCATTCATCACCACCCATGCAATCGTATTCCATTGACGTATCATCTACTGTTGGGGGTGGAGGTGGGGCTGATGTGGAAGCTTCTTCCCGGGACCTTTCAACAACTTTAACCCGCAATATAGGCCTGGAATTATTAGAATCAACACAAATCGTGAATAATTTCACGTGTCTATCATTCCTTATGAACGTTGGATAGATTTTCACCCTCCCATTCATCAAGTAACTAATTACCACATCACTTTGATCACAACTTAATTCACCACTCTCCATTACGCTTTTAACCAAATCGACGTATGAACCATTGCGATGAAGGACAATGGACACTGTCTCGTTAGACGCAATTTTTCAAACCCAACATTTAGGAGTCTCCTCCCATTCACAAGAAAATATACCAGAAACAACCATATATTCTATAATAGATATGATATATCTCGATGATAATATTTAATAAACCTAAACAGTACTTTATGATCCTAGACTTAATAGACTGTAGTCGTCTTCTTCTTAGCTGTTTTCCATACAGTACCTGATATTGCCTTTTTCGATGACCACCGGAATAATCCAATAGATTACAGCTTAGAAACAACCTAAGGAGTGTTGGAATGTTGCATGAATCAATTTTAAAATATGGGACTTATTTTCAAGCTTTTTGTATGAAAATGGATAAAAATTTAGGGCTAAAAATATGAGAAAATGGCTTAAAACATTGGAGGTAAAGTCACTTTCTGATGAATGCCAGAAAAATTGACAAAAAATGACCGAAAAATTGAGGAAATGGCGGGAAAATCGAGTGGTTCGTAGTGGATTTGTTGAAAAGTTTGATATTTTCTTTTTAAAATTAAATATCTAATATTTATATTTTTTGACATGGACTAAAGTATAATTTTTAAAAAATAGGGTTTGGAATGGGAGAGGGACTATAGTGTACATTTTTTAACTTGAATGCTAGGGTTGCCATTTATTTTTGTGGACCCATTAGGGTGTCCATTTTCTCAATTTTTGAAAACTAGTGTCTAAATGTCAAAAATAATTCTACATATGGACTTTTAGCAAAGAGCCCCTTAAAAGTATTTAAAAAAGACATAAGGGGTGCCATGATAAGGGAATGACAACGGAAACACGAAACAAATACCCAAAACAATTTACTAGTCAAGGAAACCATGGACCCTTTGGATGACCCCTCTCGGATTCAACAAACAACAACAAGAACACAATGTATTATGGTGTTTAACACCTAAAAACATCCAACAACAAACTATGTTAATAACAACAAGATGAATAACAACAACAATGGAACAAGAACAATAAGTCACGGGTTTGGATTACAAGAACACAAACAAACAATTACAACTTAAACAAAATGGATAGATAGTTAGACTTTGGTTGGTATAATCTTAAGAACCCAAGAACATGAGATACTCTTGGACCCTTAACACTACACACAACGGTTAACCTAACTCCTACGTTGATACAAGAGGAACTTTACCTCCTCTAAGCACCAACGTATCAAGACAACATTGCAACACAAGTGATATCCACACTTGTTGCCCTGTGTGGTGGCTATTCCAAACCCTACAACTAAAGGTGTTTCATGTTTCAAGTCTTACATTAATAATCAACTAACTCCTAAAAATTCTATCTTGTTCTATTTATATTACATTACAAAAGAAGACAAATGACTACACTACCCTTAATGAAAGCGGTGGCCATAGAGTGCATTTTGGGCAAAGTGAAGTGACCAAGATGCCCTCAATGAAGATGTCCCCAAATTGTGAGCTATTAAGTCTCCAAAACCATGAATCTTCGAGTCTTCAATGTTCCAAGTAATCTTCCACTCACGGCCTTGATGAATAGTATGCTCAATGGTTGGCTCAAAATAGGTGTTCTTATATTCTTATGCCCTCGAGGTGACCAAGTCTTGAGCCTTTAAGTGATGGTCTCCAATCATGTCTTCAAAAATTAGGGTGGCTATTTGACTTGTATCATCCTCTCCTTCTTGGAAAGGATTCGACCTCGAATCAAAATCTTGCAAGAATGAAGAGAAGACAAACAAGCACCACATCCTCATGACATGAGGGTTAGAGTTAGTACAATAAAAAACATCAACACGCTAAGGAGGTACACACTTGATATATAGCCACACATCCTTGGCTTTAATCATGAGGGTCTTAGCAAAAATATTACAAAGGGGTGGTTCCTTAATTGAAAGTAAAGTCCACACAACACATATAGCAATATCACTCAAACAAGTGGACCGACCAATAACTATCCATCTTTCACACCCTAAGAAGTTACCGGGGTCAAACGGAAAATGTAACCAAGGGCTTAGGTCTTGGCCACTCTCACTTTCCCCTAGGGTTTCATCCTCGAAATTAAGCAAACCCTTTTTATCACCGTTGAAAATATCATGAACTAAAAGAGGGTTGAGAAAGGTGTTCCATAAGTCAACTTCAAATAAAGGGTTCTCATGCATGCACTTACTACTAGTTTCAAAATCTCTACCAGGAATATGTCCAACATAAGAAACACATAAAGAAGAACTAGATGGCATTTATAAGCACATATCACCTTCTCTTTCATAAGAGTAGTCCTCACATACATACAAAGGACAATCACAACTTGGGTTTTCAAAACATTCAAGCAAATCAAGATCATCAACGCCTGATTGATCATTTTGCTCACCCTCACTAGTTGTTGACAATTCACATACCAACGTAGACTCACCTTATTTTTACAAGGGTCAACTAGTGTTTGAATACTCTTGTCACTTGGTAATGGAACCTTAGTCAAGTTGTAAATGCTAGCACTGGATGGACACAAATCATTCTCACGAGGAGAATCAATTTCGTCATCTAAAGGATCAACTAGTACTTGCGTAACTACAACAAGAGTTTGGTCCTCATGCGAACTAACAATATCAAGAGTATCACAAAATGAAGACTCATGCACTCCTACACTAGGTAAAACCACAACTACGTTCATAGGAGTGTAGGGGATAGCATTTTTACCTCGTAGCTCAAATGAGCTATGGTTTTCATCTTGACGTGTGTCCGGGCAGCCCGCTTTTTCATTTATCACTTCCCATTGACGGGTAATGGATTTAAGTTTATCCAAAACAGCACTTGCAGTCGCGGGTTCCTTTGTAATTACACCTAAAAAAGAAAAGAAAAGAACAAGCCTACAAAGCAAAACACAAGTTAGTTCGAAACAACCTCACCACACTCTCACTCACTTGATCGTCTTACACTTGTATTCACAAGTGTTGCAAGTCAGCTTGTAGTTCGTGATGAGTCGAGGGGTGAGTCTACTCCTTGGTCGAAATGGATTCTTTGTTTGAAGACTCAAGGAAATAATGTTCGAACTTGAACCAAGAAGTACTACAATTTATAAAAATGACAAAAGCACAAAAGAAATGTAGACACGAATAATGGATGCAAAGGACTAATTGACAATCTAGTAGGAGTTTACTAGTTTGTTAATTAGTTATAGGATCAACTAATGAAACCAAGAATCAACAATTAGAAACTAGGAAAATCTAAATTTGAGCTTAATATTGATGGTGAACAGTAATTAGGGTGATGTGGCAGCATGTAATTGGTCTCGGGCCCACACAACTTTAATCACAAATTTAAAATTTCAATTTTCACACAATTTGGAATGGAAGACAATTGTATTCAGCGGGAAAGTATACGTCTTGAGTCCTTTGTAAGTTTAATCTCAAAAAGATGATCCTGACGTGTACTAGTTCCACCAAACAAGGCACCTTGATTTAAGGATAGTAGTTGAAAAAGTTGATGGCAAGTCTAGTAAGTGATGGTTCAAGTCTTCTCACAAACACACTTTGCAACTTTTATCTTCACTCCTTTTGAATCTATTTGCACTTTTTGTTGGTTTAAGTATGAGATGAGATGAAGAACAATATGAACACAAAAACCACCTTTCAATAACACATCAAAAACACACAAACAACGTCCTCCAATCTTCAACAAAAAGGCATAACACACGGACAACTTCAAATCGCAACACACGACCACTTCAAGTTCACAACAACAAGGTCAATATTATAAGCTCAATTTTAGATCTAGAAACCTTTTGTGTTAGTGAGAAAGAAACCAACACAAGAACCACACTATAAAAACAAAAATCTACTATATCTAATACAAATCTCGGCTAAGACTTCACAAGAACAACAACTTTCGGCCAAGAAAAAAAAATGGACAGATTTCACCCTTTTTCTAGAATTTTCAGTTTTTTTTTCAACAATTTTTTTTATTTTCAAGTTTATGAGCCCAAGATTGATCTTGTGGGAAAAGATCAAGACATTCTCTGATACCAAATGATACGGAAATGAAAACAAAAACACAAAACAAAAACCTAAAACAGTCCCACTAGTCAAGGAAACCATAGACCTTTTGTATGACCCCTTTCGAATTCAACAAACAACAACAAGAACATAATGTATTGTGATGTTTAACACCTAAAAACAGCCAACAAAAAACCATGTTAACAACAACAAGATGAATAACAACAACAATGGAACAATAAAAATAAGTCACGGGTTTGGATTACCAGAACACAGACATACGATTACAACATAAATAAAATAGATAGATAGTTGGACTTTGGTTGGTATAATCTTAAGAACCCAAGAATATTTGATACTCTTGGACCCTAAACACTACACAAAATGGTTAACCTAACTCCTACGTTGACACAAAAGAAACTTTACCTCCTCTAAGCACCAACGTATCAAGCCAACATTGCAACACAAGTGATATCCACACTTGTTGCCCTCATTTCGATGTGGTGGCTATTCCAAGCCCTACAACTAAAGGTGTTTCATGTTTTAAGTCTTACATCAATAATCAACTAACTCCTAAAAACTCTATTTTATTCTATTTATATTACATTACAAAAGAAGACAAATGACTACACGACCCTTAATGAGAGGGGTCGCCATAGAGTGCATTTTGGGCAAAGTGAAGTGACCAAAATTCCCTCAATGAAGATGGCCCAAAATTGTGAGCTATTAAGTCTCCAAAATTATGAATCCTCGAGTCTTCAATGCTCCAAGCAATCTTCCACTCACGACCTTGATGAATGGTATGCTCAATGGTAGGCTCAAAATGGGTGTTCCTTGCATATTCTTATGCCCTCGAGGTGACCAAGTCTTGAGCCTTTAAGTGATGGTCTCCAATCATGTCTTCAAAAATTAGGGTGTCCATTTGATTTGTATCATGCCAAAAGCCTTTTTTTACACTTTAATCCATACCACACCATTTTATCCCAAATCCTAAACTTTTAAATGAAAAAAAATGTGTCTATTTCTCAAAGTAAGTTTTAGAAGTGTCCCTTTAACTAAATCTTCTCGAGTTTCAAGATATCATTCTTTGATTGACTCGTGGATCTTAACCTTTACATGTGAAATTCTGTAAAAAGAGTTCTTTTACAGGACCTATCTAAGACTTCATCTGGCATGTTTCATTGCTAAAGTTGTGGTCAGAAAAACCATGGTGTAGATATTTGTCTGTCTAAGGCAAAAACCAGGGCTTTGCTGCCAAAAAGGATCTTTTGAAAACTATTTTGCCATTAAAATACAAGTTTTTAAAAATTTTCCATATACCCACTTTAATCCACATCATCAATAACTTTTCAACCTCAACAAATTCACCCACAATTTTTGTAATAATACACTTTAACCCAATATTTCCAACTTAACAAATTTACCTACAAGTTTCTAATAATACACTTTAACCCACTCTATCATCTACCATTATATATAAAATATATTGAGTTTCCAAAACTAATAAAAAAATCCAATAGATTAAAATAGAAGCTTCCACTTTCCTCCAAAAAGCTCTGATTCCGGCCACTTTTCTGGCGATCAACTCTAAATCAGTCTACAAACATCATAAGCTTGTTCATTGCATTCATTGTTACCCCATTTATTCTCTATCTTTTCAAACACACTTTTCACCATTGTTAAAAAGTTTTAAATAACTCACATTACTATAAACCACTTTAGAAAGTACATTATAGCAGCTCAGGTGACTCCAAGTTCATTTCTCTATTCCATAAAACCAATGATCGTTGATTAGAAGCAATATTTACAATTTTAAGGTTTTCATATGGATATTACCCAACCATCGACCACTTATCGTCAGTCATCGACCGTGCATTTATCCTAACCTAGACCATAAACAGAATCGACCATCGACCAAATCATAATTCTAGGATGTCTATTGCAGAATTTATTCTAGTTTCTGGTGATTTCATGGTAGAATGGGTGGAGACTCCCAAATGTTGGAAATGGAGATCTTCTACTAAGGTGACACTGTCCATTGTTGTTCGTTGCAATAGTTCATATGAAGAATTGGTTGCAAGCGTAATGCAGAGCGGGCATGTAGATACGCATCGTGCAACGTGGTGATTAGTTATCTAATGCATTCGGGGGAAAAGGTGAATCCTACGATCATAAATAATGATGTACATGTATTGACGTATATGATGGATGTTGATACATAAGGCTTTAGGCCTATTTTAAAGATAAATATAGTTGAGAGGTCCTTTGAAGGACCGTTGAATGCATCAGCACCCCAGCTCGGCGGTTGGCAGTTGATGACGATTTGAATAATTACGAGAATAATAACGATCATCCAATTAATATGGAAGATAATTCTATACATATGAAAGACATTTCATCGAACTCGCAAGATGTTGAAGAATATTATGGAATGAGATCATAACCAGGATATTCCTTCATCGATGAAACCAATTTCTATTGTGATCAAACATTCATCGACAAGAAAGAGCTCAAAATACTACCAGACCAAGCAGTGGTGAGGCAGTCTTTTGATTATTGTATGGAGAAGAGTTGCACTGAAATTCTTGAAGGTGAAATGTTTATCTCGTGGTTGTAGCTGGTTGTTGCGAGCAAGAAAGCATAAGACCTCGAATAGATTTTGCATATACAAGTATGTTGGGTTGCATACGTGCGGTGTTGAAAACGCCACATGTAGGAATAAGAGAATCTCCTCCGAATTGATTGTTTCATTATGCGTAAATCATTTTCGGGATGGTAAGAATTCAAATATAAGAGAAATTCAAAGGATTGTATTTAAGGAGATGCATTGCAACGCAAGCCATTGGATATGTTGGAAAGGAAGTGTAATTATAAAAACATTATTCGTGGGACACCGGAGCATGGATATTCTTGCTTGCCGGCTTTTTCCCACATGGTGAAGTTATTGAATCCTGGGTCTTCTTACTCTATCATGGTAAACCAAATGGATGGATCGTTCATTTACTACTTTTTAGCATTTAGAGCTTGCATATGGATATATGCCCACATAAGAAAACTAATTGCCGTTGATGGCACACATTTGTATGGCAAGTACGGGGCGTGTTGCAGAGTGCCATTGCCCAGGACACCAAAAATCATATCTTTTTAATTGTCTTTTGCGTCGTGGATAAAGAGAACAATGCTTCTTGGACCTTCTTCTTCGAGAAGTTGAAGTCTATAGTAGAAGATGAACCAGATCAATATGTCATCTACGATTGGCACATTAGCATTACCAATGCCTTCTCTCGTGTTTACAGTCGTGCACATCATGGACTTTACATGAGGCACCTCATTGAAAATCTTCGTGTAAATCAACATTGTGGAGAATATCTTTATCTGTTCTACGCTGCGGCAAAGGCTTATACTATTGATGAGTTTAGCGAGCATTTTACAGAATTGAAGAATAATTGCCCCGAGGCAGTACATGTCCTTGAAAATGTGTTTGGTTTTGAGAAATAGAGTAGAGCACACTTCCCGGGCAATAGGTATGATGTGATGACCACAAACATCGCCAAGTCGCTCAACTTGGTATTGATGGATGAACGAAAGTACCCCGTGTCACATATATTCAATTTCTAGAAAATTTAGTGAAAAGTTTAAGGAGTGGCTTTCCTTTGTCGATGGTAAAAATAACAAATTTGGTCCTTGTGCGGAAAAGATCCTAAGGGATAGTAAGAGTGCGAGCGATTCCTTGTATGTGACTAATCTCTTGGATAGGAGTTGTTCTTATCGGAAATTTAACTTGGTGAAAATATCCTGCGAACATGCCATGGCAGCTTTGCGAGAAAAGTATGGAGATGGCGTAGGTTATGGTAACTCTATCTACGAGTACTCTTGGTCAATTTATAAACCTGAAATTTACCTCCTTGTATACTTGAAAGCTAATAACGTTGTCCTTTCAGAGGCCGAATAGACTGTGCCACAGGAATTGCAAGACACTAAGATTTCTCCACCCCCCGTATGATCCCAAATTCGGAAAGAAGGAAGTCAAATGCGTTAAGGGTGTCGGTGAGACATTCAAGTCTAAAAAGAGGAATAGGTGTCCAATATACAAGAAATCCGGGCACAAAAGAACCACATGTAGCATGGCCAACAAATCTTAGATAGGCTTTTTCTGTTCAGTTGTAAAGCTACTATTTTGGGGGAGAAGTGTGCAATTCTGTAGAATTTAACGTTAAGTTCCAATCGAGTTAAAGTTTTGTCTACGATAGAAAACATAATTCTATGGTATATCTTCCATATAGTCTATAAAATATTATGTATTGGTTATATGATTACTCATCAAATATGTTGTGGGTCTTTTTACCGCCATATTTTGTTAATCGATGCATTGAATCATTGTTTCTTGTTCTCATTTAATTAAAAGTTGCAAAATCGTGTGTTCTCAAGAAAAACCTCTTGTATTCACTAGGTAAGCCTTTTCTATTCCCATACGCGTCGACTGACCATTGGGTGGGAATATGAAAGGCCGTCTTCTATAGGTCTATAAGTTGTGACTATTTTTATGTAAGCCTTCAGTTGTTCCTAAACCCAAAACATCAGAAACCCTCTTCTTCTTCTTCATCAAACTGAAATCATGCCTCCCAGAAAGATACCCCTAGGCCATATCAAACGTGTTCCCCTAAGACACTACAATCTCCTCCAACTTAGAAATGATTTTGACCGCCTTTTCTTTGGCCTAGGTCAAAACCGCATCTACTTAGAGCGTGAACTCCGTCAAATTGCTTGTTTCTTGAGGGAAATTCTTGAAAGGCTAGGAATGGAAGGCCCTGACTACATCACCCCCCTGAAATTAGTTTTTAAGTTTTTATTTTATGTTTATAAGTTTTTGCAGGTGTTTATTGCAAAAGAAGCTTTCTTGGTAGGATTGTTGTTAGAAGAAAGCTTCTTCTTTTTTTGCTAGTTCTGGCCGCTGTGCCGATGTAAGATTGTGAAATGAACAAATGTTAATATAAATATTTTTGTTTCAAATTTTGTTTCCCTCTTTTTGGTTATTGTTGTTTTTTGTGTTTGCTTTATTACATGTTCAATGAATGCATCTGTAGATTGACTTGATTGAAATCTACATAGAGTAAATATAGATCATATATATAGTCTATCATCGATCTTAGACTCCGTCATGCCTCGACCAAACATACTAGTCAACGGTAGACTATATGAATCGATGGCCTATGAGTAGCTTGTAGTTTGAAAGAAAATAATTAAATTAAAAAAAGTTTAAACAGATAATCACATGATTTGGAGCTGGTAAAAGAGTATAATTAAATTTTAAAAGATTTAAAAAGATAATAACATGTTTTGGGGCTGGTGAAAGAATATAATTAAATTAAAAAAGATTTAAATAGATAAATCACGTGTTTTGGGGATGGTGAAAGAAAATAAGTAAATTTAAAAAAGTTTAAAAACATAATCATATGAATTAGGGGTGTTGAAAGAAAATAATTAAATTAAAAAAGGTTTAAACACATAATTACATGATTTGGGGTGGTTAAACAAACAATTTTGAAGTATTGGCGACACTTAATAGACTATCATTGATGTTGACCCATGTGAAATCCATGTAAAAAATATACTTGTTCTTTGAGAGTCCATCGATTTGCTTGGTCTACCATAGACTTACACCATAAGGAGTTCATCGATTGATCTCCTGATTATTCGTAGACCACGGAGTTCTATATACACTTCTATAGACCAACACTTGGATGTTGTTTAAAAATGAATAAATAAATTAAAAATAAATGTACTATGGGTTTCTACACAGATGAGCAAATGCAAACAAGTCACATAATCATATTAGAGCTTATAAAAATTAGGAATGGTGAATTAAGGAGTGTGTGCATGGGTAGTGATCGAAACAAACAATATCCTAGAGTAATGTTTGCTCAAAGCACAAGTATTTTTGAGGATGTTGATTGTATTTGATGACTACCCATTCCACATACTCCTCCAATCACCTCCCACAAATCAAAAGAGTATGTGGAATGGATAGTGGTTGAACAATCATCATCCTGAAAATATACTTGTGCTTTGACAACCATTACTCTTAGGATATTATTTGTTCAACCACTACCCATTACGCACTCCTTAATTCACCATCCCTAATTTGTATAAGCTCTAATATGATTATGTGACTTGTTTAAACACCCTCATATGCGTAGAAACCCACATAACATTTATTTTTAATTTATCTATTCATTTTTAAACAAAATCCAATTGTTGGTCTATAAAAGTGTACATAGAACACCGTGGTCTACGAATAATCAAGAGATTAATCGATGAACTCCTTACGGTGTAAGTCTATGGTAGACCAAACAAATCTGTGGACCCTCAAAGTACAAGTATATTTTTTACATGGATTTGACATGGGTCAACATCAATAACAGTCTATTAAGTGTCATCAACAGTTCAAGACTGTTTGTTTAACCACCTCCAAATTATGTAATTATGTGTTTAAACCTTTTTTAATTTAATTATTTTCTTTCAACACCCCCAATTCATGTGATTATGTTTTAAAACTTTTTAAAATTTACTTATTTTCTTTCACCAGCCCCAAAACATGTGATTTATTTATTTAAATCTTTTTTAATTTAATTATATTCTTTCACCAGCTCCAAATCATGTGATTATCTGTTTAAATTTTTTTTAATTTAATTATTTTTTTTCAAACTACAAGCTACTCATAAGTCCTCAATTCATATAGTCTACCGTAGACTAATATGTTTGGTCGAGGCATGACGGAGCTTAAGATCGATGATAGACTATATATGTGATATATATTTACTCTACATGAATTCAATCAAGTCAATCTACAGATGCATTCATTGAACATGTAATAAAGCAAATACAAAATAATAATAACCAAAAAAAGGAAAATAAAATTTGAAGATAGAAATATTTATATTAACGTTGTTTCATTGCACAATCATACATCGGCACAGCGGCCAGAACAACCAAAATAAGTAAAAAATAAGAAGCTTTCTTCTAACAATAATCCTACCAAGAAAGCTTCTTCTATAATGAACACGTACAAAAACTTATAAACATATTTCATTCCTAGCCTTTCCAAAATTACTCTTAAAAATTAAGCAATTCGACGAAGTTCACGCTCTAAGTAGATGTGTTCTTTACCCAGGCCAAAGAAAAAAGTGCTCAAAATCATTCCTAAGTAGGAGGAGAACATAGTGTCTTGGGAGAACACGTCTGATAGGGCATAGGGGTATCCTTCTAGAAGGCATGATTTTAGTTTGATGAAGAAGAAGATGAGGGTTTCTGATGTTTTGGGTTTAGAGATAACTGAAGGTTTATATAGAAATAGTCACTTTACTTATAGACCTATAGAAGGTAGCCTTTTATATTCCCACCCAATGGTTAGTCAACGTGTGTTAGAATAGAAAAGGCTTACCTAGCATATACAAGGGATTTTTCTAGTGAACAGACGCTTTTACAGCTTTTAATTAATTAAATGAGAACAGGAAATATGATTCAATGCATCGATTGGAGAGATATGGCAGTAAAAAAAACCCACATAGCGTGTTTGATGAGTAATCATATAACCAATAGATAATATTTTATAGACCATGTGAAAGATATACCATAGAATTACGTTGTCTACCATAGAAAAAGCTTTAAGTCGATTACAACTGAACCTTAAATTCTACAGAAATGCACACTTATCCCCCAAAACAATAGCTTTACAACTGAACAAAAAAGCCTATTCAAGATTTGTTGGCCATGCTACATGTGGTTCTTTTTTGCCCGAATTTCTTGCATATTGAACACCTATTACTTATTTTGGACTTGAATGTCTCACCGACGGCCCTTAACGTGTTTGACTTTATTATTTCTAAGTTTGGTATCGTAGGGGGGTGGAGAAATCTTAGTGTCTTTCAATTCCTACGGAACAGTCCATTCGGCCTCTAGAGGGACAACATTAATAGCTTACAAGTATGCGAGGAGGCAAATTTCAGCTTTATAAATTGACCAAGAATACTCGTAGATGGAGTTACCATAACCTACGTCATTGTCATATTTTGCTCGCAAAGCTGCCATCACATGTTCGCATGGCCTTTTCACCAAGTCAAATTTCCAACAAGAACAACTCATCTCCAAGAGATTGACATTGGCAGTAACACAGTTGTCGAACACCGTGAATTGGTTGAGACTCCCATTTGCATTAGTCACATACAAGGAATCGCTCGTACTCTTATTATACCTTAGGATCCTTTCCGTACAAGGCACAAATTTGTTATTTTTACCATCGACAAAGGCATGCCGCTCCTTAAACTTTTCACCAAATTTTCTAGAAATTAAATTGAATATGTGTGACACGAGGTACTCCCCTTCATCCATCAACACCGAGTTGGGTGACTCAGTGATGTTTGTGGTCATCATATCATACCTATTGCCCGAGAAGTGTGCTCTACCCCATTTCTCAAAACCAAGCACATTTTTAAGGACATGTGCTGCCTCAGGGTAATTATTCTTCAATTCTGCAAAATTCAATTCTTCAATTCTGCAAAAGGCTTACATTCATAAACAATATAAGCCTTTGCCCTGGCGTAGAACAGATAAAGATGTTCTCCACAGTGTTGATTTACACGAAGATTTTCAGTGAGGTGCCTCATTTTCGATAAGAACAACTCCTCACCAAGAGATCGACCTTGGCAGTAATACAGTTGCCGAATATCGTGAATTGGTCGAGACTCCCATTTGCATTAGTCACATACAAGGAATCTCCCGCACTCTCATTATCCTTTAGGATTCTTTCCGCACAAGGCACAAATTTATTATTTTTACCATCGACAAATGTATGCCGCTCACTAAATTTTCACCAAATTTTTTAGCAATTGAATTGAATATGTGCGACATGGTGTACTCCCGTTCATCCATCAACACCAAGTTGAGCGACTCAGTGATGTTTGTGGTCATCACATCATACCTATTGACCGAAAAGTGTGCTCTACTCTATTTCTCAAAACCAAGGACATTTTTAAGGACATGTGTTGTCTCGGGGCAATTATTCTTCAATTCTGTAAAATGTTCGCTAAGCTCATCAACAGTATAAGCCTTTGCCGCGGCGTAGAACAAATAAAGATATTTTCCACAGTATTGATTTACAAGAAGATTTTTAGCGAGGTGCCTCATGCAAAGTCCATGATATGCACGACTATAAACACGGGAGAAGGCATTGGCAATGCTAATGTGCCAATCGTAGATGACACATAGATCTGGTTCATCTTCTACTATAGACATTAACTTTTTGAAAAAGAAGGTCTAAAAAGCATCGTTCTCTTTATCCACGACACAAAAGGCAATTAGAAAGATATAATTTTTGGTGTCTGGGCAATGACACTCAGCAACACACCTCGTACTTACCATACAAATGTGTGTCATCGACGACAATTACCTTTCTCATGTGGAAATATCCTTGAATGCAAGCTTTGAATGGTAAAAAGTAGTAAACGAGCGATCCATCCATCTGATTTATCATGATAGAGTAAGAAGACCCGAGATTCAATAACTTCACCATATGGAAAAAAGCCAACAAGCAAGCATATCGTGCTTCAGTGTCCCACGAATGATGTTTTCACAATTACACTTCCTTTCCAATGTATCCAATAGCTTGCGTTGCAATGCATATCCTTAAACACAATCCTTTGAATTTCTCTTATGTTTGGACCCTTACCATCCCAAAAATAATTTACGCATAGTAAAATAATCAATTTGAAGGTGATTCTCTTATGCCTGCAGGTGGCGTTTTCAACACCATACGTGTGCAATCCGACATACTTGTATATGCAAAATCTGTCTGAGGTTTCATACTTCCTCACCCGCAACAATCATCCACAACCACGAGATAAGCATTCCACCTTCAAGAATTTTAGTTCAACTCTTCTCCATACAATAATCAAAAGACTACCTCATCGCTGCTGCGTCTAGCAGCATTTTGAACTCTTTATTGTCGGCGAATGTTTGATCACAACAAAAATTAGTTCCATCGGTAAAGGAATATCCTGGTTGTGATCCCGTTCCACAGTCTTCTTCAGCATCTTGAGAGTCTGATAAAACATCTTTCATGTGCATAGAATCATCTTTCATATTAATTGGATGATCGTCATCATTCTCGTAATCATTCAAATCGTCATAGACTGCCAGGCACAGAGCTGGGGGTGCTGATGCATTCAGCGGTCCTTCAAAGGACCTCTCAACTATATTTATCTTTAAAATAGGCCTAAAGCCTTATACATCAACATCCATCATATACGTTAACATATGTACATCATTATTTATGATTGTATGATTCACCTTTTCCCTCGAATGCATTAGATAACTAATCACCACGTTGCTCGGCGTGCAATCTAGATCTCTGCTCTGCAATACGCTTGCAACCAATTCGTCGTATTAACTGTTGCAGTGAACAGCAATGGATAGTGCCACCTTGGTAGAATATCTCCATTCCAATATTTGGGAGTCTCCACCTATTCTTATATTAAATCACCAGAAACCAAAATAAATTCTGTAATAGAGATCCTAGAATTATGCTTTGTTGGATGGTCGATTATGTTTATGGTCTAGGTCGGGATATATGCACGTTTGATGACTAATGGTGAGTGGTCGATGGCTGGGCAGGTATCCGTACGAAAACCTTGAAATTGTAAATATTGCTTTTAATCAACGATCGTTGGGTTTAGGGAATTGAGAAATGAACTTGGAGTTGCCTGAGCTGCTGTTATGTACTTTCTAAAGTGGTTTAGAGTAATGTGAGTGATTTAAAGCTTTTTAACAATGGTGGAAAATGTGTTTGAAAAGATAGCAAAGAAATGGGGTAACAATGGATGCAATGAATAAGCTTATGATGTTTGTGGACTGATATAGAGCTGATCGCCAAAAAATAACACCGAAAAAGTGGTTGGAATTGGAGCTTTTGGAGAAAAGTGGAAGCTTCTATTTTAAGCTATTGGATTTTTTTTAATTAGTTTTGGAAACTCAATATATTTTATATATAATAGTGGATTGAAGCGTATTATTAGAAACTTGTGGATGAATTTGTTAAGTTGGAAATATTGGATTAAAGTGTATTATTATAAAACTTGTGGGTGAATTTGTTGAGCTTGAAAAGTTATTGATGATATGGATTAAAGTGGGTATATGGAAAATTTTTAAAAACTTGTATCGTAATGGCATAATAGTTTTCAAAAGATCCTTTTTAGCAGCAAAGCCCCAGTTTTTGCCTTTAGACAGGTCCTGTAAAAGAACTCTTTTTACAGAACTTCACATGTAAACGATAAGATCCACGAGTCAATCAAAGAATGATATCTTGAAACTCGAGAAGATTTAGTTAAAGGGACACTTCTAAAACTTATTTTGAGAAATAAACAATTTTTTTTTCATTTAAATGTTTAGGATTTGGGATAAAATGGTGAGATATGAATTAAACTGTAAAAAGAAAAAGTTTTGGCATCCCTTATGACTTTTTAAAATACTTTTCAAGGACTCTTTGTTAAAAGTCCACTTGTAGAACTATTTTTGACATTTAGACACTAGTTTTCAAAAATGGACACTCTAATGGACCCTCAAAAATAAATGGCAACCCTAGCATTCAAGTTAAAAAATGTACACTTTAGTTCCTATCCTATTTCAAACCCTATTTTTTAAAAATTACATTTTTGTCCATGTCCAAAAATATAAATATTAGATATTTAATTTAAAAAAGAAAGAAAATATCAACCTTCTCAATAAATCCACTACCAACCACTTGATTTTCCCGCCATTTCCTCAATTTTTCAGTCATTTTTTATCGATTTTTTCGATATTCATCGGAAAGTGACATTACCTCCATTGTTTTAAGTCATTTTCTCATATTTTTAGCCCAAAATTTTCATCCATTTTCATACAAAAAGCTTGAAAATAAGTCCCACATTTGAAATCGTTTCATGGCTCAATAGCAACATTCCAACACTCCTTAGGTTGTATCTAAGTTGTGATCTGTTGGATTATTCCGGTGGTCGTCAGAAAATATGAGATCAGGTACTGTACGGAAAGCAGCTAAGAAGAAGAAGACCACAATCTATTAAGTCTAGGCTCATAAACTACTATTTAGGTTTATTAAATATTATCATCGAGGTATATCATGTCTATTATAAAATACGTAGTTATTGTCGGTATATTTTCTTGTGAATGGGAGGAGACTCCTAAATGTTAGGTTTGGAAAACTGCGTCTAAGGAAACAGTGTCCATTTCCCTTCGTCGTAATGGTTCATACGCCAATTTGGTTAAAAACGTAATGGAGAACGGTGAATTAAGTTGTGATCAAAGAGATGTGGTAATTAGTTATTTGATGAACGGGAGGAAAAAAATCTATCCAACGTTCATAAGGAATGATAGACACGTGAAATTATACACGATTTGTGTTGATTCTAATAATTCCAAGACTATATTGCGGGTTAAAGTTGTTGAAAGGTCCCGGGAAGAATCTTCCATATCAGCCACACCCCCACCCCCGACAGTGGATGATACGTCAATAGAATACAATTGCATAGGTGGTAATGAATGGGATAATAGTGAAGATCATGAAGAAGAGGATTATATAGGTGGTGAGGACGGGCAGTTCGAAACATAAGGAAGCCACTCTTTCTAGGAAGACACCAATCTTTGTGTAGGACAAACATTTAAGTATATGAAAACATTGAATCTTTTGTTAAAGAAGGCATTGGTAGAAATATCTTTCAAATACACAGCGGTGAAGAGTTGTAAGAAATACTTGAGGGTGAGGTGTGTAGATCCTACTTGCCGGTGGATGGTGTACGCATGTGCGATCGGATAATTGGGTTGGTTTTATATCCACAAGTACGTGGGAGAGCATAGTTTTGGTGTTGATCATGTCACGGAAAAGCATAAGAATGTCACCGCAGAGGTCATTGCGAAGAATATAGTTCAAGGTACACCCGAGCATAGATATACAGTGCTACCCGCCTTTTCATATATTTTCAACGACCTCAATACCGGGTCTATAAATTCTCTTATGGTCGATGAGAAGCCTGGCAAGTTTATGTACTACTTTATGGCATTTGGGGCTTTCATCCGTGGATATGCACGTATAAAAAAGGTTGTTGATGGCATAAATTTGTCCGACAAGTACGAAGGCGTGCTGCTATCCGCTGTCATTCAAGATATGTAGAAGCATATCTATCCCTTAGCGTATTGTATGGTGGATAAGGATAATAATGCGTCGTAGGGCTTCTTCTTCGAGAAGCTTAAGGCCTTCGTAGTCGACGAACCAAAGTTGTTTATTATCTCTGACAGACATGTAAGCATAGCCAATGACCTCAAAAGGCATTATCCGCTTGTGCATCATGGTGTTTGTATGAGGCATCTTGGTGAAAATCTCAGAACGAATCACCATTATGTAGATTCTCTCTATTTGTACTACCATGCGGCCAAGGCAAACACGTTGAAAGAATTTAATGACTACTTCAATGCCCCAGCGCAGCATCTTGCCTCGAGCATAACTTTGGATTTGAAAAATGGAGTTGAGCTCACTTTGCAGGTAATAGATTCAACATCATGACCACAAACACCGCTGAGTCGCTCAACTCAATGTTGCTCGACGAAAGAGAGTATCCAGTGAAGGCCATTTTCAATTCAATTGCACATAGATTTGGAAAAATATTCAGGAAGTGGTATGTGGTGAACAATTCAAGGACACCATTCGTTCCCATAGCCGAGAAGATCTTACGGGAAAATATGACCAAGGGTGATAAATTATA
This sequence comes from Capsicum annuum, assembly GCF_002878395.1. Taxonomy (NCBI): domain Eukaryota; kingdom Viridiplantae; phylum Streptophyta; class Magnoliopsida; order Solanales; family Solanaceae; genus Capsicum; species Capsicum annuum. The sequence continues at coordinate 197,878,479 of NC_061111.1, read as the reverse complement.
TGTGAACAACATAAACGGAAGCACCGATGAATTCACCATGCTTGGTTATGGTCCTTCCGCCAAAGTTAATCTATCGAGAAGGTCATGTTCTTACAGTAAGTTCGACTTGGTGAAATTTCCATGCGCTCATGCAATGATAGTGTTGCGTTTGAAGCACGGGGACGATTACGGTACTAGCTTTTACAACTACTCTTCGCCCATATATTCGAAAGAATCATACCTCCTTGCATACTTGAAACCTATTTTTGCAGTACCTCTGAAGTCAGAGTGGAGTATGGTGCGGGAGTATCTAGAAATGTAAGTTGTTCCACCCAATATCGATCCCAAAGTAGGGAAGAGGAGGGTGAGACGTGTTAAGGGTGTGTTAGAGTCTTTAAGGCCCAATAAAAGGAACAAGTGCTCCAAGTGGAAAAGGTCGCGACATAAGAGAACAACATACAACCTTAAAGTGGGAAAATAGGATTGGCATTGTATTTTATGTTTTTGGTTTTGTCAAATGCACTGGCCAATGAACTGCAGTCAAAATTAATTTTTTTTTTGTTGTGCATTATTGATTCCAATTCATAATTATTTACTACATACTAAATAGAATATACACTGAAATAATCAACTAGCCTCATAATATATAATAAATCAGTGTTTAATCTATAGAGTAACTATTATAATACGTGGTGTATAATAAACCTTTCACGTTATCTATTGAACAAACCCTTTTCTTCGTACACTATTGAGTTCAGAATAATTATGACGTATTGAAAAAGGTGTCATTTTGAAAATATATAATAGATCGATGCATAGTCTACAGAGTATAGGTTAAACTACATAGTATATAATCAATCTTTCGAGTAGTCTATTACAAAAACCCTTTTCTTCATACACTTAATATTTTAATGTAATTGTTACACTTTGAGAAACGTGATGATTTGAAATGACTCGACTTTCACAACTGCCACAACTTTTTGTTTACTATTCTCACACGCCTTTTTCCCTTTCATCAGCACGTGTATAGCTTCTATTGGTCGATTGTGGCTTGCTCTGGTCTATTTAAAGAGGTCATAGTCAATTGTAAACACAATTTCTAAAGAAAAAACTAAGAAGAGAAAAAAATGGCAAGTAGAAGGAACCCACTTCGTCCAATGCACAAGATAAGGACAGCCAACAACATCGAATTGCTCCGACTTAGGAACGACCTGGATCTTCTTTTCTAGGTTCATGCCACTGATCAATGGCGGCTGGACAGGGAGCTCCGGTGAATGGCACAACATCGAATTGCTCTGGCTTAGGAGCGACCTGGATCTTCTTTTCCAGGGTCTTGTCGCTAATTAACGGCGGCTGGATAGGGAGCTCCATCGAATGGCCCATTTTCTTCAGGACATAGCCGAGAGGCTATACCTGGAACCCCATGACCTCATCACCACATTTATTCCCCCTAGTCTAGTTTAGTTTAGAAAGGTGTAGTTCATTGCTAAAGCTTTCATGGTGGGATTTTGTAAATGAAAGCTTCCTTTTTTGTCTTTTTGGTTGGGATTTTGTCCCAAAAATCATAAATTTTCATGCAATGAACTTTTATCTATCTATGAACAAGTTTTTGTTTACTTTATCTTCTATTTATATATGATGATTTTACATCTTTCAGTCTTTATTGATGATTCTTCAGTAGTGCCACGTATGGAGCACAAAGATATTATCATAGTTCTATTTTCACAGGAGTGCCACATATGAAACAGTGTTTACAAATCTTTAAACAAGCACTACTGAAGAATCATCAACAAAAACTGAAAGACATAAAATCATTATACATAAATAGAAGATAAAGTAAACACAAACTTGTTCATAGATAGATAAAAGTTTATAGCATTTAAATTTACAAATTTTGGGACAAAATCCCAACCGAAAAGACAAAAAGAAAACTTTCATTTACTAAATCCCAACATGAAAGCTTCAGCAATGAACTATACCTTTCTAAACTAAACAAGACTAGGGAGAAGAAGGAAAGAGGGGGTGATGAGGTCATGAGGGTCCAGGTGGAGCCTCTTGCTATGGCCTGAAGAAAATGGGTCATCCGTCGGAGCTCTCTGTCCAGCCGCCGCTGATCAGCAGTAAGACCCTGGAAAAGAAAATTCAGGTCGCTCCTAACCATTCATTTACAAAATCCACCATGAAAGCTTCAGTAATGAACTACACCTTTCTAAACTAAAGTAGACTAGGGCGAAGAAAGGGGGTGATGAGGTCATGGGGTCCCAAGTAGAGCCTCTTGGCTATGGCCCGAAGAAAATGAATCATTCGCCCGAGCTCCCTATCTAGCCGTCGTTGATAAGCGGCAAGACCCTAGAAAAGAAAATCCAGGTAATTGTAAATGCTAGTAACGTAATCGTCCCCGTGCTTCAAACGAAATGCTTCCATTGCATGAGCGCATAGCAATTTCACCAAGACGAACTTTCTACAAGAACATGACCTTCTCGATAGATTAAATTTGGTAGAAGAACCATAACCAAGTACGGTGAATTCGTTGGTGCTTCCGTTTATGTTGTTTACATATAATTTGTCGCCCTCGGTCATGTTCTCCCTCAAGATCTTCTCGGCTACGAGAACAAATGGTGTCCTTGAATTGTTCACCTCTGCATACCTCTTACTGAATATTTTTCCAAACCTATGTGCAATTGAATTGAAGATGGACGCCACTGGATACTCTCTTTCATCTAGCAACATTGAGTTGAGCGACTCAACGACGTTTGTGGTTATGACGTTGAATCTATTACCTGGAAAGTGAGATCGGCTCCACTTTTCAAATCCAACGTCATGCTAGAGGCAAGATGCTGCACTGAGGCATCTTTCTTTAAGGGCATTGAAGTAGTCATTAAATTCTTCCAATGTGTACGCCTTGGTCGCATGGTAGTACAAATAGAAAGAATCTGCACAATGGTGATTCGTTCAGAGATTTTCACCAATATGCCTCATACAAACACCATGATACGCAAGTGGATAATGCCTTGTGAGGCCGTTGGTTATGCTTACGTGTCTGCCGAAGATAATGCACAACTCTGATTCGTCGACGACAAAGGTCTTAAGATTCTCGAAGAATAAGCCCCACAACGCATCATTCTCCTTATCCACTACACAATAGGCTAAGGGATATATATGTTTTTACGTATCTTAAGCGATAGTGGACAGCCGCACGGCCTCGTATTTGCCGAAAAAATGCGTGTCATCAACGACAACGACCTTTCTCATGTGTGCATATCCACAAATGGAAGCCCCAAACACCATAAAGAAGTACATAAACCTACCCGACTCCTCATCGACCATAAGGGAATTTATAGGCCTGGGATTGAGGCCGTTGAAAACATATCAAAAGGCAGGCAGCACTGTATATCCGTGCTCAGGGTACCTCAAACTATGTTCTTCACAATGACGCCTATTATCTAACACTTCCAATAGCCCGGCCTGCAATGTAGCTCCTTAAATACGATCTTCTCGACCTCTTTTTGGCTTGGACCTTTGTTGTCGATGAAAAAGTTCAAAATAAGTGAGGCAATGACCTCCGTGGTGTCATTCTTGTGCTTTTCCGTGACATGATCAATGCCACAACTATGCTCTCCCACGTACTTTTGGATATAAAACCTACCTGATTCTCCGATCGCACATGCGCACACAATCCACCGACAAGTAGGATCTACACACCTCACCCTCTAGTATTTCTTACAACTCTCCACTATTGTGTAATTAAATGACATTTCCATCGACGCCTTCTTTAATAAAAGATTCAACGTTTTCTTATCCTTGAATGTTTGTCCTACACAAAGATTGGTGTCGTCCGAGAAAGAGTGGCTTCCTTGTGGTCTGAACTGCCCGTCCCCACCTCCTCCATAATTCTCTTTTTCATAATCTTCACTATTATCCCATTCATCACTACCCATGCAATCGTATTCCATTTACGTATCATTTATTGTCGGGGGTAGGGGTGGGGCTGATGTAGAAGCTTCTTCCCGAGACCTTCCAACAACTTTAACCCACAATATAGGCCTGAAATTATTAGAATCAACACAACGCATGCATAATTTCACGTGTCTATCATTCCTTATGAACATTGGATAGATTTTCCCCCTCTTGTTCATCAAGTAACTAATTACCACATCGCTTTGATCACAACTTAATTCACCTCTCTCCATTATGCTTTTAACTAAATCGGCGTATAAACCGTTGCAACGAAGGGAAATGAACGTTGTCTCCTTAAACGCAGTTTTTCAAACCCAACATTTAGGAGTCTCTTCCCAATCATAAGAAAATATGTCACCAACAACCACGTATTCTATTATAGACATGATATACCTCGATGATAAAATTTAATAAATCTAAAGAGTAGTTTATGAGTCTAGACTTAATAGACTATAGTCGTCTTCTTCTTAGCTATTTTTCGTATAATACCTGATCTCGCCTTTTCTGACGACCACCAAAATAATCCAACAGATTACAGCTTAGAAACAACCTAAGGAGTGTTGGAATGTTGTTATTAAGCCAAGAATCGATTTCAAAATGTGGAACTTATTTTCAAGTTTTTTGTATGAAAATGGATGAAAATTTGGGACCGAAAAGATGAGAAAATGGCTTAAAATAATGGAAGTAATGTCACTATCCGGTGGATGCCGGAAAAATCAACGAAAAATGACCCAAAAATTAAGGAAATGGAAGAAAAACCGGTTGGTTGGTAGTGGATTGATTGAGAAGCCTAATAATAGTAGAGGGACTAACGTGTACATTTTTTAACTTGAGTGCTAGAGTTGCCATTTATTTTTGTGAACCCATTAAGGTGTCCATTTTCTCAATTTTGCAAAACTAGTGTCCAAATGTGAAAAAGCCCCTTGAAACTCACCTTACCACAAAAGTTAGAATACTAGGAAATTTCACATTGAATATATTTAATCCAAGTTAAGTTCCCCCAAAATGTACTTTATTTTCATAAATAATGGGTGCGTAATAGACATAAAACACCAATTCTTTAGCAAAAAGAATTGGATGCTCATATACAATTAGATTATCTGATTATAAAACTAGAAATTTGGAGACCAATCAACCCCCCAGCCCCACCCCCCACCCCCCACCCCACACACCAAAAACCCTCCCTAGGAAAATAGGGAATAGAAACCCAGGTGAACTAGCTGTAATAATAAGTAGAGAGTGAATGCTTTGAAGGACTTTGTGGCTAAGGTGACGGGGTCAAGTCCTATGCCCAACGAATCAAGACTAGTATTCAAGTGGAGAACGATAGAGGATTGGGCCCATCACTCCCGAGTTTCAAAGGTTGTGGTTGGTCTTAAGGAAATTAAAAAAAAAATTCTAAAATCGCATAGGAAAAGAATTACGTTGTCAGTCAAATTTAGAGTGATGAAAGGTGGGTTTTTTCCACTATGAAGAAAAACCCACCTGGTTAACTAGAACAACACGCTTTTGAATCCACTTATAAATTGCAGGTTCTACATTTACGTAACAAATCAGCTGATGAAATAAAAGCGTATAGAAGACTGTACCAATAAATCGTTGGATTTGAAATCGAGACTTTTAATGGTCTGCTCTTCTCTCCTCGTGTTCGAAACTGACCCCAGAAGTTGGGTATTCCTTCCTGAAAGGACACTAATCAAAACTAAAGAAATAATGTTGATTGTTCAACAACATGCTGACCGCAATCTCGACTTAGAATAATCAAACGCCCATCACGAGTCACATAGGCACCCCCACCAGGTAGCTAAAAAGTATGGAAAGATTGCTACTTTACAGCAACCAAATCAAGGATTCACAAATTCTAATATGTTCTAGTAAATTGATAAAAGAAACTTATCTAAGTACTAACTCACGACTGTTGTATCCTAGTTCAAACATCCTCAAATTGAGTACAAAGGGTCATGACAATGCTGAAAAACTAATTCAACATCTTAGCAAGGGATTGCTCCGTTGCTTCAATCGAACAAGGTTTCACAAATTCATATGTGTCCTAGTAAATTGATAAAAGAATCTCTCTAAATCCTCAAATTGAGTACAAATGATCACCTACAATGCTGAAAAATTATTTCAACAACTCAGCAGCTAAAAAGTATGAAAAAGATTGCTCCGTTCATACAACCAAATCGACCCTCGTGAGGGCCCTTAGTAGGAGAGGGAGGGGACAATAAGAATATTTCAAAAACCTTACTTGAAAGATAAGATATACCATGAATACAACCTCAGGTATTGCAAATACAGAATAACATGTTTTGCAAAGTAAATCAGATGACCAAATTAAGAATTGAAAATCAAGTAGAAAATCATTTTAAGCCAATCAAGAAGGAAACATTAACATTGAATTTATCCACAAGTGTTAGACTATTTCAAACGCATTAAAGAACTTACACAACTTCACAAATGTGTATAACATAAATCAATAAACGGCTCCCGACTGCAATCACTTTGAACACACAAGTCTAAAATAAGAAGATGATTTAAATAACATTAACAAAACAAAGAGGAACGAAAAAGGTAAAACGAGAAGGAAAACACTTCAAATAAAATAGCAAGAATCAACTTTCCGCAATATAATTTTTCTTGAGAGAAGGACAACATACCTGATTCTTGAGTAGCTACTTCATCTTTAGTCATTTCACAGGTTGAACCATCCCCACAACAAGGACAAGCCCCTTCTGCTCTTTGTCTTTGTAAAAAACTCTCAAGAACTAGAATAAAAAGTAGATGCCAAAGAGATAATATGACAAAGGAAGGAAAAGAAGAGATAGAGATGACATGACAAATGAAGGAAAAGATGAGATAGATTTTAAGAGCAGTTATGGGAAAATGTAGCTAGAGTACTTGTAGTATACCTGTCAAATGGGCCGGGACAACCCGGCCCACTTACAAAAATCAGTCCGGTTTGACCCGGGCCGATTTATTTTTGGTTTTGGGCTTGATTAACCTAGCCCAGACCAAGCTCGGTCCAGACCCGCTGGTTAACCGGCTCGAAATCGGCCCGGTAAATTTTTTTTTTTGAATAAACAAACGGACTAATTTACTATAAAGTATTATTAGATTATTAAATTAAGTAGCATATGTTTTATTTAAAGAAGTACATATATTTTATATGTGTACGTATATATTGAATGATACGTGTATATATATATATCTTCTATAGACGTATATATTTAACGTATATATGTGTATATATGTTTTATAAATAAATATATAACTATATATAATGTGTGTGTACATATTGTAGTATATTTGATTTAAAGTAGTACGTATATACTGAATGGTACGTATACATGTGTATATATCTTCTACAGACGTATATATTTAACGTATACATGTGTATATATTTTATAAATTAGTGTATAACTATATATATATTGTGTGTGTGTGTGTTGTAGTATATATATATTGTAGTATATTTTATTTAAAGTAGTACGTATACATTGAATGGTACATATACATGTGTATATATCTTCTACAGACGTATATATTTAACGTATACATATATATATGTTTTATAAATTAGTATATAACTATATATATAATGTATGTATATATTGTAGTAAATATATTGTAGTATTTTATTTAAAGTAGTACGTATACATTGAATGGTACGTATATATGTGTATATATCTTCTATAGACGTATATATTTAACGTATACATGTGTATATATTTTATAAATTAGTATTTAACTATATATATAGTGTATGTATATATTCTAGTATATATATTGTAGTATATTTTATTTAAAGTGGTACATATATATTTAATGGTACGTATATAAGTGTATATATCTTCTATAGACGTATATATTTAACGTATACATGTGTATATGTTTTATAAATTAGTGTATAACTATATATATAGTATGTGTATATATTGTAGTATATATATTGTAGCATATTTTATTTAAAGTAGTACATATATATTGAATGGTATGTATATATGTGTATATATCTTCTAGCGACGTATATATTTAATGTATACATGTATATATGTTTTATAAATTAGTGTATAACTTTATATATAGTGTGTGTATATATTTTTAGTATATTTTATTTAAAGTAGTACGTATATATTGAATGGTACGTATATATGTGTATATATCTTCTATAGACATATATATTTAACGTATACATGTGGATATGTTTTATAAATTAGTATAT
>NC_061111.1:197824498-197870221 GCF_002878395.1 Capsicum annuum | reverse complement strand
TATATATCTTCTATAGACATATATATTTAACGTATACATGTGTATATGTTTTATAAATTACTATATAACTATATATATAGTGTGTGTGTGTGTGTATTGTAGTATATAAATTGTAGCATATTTTATTTAAAGTAGTACGTATACATTGAATGGTACGTATACATGTGTATATATCTTCTACAGACGTATATATTTAACGTATACATGTGTATATATTTTATAAATTAGTGTATAACTATATATATATTGTGTGTGTGTGTGTGTTGTAGTATATATATATTGTAGTATATTTTATTTAAAGTAGTACGTATACATTGAATGGTACGTATACATGTGTATATATCTTCTACAGACGTATATATTTAACGTATACATGTATATATGTTTTATAAATTAGTATATAACTATATAGTGTGTGTGTGTGTGTGTATATTGTAGTATATTTTATTTGAAGTAGTACGTATGTATTGAATGGTACGTATATATGTGTATATATCTTCTATTGACGTATATATTTAACGTATACATGTGTATATGTTTTATAAATTAGTGTATAACTATATATATAGTGTGAGTATATATTGTAGTATATATATATTGTAGTATATTTTATTTAAAGTAGTACGTATATATTGAATGATACGTATATATGTCTATATCTTCTATAGACGTATATATTTAACGTATACATGTGTATATGTTTTATAAATTAGTATATAACTGTATATACAGTGTGTGTGTATATACTGTAGTATATTTTAATTAAAGTAGTCCGTATATATTGAATGGTACGTATATATGTGTATATATATTCTATAGATGTATATATTTAACGTATACATATGTATATATTTTATAAATTAGTGTATAACTATATATATAGTGTGTGTATATATTGTAGTATATATATATTATAGTATATTTTATTTAAAGTAGTACATACATATTGAATGGTACGTATATATCTGTATATATCTTCTATATACGTATATATTTAACGTATACATGTGTATATTTTTTATAAATTAGTATATAACTATATCTATAGTGTGTGTATATATTGTAGTATATGTATATATTGCAGTATATATTTTATTTAAGGTAGTATATATATATTGAATGGTGTGTATATATGTGTATATATCTTCTATAGACGTATATATTTAACGTATACATGTGTATATGTTTTATAAATTAGTATATAACTCTCTCTCTCTCTCTCTATATATATATATAGGTGTATATATATATATATATTGTAGTTTATGTTTTATTTAAAGTAGTTCGTATAGTCGTATATGTTGAATGTTATGTATATATGTGTAATTGTGTATATGTGTATATATTTTTTTAATTCTAATGTAGTATATACTATATATATAGTGTATATATATTGTTTAACGTATTTAAAATGTATGTAGGTGGGTATATATAGTGTATATTGAAAAAAAATTGATTTTTGACCGAATTTTTAACCGAATTTAGGTGGATTAGATCGGGTTGAGCTAAGTGGACCGGTTCAGGGTTGTTTTTAAATATTTTACTGTTAAACCTAAACCTGACTCGGCCCACTTAACTATAACCCAGACCGACCCAACCCACAATCGACTAAACTTAATAGGACGGTTCCGGATTAACCCGACTCGACCCACTTAACACCCTTAACTTGTAGCTAGATTACTAGCTACAATGGAAAATAGTGTAAAGTAATGATCATTATGGGAAAAAGTGTGCAAAAACTTATCAGTTACTTTTGTTACGTTATAAATGGTTCTTTGAAATACTGCCTTCGTTCCAAATTATTCATCCCAAAATTTTAATTTGATTGGTTATTTTACTTATCTTTTTTCATTAATCAAGAAGAGATAAAAAAAGTTTTTCATGTTTTACTCTTTACATTAATTATTTTTTCTCTAAATTAAAATGTAAACAAAATTTAATAGCAATACTATGGTAAACTAGCTATGTTATTAATTATTTTTCTTAATCAATGTGTCATATCAATTTAGGACGGGGGAATACTATTATTCCCTCGATCACAATTTGTTTGATCATGAAAATAATAAGTAATTTTTCACGATTTATTTTAAAATTTTATAAGAGAAATAAGAGTGAAAAAAATTCTTATAGTCAAACACCTACTTAGTATCAACCCAATATACTTACTCTCATCTTTTTAATTTACTAGTTTAACTGCATGTGTCTCACACGTGTAGCGTTTGATTATTTAAAATTAAGTGTTTTTGTTTATTGTGGAGATTTTATGAAGTGTAAAAAGTTCAAATCAATTTTAAAAAATCCTTCACACTTTAATATAATAATATAAATATAAACATATATTTTATCATAAGCACATATATATTTTACCACCAGAAGTTCTAAGTAATTAATATATCGTCACTTTTGTGTTTGTCATATAGTACCTCTTTTACTTACTATCGAGGGCTAAAGTAGACACATCAATTGAATAATATTTGTGGTATAATTATTTTTTCTTTTCTATATTTTAAACTTTTCCTTGTTTTTAAAGTCAAATCCTTGTAAAATCATTGATTACATTTTTATTACATACTTAAAACTTTTTAAAATATGGTACTTATTAAATTTTTCTTATTCTAACACTTAATATTTATTTTTAGATTTTTCAAATCTTCTTAAAATCAAATTTAGTTGATTTAGAGTTTTAAAACTAATGAAAAAGTATTAATTGTAATTAATTCAGATAACTTTTAATAAGGAAAGGTTTTACCATAAATATATTTGATTAATTTTTGAGAAAGAGACTTTCATTTTCAATCTCCTATTTCTTTTCTTTTATTTTATTTTTTTTGAAATTTTTGAATTTTTTTAAAAAAATTAATAGATTATCTCTTTTTCTAACCGATAAAAAAAATAGAAAAATCAATATTAGATCGAATTTGTTTTTTTTCGATCCGTGAAAAGATATACTCTGGAGTTTTAAATTGATTTATATAAAATATGAAAAAAAGGAATCGCGTGGTCCTAAACTAAATTTACTTCACTCAGTTGCACCCAAGAATACAATTTCAATCATCAAAATCTAAATAAAACAACGGATGAAGAAGAAGGAAAGAAACTAAAAGAAATAGAAATAAAAAGATGAATAGCAACCATGGTTCTTAGCAATTCCTTCCATACGAAGACAAAAAAAAAATATTCTTTTAAAGTTTTCTGCAGTAAACCTAGGATGTGCTGATAGAAAATAAACGAATCCAGATTCATAAGAGCATGAAACATAAATATCTATAGTATATTATATTAAAAGTGAAAAAAATCCTGAGAAAAATGATTTAAATTTTTTATACTTCATTAAAAATTTTACTTTAAATAAAATCGTTTTTCACCTTTTTTTACTTAAATTATTAAAATACTAAATATTAACTATAATAAATATATTCCAAATTAAATGAAAAAGGTTTTCTTATTAATTATAGTTAAATTCCTAAATTTATGGTAATTTTTATTTATGGTATTTTTTTTCCTTAAATTCTCCAATTTGTCCCCAAAAATAGGCTCCTTCATCGTAGTAGCAAATTCAATTATAGTTAAATTTTTATATTTATGGTAAATAGTCTTCTTCATAGTATGATCAAATAGGACTCCTTATAAGATTTGTAGTCCATGAGATTTTTAGGGGTCTTTATTATTTCTTTTTTAGTAGAAGATTCATCACAAAAACATCTGCTCTTTTTTGTCTCGCTTTGGTCTGTTCTTAATTAGTTTTCCTCATCAATAATTCATGTTTGTTGATTATAATGTTATTAGATATTCTTATCTTCTCCAAACAATATATGAACAAGTACATATGATTCATTATTGATTTTTTAATATTGTTGAGTAGGTGAAGAAAGATTTATGGATTTATGTGTGGTGTGTGATTGAGGCTTTGTGCCGATTAACAAAGAATTTGAAGGTATGTGTACACGATCCATGCAACACTAATTTTTCTTGGAGAAGAAGACGGAGAACGCTAGCAACGAAAAAAAGAGAATATAAAGTTTTCTGATTGTTCAAGCATATGCAGCTTGACTCCCTCATTCTAACTGTTGTTTGAATTTTCATACAAACACAATATTCGTAAATGATGGCAACTCCGACAGTGAGCGATAATAGCTTCGAAGAGGACTAGTTTCATGTTGAGTCAAATATATTATTAGGGCTTCACGCCTTCTTGATAACGGACCTCGAATTATAAAGGTTTCAATCTCTTTTCGTTTACTCTACTCACAATTATAAAGGTTTCAGATCGCTTGGTGTTGTAAATTATGGTAAGTGAATGATTGAAATATTTCTTCCTAAATTTTTGTGAGTAACAACATTGTAAGTCAGTTTGATGTTCTCTAAGTAATAGCTGAAAGAAAACGTCATTGGCGCATCCATAGTTTTTCCCATATGAAATTGAATTGGGTAAACAATACAACATATAGCCTATCGTTATTAGTTTGGAGATAGACATAGTTGTGTCTTTTAATTGTAGATAGAAAAGTTGATTTATTGGCTTAATACATAGCCAATTCCTTTAATTGATTGAGATATTTCAATTATTGACAATTCAAAATATTTAAAAGATTTCTAATAAAATTACGGTCAAAAATAAATTTATTTGAATTTTGAAATTTGAAAATGGAGAGAGTATTTCTAATATTGTCCCTATTTGTTACTTCTTAGTGGCGACTATGACTGCATCTTAAAAGGTTAAGTTTTATGTTGTTAAGTTTTTTTCGAGTACTAATGTCTTTCTCTTCTCTTGATCATGTTGCAATAAAAATATGAAACTTAAGTTAAATTAAATAAATTAATAGATATGATTGAGATAGCATAGAGAGATATAAGACGAGATACAATAATATAATATATCGACGAAATAGATTGGCAACTTTTTAAATTTGTCGATAAATTTTATTTAAACATTCGAATTATGATTTGTATCAATCGAGCACCTGAACACTTAATAAAGTATTCATATTGCTACTTTTTAATGTGCTTTAACTTAAACATTTAAGAGACATATGAAAAGTAAAAAAATATTTTTTTAAATTCAAAGTGTCTAATAGAAATACTTTAAGTAAATTCTTTCCATAACATATTATTTTATATTATATTTTAATATTAAATCATTGTCCTCGATCTAATACTTTCTAACGACATATGAATTGCTTCATATGTCATTTCAAAAAAGTATAATATCAAAATGATTTTACAAAATTGAACACATTAAAGCGAAGTACACGCTTTATGTAGAAAATGAAATGTGACTCGTTATATGAAGACTTGTAACTTATAAACTCTCACCTTTATAAAGAGTTGCATAACCCTTTTTCAAATAACTAGAAAGGTTGGTTACAAGTTTTAACTATAGTCACATAATTATACTCTGTCAAAACTTGTACGTTAGACCTAAAAATGAGCAAAACCAATGTAAGCAGCCTTGTATATATTTTTGAAAATAAGATAAGCAAAACATCTCCATCGATCGATTTGGTTAAGAAATTAATCAAAAAGATGGGGACATACAGGGGAATTATTCTGGTTCTTCTCATATCAATGACATTATCGTTAGCTTCTATTTGCGAGGGACGAAAGAGAAAGAGAATTGATTATGGCAATACGATGCGATTGTATCCCATGTAATCGGAAGAATAAAACCTTCAAAAATTGCCGCCTAGGATGACGAGCTAATCGCTACCGCCTTGGTTGCGGGGAAATCAATCACTGTCATCGCCCTAATACCGACATTATCCTAAAGGAATTTCGCAAAATAGACCTAAGGAAAGCATATGACAATGTGAAATGGAAGTTTGTGAAAGAAATACTTTACTGGCTGGATTTTCCTTATGGTTTTATTAAACTGATTATGGAGTGTATCACAACACCCCAATACATAATTGCTATAAATGGTAGAGTATATGGAAGCATACAAGGAAAAAGAGGGTTGAGATAACGGGACCCCTTGTCCCCATTGCTGTTTGTAATATGCACAGAGTGCTTCTCAAGAATAACGAACTGGGTGGCCACTACGGAAGGTTTTGCTTTCCACACAAAGTGCAAGAGTTTGAAGCTAAACTAATGTTTTGCTGATGATATGTTGGTTTTTTGTACAGGGGATTGGTACCTATAGTGCTGAGGTTAAGCGGATTTAGTACTTTTTCAGCCTCCTCGGGTCTGACCACAATTGCCAGCAAATCAAACATATTCTCAGCGAACATGGATGCATAGGTTCTACAGGATATATGTGAGATGACTGGCTACACCACTGGCAAGGTGCCTTTTAAATACCTAGGGGTACCTATATCATCCAAAAGACTATCAGCTACGGATTGTGAGATGTTAGTATTGATTTGCAGGGTACTCACTTCGGGAAGCAGAAATCTCTCATATGCAGGGAAAACTCAATTGATAAACTCAGTTCTGATGCACCTACATACCTACTGGTCCACTATTTTCTTATTACCAAAAGGTGTCTTGAAGACTATTCTATCCATATGTAGAAGTTTTCTATGGAGTGGTCGTGTAGTGTACACACAAATAGAGCACCTTTGATAGCATCGGAGGTAGTATGCTGAGACAAAAGAGAGGGAAGATTAGGTATTACTGATTGCATAGTGTGGAATGAAGCTGCTATTGCAAAATATGTGTGAAATTTAGCTAACAAGCTATGGGTTAAATGGATGGATCATGTGTATCTAAAAGATGAACACTGGAGAGATTATCAAGCACCAAAGGATTGTAGTTGGTATTGGAAAAAAAATATGCTCCATAAAATAGAAGTTTCTACATGGGTATGTGCACAATGACTGGCTGAAACCAGGAGGTGCATACAATATCAAGAGTGGATATATGTGGAGGAGGGGTAGGTTACAAGAATGTCCATGGTGAAGGGGTGTATGGAACGTGACATATATTCCAAAGCACGACTTCATCTGCTGACCGGTGATGCAAGAAAGAGTGCAGATAAGAACGAAACAAGTGCAGTGGGGTGTATGCAATACCAACACGTCTGATATGTGACGCAGATCCTGCAACAATAAAACACCTATTCTTTGATTGCCCATCCTCTAAGATGTGTCTAAATGAAATCTTGATATGGTTAGGGAGAGCACTGCAAGTGAGAGATGTAAAAGGTGTTGTTTTCCAATGTTTTCAGATACAAGAATTTGTAATTTGAAACAATAACTTCAACACTAGTTCTTCAACACTAGTTCAAGTTTAAAACAAGAACACTATGAAGTACAACAATACACTCAACACAAGATCAAAGTGATCTTTCTAAGAAGTGTGTTTTATTTTTTCATAAATTAAGATGAAACAAAAATGTAAAGCCAAGTCCCCCGACTTCATGGAGTGCCCTTAAGAAATAATTTCCCTCACTGTACCCGAGGTTTTGGAATCTTCCTCCTAGGATAAAATGGCTTTCAATCCAATTATAGTGGTACCTCAAATAATTGGATTCGTCGAACTCACTCAACGATTTGATTGATCACAAGGAATGTTTTGAAGACAAGAAGAGTTTGTATTTCAGAAAATTTTTCATTCCAAAACCTGTGGATAAATACAGGTTTATATAACCATCAAGTGCCCCTTCCAAAAGGTGGCAATGGTTCATCTGAAAAGGTGTATCCTTTGGAAGAGTCATGTCTGTTCATTCAAAACATTATGTCTTTTTCTGAACAGACACAACTATCTGAACAGTCACTCCTTTTCCAAAATAATATGTCTTTTCATAAAAGGTTGTGTCCCTCCATTTTCCATTCACAACAATTGAACCCAACAATCCCCCACATGAATGGGGAATGACTATTCTTTGTAAAACTTTACGGACAAATATGTGATCATCAAGCAAAGACTGATTGCATCAGGATAAGTGGGTTTCTCTTTGAACTTTCCGTAGTGAACATGCATCAGATGCACTCGATCAATTGGTATTTTTGATATCTTTGAACCGTCGAGTTTTAACGTACACTTAGATAACACATGTCACACAACCAGTCTTTTACCATTTATGGTTCTCATGATTTTGTTCTTTTCAGCCATGGACACGTCTTGGTTTCATGAGAGCTTAGAGAATAAGCCTTTACTAACATTCTTCTTGAACGGCTTCCACTTCGACCTCACATAGGTGATTTCTAAACATTCAATCCCATAGATTAAACTATTTGGTCAAATCTGCCAAATTTAGATAATCATTAAAAGACTTTTTACCTTAAGTCTTATCCTTGTTTACTAAACATTGTCTACATCATGAGAATGGGTTGGTATTTTGACAATGTTGAACCTTTCAGACACAACTTTGTTTGATCTCCTTGAACCTAGCTCTTGGGATCTCCAGTCTGCTAGGTAGAGTTACCGCTATGCTGATTTGTCCTAGGCCTTAAATCCATTCCCTTAGATGTTCTCTCAACTACTTATCTAGATCGGCCTTTTGTAAGTGGATCCGACACATTATCCTTTAACTTCACATAGTCAACAGTCATAATTCAACTAGAGAGAAGTTCTTTAATGGTATTATGTCTCCATCTTATGTGACGAGATTTATCGTTGTATATCATGCTCCCTGCCCTACCTATCGCCGCTTGGCTATCACAGTGTATACATAATGGTGCCACTGGTTTGGGCCAATAAGGAATATCTTCCAAGAAATTTTGGAGCCATTCTGCTTCTTCACCGGCTTTATCTAATGCGATAAATTCAGATTCTATTGTAGAGCGAGCAATATAATTCTGTTTGGATGATTTCCAAGAGACAGCTCCTCCATCGATAGTAAATACATATCCACTCGTGGATTTTACTTCGTTTGATTTGGTGATCCAATTTACATCACTATATCCTTCAAGTACCGCGAGATATTTATTCTAATGCAAAGCGTAGTATTGAGTGTATTTAAGATTCCCCAAAACTCTTTTCATTGCCATTCAATGAGTTTTATTAGGATTACTCGTGTACCGACTCAACTTACTTATAGTGCATGCTATGTCTAGTCGTGTACAGTTTATTATATATATTGAAATCTCAATACTCTTGCGTACTCCAATTGTAAGTCACTTCACCTTTATTCTTTCGAAGTGCAAAGGTCACACCCAATTGAGTCTTGGCAATACCAAATTTCATATACTTGAATTTGTCAAGTACCTTTTCAATGTAATGAGACTGTGACAATGCCAACCCTTATGGAGTTCTATAGATTCTTATCCCTAAGATCATATCCGCAACTCCAAGGTCTTTCATATCAAACTTATTTTAGAGCGTTCGTTTCATTGCATTTATGTATGAAATGTCTCTACTGATGATCAACATATCATCCACATATAAATACACAATGACTTGGTGATTTGGAGTGTCGTTAATATAAACACATTTATCACATTCATTAATTTTTGAATTCATTTGCCAACATGGTTTGGTCAAACTTTGCATGCCATTGCTTAGGTACTTGTTTTAATCTATAAAGTGACTTAACAAGTTTATACACCTTATTTTCTTTTCCTAGAACAACAAAACCCTCAGGCTGTTCCATGAAAATTTCTTCCTACAATTTTCCATTTAGGAATGTGGTTTTCTCATTCATTTGATGGATTTCAAAACCATATACCACCGCTAAGGAAATTAACATTCGAATCGGCGTTATCCTTGTTACCGGTGAGTATGTATCAAAGTAATCAAGGCCTTATTTTTGTTTGAAGCCTTTTACTATAAGTCTTGCCTTGTATTTGTCAATAGTACCATCCACTTTTATTTTCCTTTTGAAGATCCATTTAGATCCTAAAGGTTTATTTCCTGGAGGAAGATCAACCAACTCCCACGTATGGTTGCTTAAGATTGAATCAATCTCATTATCAACTGCCTCTTTACAAAAGGATAAGTCCAAAGACGCCATCACTTTCTTAAATGTTTAAGGCTCATTTTCTAAGATAAATGTTACAAAATCCGATCTAAACGAAGTTGATGTTCTTTGACGTGTACTCCATCTCGGATTCTCATCGCTATGTAAATCCTCACTTGATTTTTCTCGAGGTTGTTTAGACCCTCCACTAGACTGTTCATGTCTAGTTTTATACGAGTAAATGCTTTCAAAGAATTCAATATTATCTGACTCAATTACCGTATTTTTATTAATATCCAGTTGTTTGGATTTATAAACCAAAAATCGACATGCTTTACTACTTTTAGCATATCCTATGCACACGTAATCTACCATCTTAGGTCCTATCTTAACCCTTTTTGGCAGTGGAACTTGGACCTTTGCTAGACACCCCCATATTTTGAAATATTTCAAGTTGGGTTTTCTTTCTTTCCATTTTTCATAAGGAATTGATTGTGCCTTACTATGGAAAACTCTATTGAGTATACGGTTGGCTGTAAGGATAACCTCCCCCCACAAGTTTTGCTGTAACCTGAACTTATAAGTAAGTCATTCATTATTTTCTTCAAAGTATGATTTTTTCTTTCCGCAATTTCATTAGATTGAGGTGAACACGGGGCGATAGTTTGATGGACAATTTCATTCTCTACACATATTTTGGCGAAGGGAGATTCATATTCTCTGCCCCTATCACTTCTTATAGTTTTGATCTTTTTCTCGAACTGATTTTCAACTTCAGTTTTGTATTGCCTAAACGCATCTATTGCTTCATCCTTACTATTTAGCAAGTAGACATAATAATATCTAGTGCAATTGTCAATAAAAGTTATGAAATACTTTTTCCCACCACGTAATGGCGTTGACTTCATATCACAAATGTCAGTGTGGATTAAGTCTAAGGGATTGAAATTCCTTTCAATGGACTTATACGGATGCTTAACATACTTTGATTCCACACAAGTTTGACACTTTGATTTATTGCACTCAAAGTTTGGCAAAACTTCTAAGTTAATCAATTTTTGTAGTGTTTTGTAATTAACATGGCCTAGTCGTTTATGCCACAAATTAAGAGACTTAAGCAAGTAAGAAGAATTTGAAATTTTATTGATTTCAATATTTATTACACTCATTTTGAATAGGCCCTCATTGAGGTAGCTTTTTCCTGCATACACTTCTCCTTTACAAAGTATAATTTTTTCGGAAACAAATACACATTTGAATCCATTCTTGTCTAGAAGTGAAATAGAAATCAAGTTCTTTCATAACTCAAGAATATACAAGACATTGTTAAGTGTCAATACTTTGCCGGAAGTCATCTTCAAGCACACTTTTCCTGTTTCTTCCACTTTTACAGTAGTGGAGTTTGCCACGTAGATTTTTTCTTCTACTTAAGCTGAAGCAATCATCAAAAACAACTCCTTGTTAGCACAAACATGGAGGGTGGAACCAGAATCCATCCACCATTCACGAGGATTTCCCACTAAGTTGCATTCGAAAAGCATAGCACACAGATCATCCATTTCTTTCTTAGACTTAGCCAGATTTACTTGGTCCTTCTTCTTTCCTTTCTTCGGGGCACGATAATCCGTAAACTTATGGCCAATATTGCCACAGTTGAAGCACTTTCCTTTGAATTTCTTTTTGGGTTGATTTCTTTCATTTCCAGCTTTCTTTCGCTTTTTAAAATTATTTTGGTCATCTTCTACAATGTTTGCTCCACTCATTGCAAAATTACCTCTTGACCTTCTTTCCGCAGCCTTGTTATCTTCTTCAATGCATAGTTATACAATCAGATCTTCGATTGACATCTCCTTACGTTTGTGTTTCAAATAGTTTTTTGAAGTCTCTTCACATAGGTGGTAGCTTCTCTATTATTGCCGCTACTTGAAATGCTTCATTCATAATCAAACCTGCAATAAAATTCATATGAATACTAAGAATATTTTTAAATTGTTCAACAACGGTATTTTTCAAAATCATACCTTCCGCTAGGAGATCATAGATGATCACTTGCAGTTTCTGTATTTGGGAAACAACATACTTGTTGTCTATCATTTTGTACTACAGGAATCTTGCAACAAAGAACTTTTTAGTTCCGGTATCCTCCATCTTGTACTTCTGTTATAGCGCTCCCCAAACTCTTTTGCAGTCTTGGTTCCGCTATACACATTGTAAAGGTCATCTTGGAGGCCACTCAAGATATAATTCATGCAAAGGAAATCTGAGTGTTTCTAAGCCTCCACAATCACGAAGCATTCTTTTTCAGAGGTTTCTTCAGGCACCTTCGGAGCTTCATCAACTGTGAACCTTTGAAGACACAGAGTTGTGAGGTAGAAGAACATTTTCTGCTGCCATATCTTGAAGCCAATACCCGTGAACTTTTCGGGTTTCTCCACCCGTGCCATACTTTCGGAGCATTAGCACAACTCATTATGGAAATACTAGTTGTCGCCATAGTCGTTCCAACATCATGTATTTGACTATCAGTAGTCATTTTCCTGTTACCATAAGACAGTACCTTAAGTATATTGAAATACTTATTAAAAAATTGCAGCAACTTTGAACACTTCTTGTTTCTAGTTTAACGATGAAGTTTTTATGACTTCCAATCGTCAATCGAGTGATCTTTAACTTGTGATGAAGATTTTATTTCTTCAAATCACTAGTTAACTTTAAATGGAGTAGAAAGCTAAAATCTTTAATCTCTAGAAATCAAGCTATACAGATTCGAAAAAAAAACTTTAGTGAAAAGAAAATTTCACCAAACAAGCAAAAAAAAATTTTATTTCCTTTTTCTAAATGTTATTCCTTAAGATTGTTGTTTTTCAACGTTTTGGGGAACAAGAATCTGTAATTTGACACAATAACTTCAACACTAGTTCAAGTTTAAAATAAGAACACTATGAAGTAAAACAACACTCAACACAAGATCAAAGTGATCTTTCTAAGAAGTTTATTTTATTTTTTAAGAAATTAAGATGAAATAGAAATGTAAAGCCAAATCCCCCAAATTCACGGAGTGTCCTTAAGGAACAATTCCCCTCACTGTAACCGAGGTTTTGGAATCTTCCTCCTAGGATAAAATAACTTTCAATTCAACTATAAAGGTACCTCAAATAATTGGATTCGTCGAACTCACTCAACGATTTGATTGATCACAAGGAATGTTTTGAAGACAAGAAGAGTTTGTATTTCAAAAAAAATTTTATTCCAAAATCTGTGGATAAATGCAGGTTTATATAGCCATTAAGTGTCCTTTCCAAAAGGTGGCAATGGTTCATCCGAAAAGGTGTATCATTTGAAAGAGTCATGTCTGTTCATTCGAAACATTGTGTCTTTTTCTGAACAGACACAACTATCTGAACAGTCACTTATTTTCCAAAATAATATGTCTTTTCATAAAAAGTTGTGTCCTTCTATTTTCCATTCACACTAATTGAACCCAACAAAAGGTATTTGGAGAAGAGTAGCAACGTATGCAGTGGGTAGAACCAGTAGACGACTGCTCTGGGAAATGATTGTAGCCCTGATTTACCATATATGACAAGAAAGAAATATGTTGATATTGCCTCAGTTACTCCAGTAAAAGTAGGAGCAATTGTTGGACATTATCCAACTTTTTTAGCCATGTTCTCAACTTCGTTTAGTGCATGATTTTTAGATGTTAGTGGTGTAGTTGTTTTGGATATTGCTGAACATGAAATCATATACAAAGTAGTGGCTTAATTATAGGCTTTAGTTATTGCATTTTTTTAGTATTTAAGCACCACTTCAGATTAATGAAAAATCAACTTTTGTGTAGTAAATTATTTGTTCTCTTATTTCTTTCTTTCTTTCTTTGTTTTCACTTTAAAGAGTTGAAGTTAACCTTACAACTCCAACAAATTGGTATCAGAGCTCTCTTCTTGAAGGACCAACATTTGAGGGAAACATATCTTTCTCTTCTTATTTTTCCTTCTATGGATTCAGAGACTCCTTTTACTACACTAGAACCACCTGTCTTCAAAGGTGAAGGCTATCATATCTGGGCAGCAAGAATAGAGGTATATATGAAGACAAATAATTTGTGGGAAGCCGTTGAGGAGGACTATGGAGTTCCTCCCTTGCCTGAAAATCCAACCATGGCGCAAATAAGGAATCACAAGGAAAAAAAATAAGAAAAATCAAAGGCTAGAGCAACGTTATTCGCTGCAGTCTCATCTGAAATATTTGTCAGGATTATGACATTGAAATTAGCTTTTGAAGACTGAAATTTCCTTAAGAAAGAATATGAAGGAGATGAACGGATCAAAGGTATACACACTCTTAACCTGATCCAAGAATTTGAACTTCAGAAGATGAAGGATTCAGAGATAATCAAAGAGTATTCTAATAGATTACTCAACATTGCCAACAATGCAAGATTACTTGGATATGAATTTCTTGATTCTAGATTGGTTCAAAAAATTCTAGTAACAGTCCCCGAATGGTTTGAAACAACTATTTCTGCATGGGAAAATTCTAAGGATTTATCACAGATTAGTTTGGCAGAATTGTTGAATGCTTTGCAGGCATAAGAACAGAGAAGAGTTATAAGTTTCAAAGGATCTGTTGAGAGTGAACTACTTGCAAAAGTTCAATCAAACCAGGGAGACCAAGGAAAGAAGAAGTGGAACAACAAGGAAAACTCAAGTTCTCATTTTCCTGGGATCAATAGAGGAGCTAAACATGATTTTCCTTCTTACAAGCATTGTGGAAAGAAGGGTCATCCACCATTCAAATGCTGGAGAAGGCCAGACCAACAGTGTGAGAAATATCAGCAGATGGGACATCATCAGAAGGTTTGCAAGAAAAATACTCAGCAAACTAATGCTGCACAGGTAGCTAATCAGGAAGATGAAGAGCAACTCTTTGTAGCGACATGTTTGGCAACTAGCTGCTCGAGTGACAAGTGGCTTATTGATAGTGGCTGCATAAACCACATGACATTTTATCATGACCTCTTCAAGAAATTGGATACTTCAGTAATTTCCAAAGTACAAGTGGGTAATGGAGACTATATTTCTGCTGAAGGCAAAGGTACTGTGGAAATAAAGTGCTCTTCAGGTACAAAAGTACTAATCAAAGATGTGTTTTTTGTACCTAATATTAGTCATAGTCTGTTAAGTGTTGGCCAGATACTTGAGAAAACTTCTCTTTGAATCCAATTACTGTCAAATTAAGGATGAAGATGGCAAAAACTTATTCAAGGTAATGATGAAGGGAAGGAGATTTATATTGGATCTTTTAGATCATGAGCAAAAAGCTTATTCTGCAACTAAGATCAATGCATAAGTTCCGCACAAAAGACTCAGACATTTCAACCATGCTGCTGTAATTAACTCATAAAAGAAAGATCCGGTTTAAGGGTTGCCTAATCTTAAAGCCGAAATACCAGATTGCAGAACTTGTCAATTTGGCAAGCAAGTAAGACTTTCTTTCAAGAAAGCAACCTGGAGAGCCACTGAAAAGCTAAAATTAATCCACACAGATCCTACTGGTCCTCACCGAAATCTGTCACTGAAAGGGAGCACTTTCCCCCGAATGGGGCCCTACGCAGCGTGAATCCGTCGGACTCCAATGTGGGTACCGGATGGAAAAAATACTGCAAGACGGATCTTTAACTGGCAGCTATATTTACCAAAGCCTTTCTAAAAAGCAGATTTAAATTTCTCAGAGAAAGACTTAGAATTTGCAGCAACTGAAGCAAGGAGGAGTGTTAATTATTGTTTCAGTTACTATAGTAAAAGTAGGAGCAATTGTTGGACATTATCCATCTTTTTTAGCCATGTTCTCAACTTAGTTTAGTGGCTGATTTTTAGATGTTAGTAGTGTAGTTGTTTTGGATATTGGTGATCATGAAATCATGTACAAAGTAGTGGCTTAATTATAGGCTTTAGTTATTGTATTTTTTTAGTATTTAAGCACCACTTCAAATTAATGAAAAATCAACTTTTGTGTAGTAAATTATTTGTTCTCTTCTTTATTTCTTTGTTTTCACATCAAAGAATTGAAGTTAACCTTACAACTCCCACAAAATGCAGCCCTATGAGGAAACACCGCCCCAAGTCCTCAGGTGGTAGAGAAACGGATAAAGAAAGTTTGTAAATTTCAAATTTTTTATTTTGTATGCAGTAGGATTACTTGTAAAGATAGAAATTGGATAGAGAGATTATATGTCGAGTTGTCCCAGAGGTGAGTGGCTGAGGGAAGTCTGATTCTTTTGAAAAATGCTGTAAAGTTGACATATGAAGATAATAAAATTTATTCAGTTCAACCAAAAAAAATTTTGCAACATAGAGTTTTTCAAAAATGTTGTTGCATTCATATTGGATCCTTCAAAATATATTATTTTTAGAGGATCCAACACACATCCATCAAAATTTTTGAAGCATCAGAGCAACAAAATGGCTCACAATTGACAATACCCACTATTCCTAAAGGAATATATACATGAAAGTAACTTGAGAGGTGTGTATGACGAGGCAAATTGAGCATCAGTAGGATCCTTCAAAAATGCATAGCTTTTAGAGGTTCTCAATAATATTTTTAAAGAGTCGAAGATACCAACATAAATGACATCATCTAATTAATTGTAGTGCTAACACAAGAAGTTAAAGACGGTAGTTATCCACATAACAATAGAAACTTCTGATACCAATGGAAACAAGAAAGAAACATATATACAGAAGAAGATGTAAATTTCTATGGCCCACATAATTAATTTATTTATTGGTTTAATAATAATTGAATAAGTTAAATCCTTAATCTATATGAAAAGTTACCTAGTAGGATAATTACTGCCTCTTAGTAGGATTGTATCCACAATTACTGACTCCTAGAAGGATAATGATTGTATCCACCAATCACGTTGATGGAATGTGAAAACAAAACTGACTATTCCCATTATAAAAGGGGTCCTCTCTCAGCCAAAAGAAGAATAAGCTCCATCACAATTATTCTGAAAGTAAGGTAAAGAGAGAGAAATGATTCAGTGCTTCTGCTATTATGCTTTTGCTTTCGCTAAACCATGGAGAATTCAGGTAAGTAATTCTTTATTGAATTACTGTTATTATGTGTATGTGAAAATCATTAAGTTCAACGTTCCTGAATAATACAAAGGATTATGGATAGGATTGTTTATGTATAAGATTGTTTAAGTTTATATAATCCGTTTTATGCTTACATGTGGTATCAATTTTCAGAACAAGTGATTTTTCATTAAAATTAATGTTTCTCCAGATCTTGTGAATTTTAATTATGTTTGCTAGAAATTTCACAATTATTGAATAACAAAATTTGAAATATTAATATTATTATAATTGATTCTATTTAAAATAATATGAGTTTAATCTTTGTTATTTTAAATATTAAAGAAACAATTCTTTGTTGTTAGAACGTTGTAGTATGCAATAATAAAATTTATTGTTTCTTAATATAACTTGGAATCATATATATAAGATTCGTTAATCACCAAAGTGGTTGAATCTTTATGAAATTAATTCTAAAATAAAGATTAAAGTTTAAATTAATTACCAATTAATCTTCCTGCTTATAATTAATCTAATAATTATGGGTAAATTAAATTTTTGGTCATAAGACATTTATGGATCACCCAAAGGTTGATTGTTTGTTCGTATGACCAATGAATATTAAAGAGATAATTTTGATGTATCGTTAGTTTTATTTATTTATCCAAAGATGATAAATATTATTAATTGATGCATTAAATATTATCATTTTGTGTTAAATATATTTTAAGCATCATTATGTTTAAAGTTGTATTTTGATGTTTCGCCCAAAGGAGAACATCAATATACATTTAAGTAAGTTATTTTTGAATTTGATAATGTGTTTAAACTCGTACCTCAAAGTATTAACAAATGAGCATGTTCTATTTCAGCACTTGCCCTTAATTCGTACTCTGCCTCTGTTATGACTTTTAATGGACTTAACGTTTCATATTGGTGCGAACAAATCAAATTCCATCTTGGGGTTTTAGATCTTGATGTTGCACTTTACTCTGAAAAGCCAACTGCTACTACTGAAGCTAGCAATGATGAAGAAAAGTCTTATTATAAGCACTGGGATCGGTCTAACAGATTAGGCCTAATGTTCATGCGAATGAATATTGCGGGCAATATTAAGACTACTCTTCTCAAAACTGAAAGTGCAAAAGAACTTCTGAAACTTGTGGAAGAGTCTTCCCAAACTGCTAATAAGTCTCTTGCTAGGACACTAATGGGTACTTTGCCCACTATGAATTTTGATGGTTCACGTACTATGCATGAGCATGTCATTGAAATGATAAATATAGCAGTAAGACTTAAGTCATTGTGAATGGAAGTGAAATAGAATTTTCTTGTGCAGTTTATCATCAACTCATTATCCTCTGAGTATGGTCCTATCCAAATGAACTACAACACCATGAAAGACAAATGGAATGTGCATGAATTGCATGGTATGTTGGTTTAAGAGGAAACAAGGCTAAAGAATCAAGGAACCCACTCCATTAACTTTGTAAATCATCAAGGAGCTGAAAAGAAAGGAAAGAAGCATGGTAAGGGACAACAAAAGTAACTTAATGTTAATCAGTCCTCATCTCAAGTACATAAAAAAGGAAACAAGAATAGAAAGTGTCATTTTTGTGGAAAATCTGGACACTTTCAAAAAGATTTCTTGAAACGTAAGGCATGGTTTGAGAAGAAAGGTAAGCCTTATGCTTTTACATGTCTCGAATCAAATTTAACTGAAGTTCCTTATAATACGTGGTGGATTGACTCTGGTTGTACTGTTCATGTTTCTAATACTATGCAGGGATTCTTTACAATCCAAACCATAAACAAGAATGAAATATTTTTTTACATGGGGAATAGAGTGAAGGCTCCAGTTGAAGCTGTCGGGACTTATCGTCTTATTCTCGATACTAAACGTCACTTAGATTTAGTAGAAACTTTTTATGTTCCTTCTCTTTTGAGAAATTTAATTTCTTTGTCTAAGTTGGATAAGACTGGATATTCCTTTAATTTTGGTAATGGATGTTTTAGTTTGTTTAAGAATAATTATCTCATCGGTACTGGTACTCTTTGTGATAATTTATACAAATTGAATCTTGATAATCTGTTTGCCGAAACACTCCTAACTCTGCATCATAATGTTGGAACCAAACTAAGATTCTTACTTCTGGCATAAATGTTTAGGTCACATATCTAAAGAAAGGCTGGAAAGATTAATTAAGAATGAAATTCTTCCAGATTTAGATTTTACTGACCTTAATATTTGTGTTGATTGTATTAAACGAAAACAAACAAAAGACACAAAGAAAGGAGCCACAAGAAGCACACAGCTTCTTGAAATTATACACACTGATATATGTGGTCCTTTTGATATCACATCTTTCAATAAAGAAAAATATTTTATCACTTTTATTGATGACTTTTCACGTTATGGATATATCTATTTGTTGCATGAAAAATCTCAAGCGATTAATGCCTTAGAGGTATTTATTACTGAGGTTGAAAGAAAACTAGATAGAAAGGTGAAAATAATCAGGTCTGATAGAGGTGGTGAATATTATGGAAGATATGATAAAAGTGGACAATACCCTGGTCCATTTGCTAAATTCCTTGAAAAGCGTGGCATATATGCTCAATACACAATGCCTGGCACACCAGAACAAAATGGTGTGGCAGAAAGGCGTAATCGTATATTAATGGATATGGTTAGGAGTATGTTAAGTAATTCATTTTTACCTCCTTCTTTATGGATGTATGCTTTAAGGACTGTCGTTTACTTGCTAAACAGGGTTCCTAGTAAAGCAGTTCCAAAGACACCTTTTGAACTGTGGACTAGTAGGAAACCTAGTTTGAGGTACCTACATGTTTGGGGTTGCCCAGCAGAAGTTAGAGTATACAATCCACAAGAAAAAAATTGGATTCAAGAATAATCAGTGGTTTCTTCATTGGTTATCCAAAAAAATCAAAGGGGTATAGATTTTACTGTCCTAATCATAGTACACGAATAGTTGAAACTGGAAACGCTAGATTCATTAAGAATGGTGAATTTAGTGGGAGTGAAGAACCACGTAATGTGGAAATTAAAGAAGTTAGGGTGCAAATTCTTCTACCCTGTACTTCTTTTAAATTTGTTGTTCCTGAAGCTGTTGTACAACAAAGTAATCAACAAGAATAACAAATTAATATTCCTACTAATGAATCCATAATTGATGAACCTGTAGTAGATGAACCCCAAGAAGTAGCATCAAGAAGATCTCAAAGACAAAGGAGATCTGCTATTTCTGATGATTATTTGGTATATCTATATGAGTCAGAAACTGACTTGGGAATTAATGATGATCCAGTTTCATTTTCACAAGCCATTGAAAGCAATAATTCTGATAAATAGATAAATGCTATGAAAGATGAGTTAAAATCTATGAAACAGAATGAAGTTTGGGACCTTGTTGAATTACCCGAAGATTGCAAAAGATTTGGGTGTAAATGGTATTTAAGACCAAATGCGACTCAACTGGCAACATCGAACGTCATAAGTCCAGACTTGTTGCCAAAGGTTTCACTCAAAAGGATGGCATTGACTATAAAGAGATGTTTTCACCAGTCTCTAGAAAAGATTCAGTCAGAATTATAATGGCCTTGGTAGATCATAATGACTTAGAGCTATATCAAATGGATGTGAAAGCAGCCTTTCTGAATGGAAATTTAGAGGAAGAAGTTTATATGAATCAACCTGAGGGGTTTTCTATTAAAGGAAAGGAACACATGGTGTGTAAACTTAAGAAGTCAATATATGGACCTAAACAAGCTTCCCAACAATGGTATCTTAAGTTAAATGAAACGATTGTCACTTTTGGATTTAAATAAAACACTGTTGATCGGTGTATATATCTGAAGGGCAGTGGGAGTAAGTTTATTGTGTTAGTCTTGTATGTTGATAACATTTTGCTGGCTACTAATGATCTTGGTTTTTTACATGATACCAAGAAATATCTCTCTAACAACTTTGAAATAAAAGATATGGGTGAGGCATCCTATGTGATTGGAATAGAAATATTTCGAGATAAATCATAAGGATTATTGGGATTGTCTCAGAAAACCTATATTAATAAAGTATTAGAGAGATTTAGAATGGAAAAATGCTCATCAAGTCCCGTTCCAATTCAGAAAAGAGATAAGTTTAGTCTCAATCAATGTCCAAAGAATGACTTGGAACGAAAGCAAATGAAAGATATTCCTTATGCATCAATAGTTGGGAGTCTTATGTATGGCCAAACATGTACAAGTCCAGACATTATTTTTATTGTTGGAATGCTGGGTCGATATCAAAGTAATCCTGAAATGGATCACTGGAAGGCTGCAAAGAAAGTGTTGCGATACTTACAAGGAATGAAAGATCATATGCTCACTTATAGAAGATCTGATCATTTAGATGTGGTTGGATATTTAGATTCATATTATGCTGGTTGTGTGGATACAAGAAAATCCACATTTGGATATTTGTTTATATTAGCTGGAGGAGCAATATCATGGAAGAGTGTGAAGCAGTCTGTTATAGCTGCATCCACTATGGAAGCTGAGTTTGTGGCATGCTTTGAGGCCACAGTCCAGGCTAATTGGCTGCGGAATTTTATTTCAGGACTTGGACTAGTCGACAATATGGCCAGGCTGCTGAAAATTTATTGTGATAATATCGCCGCAGTTTTCTTCTCTAAGAACGATAAGTATTCAAAAGGTGCTAAGAATATGGAATTGAAATACTTTTCGATTACAGAAGAAGTCCAGAAACATAAAGTGTCAATTGAACATATTAGCCCTAAGCTTATGATTACTGATCCTTTGACGAAAGGATTACCGCCCAAAATATTTATTGAACATGTTGAAAGGATGGGCCTTGTTGATAGCAATGAATGATTTTATGTAAAGACTTTATTATGTTTATGAAATTGACACTTTGAGCTCAAATTATATATGTTTCTGTTGTTACTTGTTTTCTCTTGTATACATAATATTGTGAATAATGATGACAGGTTCTGACTTAGATAAAGGATTCTAAGTATTATCGTTAGACCCATTATGTATTTGAAAGGTTATGTTAGGTAATAGACTAATAGTGTAGTACATGGAAGGAACTATGTCAAGTAAAGGGACGTACAACCGCCATGACTCATTTTAGTTGATTTATTTAACGATGATAAATGATGTTGAATTTAACGTTAATAGTGCACATGATTGACGTACCTATTAAACCATTAAATTAACATTGTGTGTGCCAAGTGGGAGAATGAAAATTTCTATGGCCCACATAATTAATTTATTTATTGGTTTACTAATAATTGAATAGGTTAAATCCTTAATCTATATGAAAAGTTACCTAGTAGGATAATTACTGACTCCTAGTAGGATTGTATCCACAATTACTGACTCCTAGTAGGATAATGATTGTATCCACCAATCACATTCATGGAACATGAAAACATAACTGACTATTCCCAATATAAAAAGGGTCCTCTCTCTATCAAAAGAATAATAAACTCCATCACAATTATTCTAAAAGTAAGGTAAAGAGAGAGAAACAATTAATTGCTTCTACTATTACTCTTTTGCTTTCGCTAAAACCATGGAGAATTCAGGTAAGTAATTCTTTATTGAATTACTATTATTATGTGTATGTGAAAATCATTAAGTTCAACGTTCCTGAATAATACAAAGGATTATGGATAGGATTGTTTATGTATAAGATTGTTTAAGTTTATATAATCCGTTTTATGCTTACAGAAGATTCCTTAACAAAGTGTTTTTTTTTTCTGAATTCCCAATAATTCAATTTTTATTGATTTGGCTATATGAATAAAGTTCACCAACTATTTATATTTCTAGGAAAGAAAAAACAAGAATCCAACTACACAAAATGAATTAACAATAGACTAGTTTCAACTGCAGTGCTTGCTAATCAAACAAATCAGTTGCCCAACTGAGGTCTGCTGCAATAAAATCATCAGTATCGAATAATCCCTCCATTGGGAAGCACTCGTCACTGTTTATAACTAACGGGGCTGTTGGCTCAATAAAGGTACTAGGTTCTTCCTCTTCAAGATTCTGCACTTGCTCCTCACAACACGTTGACCACTGATCAGACACAAATGCGACAACATCAATATTTCCTTCATTAAGTACCATACAAGTGCTTCCAATCTGCTGAGCAAGTTGATAATCATATCCATATTCATCAATGCAGATAGAAAACTGGGCTATGTTCCAATATCGTTCAGCAGATCAGCCAATGTTGATGAAAAGTTAGCCCCTACATAACAATCAACATTATAGTCTTGAAAATTAGTTGCCCCTTCCTCCGAATAACTTGTAACATCGTCATTATGATACTGATCAAAAGATACTGCTTCTTCAATATTGTTCTCTTGGAAAATGTTCACTTGTTCACAGGTTTGGTCTTGTTGCAACTAAAAAGCATTGTGTTTAGATAATCCCTCCATGGGGAAGTGAATAAATGGGGCGGTTGTCTCAGTAAAAGTAATAGATGCTTCTTCTTCACAACATATTGACCACTAACCAGACACAAACACGGCAGCATCAGTATTTCCTCCGTTAAGTACCATACAAGTACTTTCTTGAGCCATTGGACACGTGACGATCTACTGAGGAAATTGATAATCATTTCCAGATTCATCATTATAGATAGGCAATTGGGGATGTGTTTCTGTATAGTTTATCATTAGATCGGCAAATGTTGATGAAAAATCAGCCCCTCCCTGTATAACAATCAACATTACAATTTTAATATTTGTTATCCCTTCTGTTAGGGCATGAGGAGTTTTAATGATAGACATGTGAATGAAACATGTTGAAGAAACTGGTCCATTCAAGGTGAAATAGTCTAGCTGGCACAGGCGTTTGGATGATATGATTATGTGTTCAAGACAGACTTAGATAACATTGATTACATCAGAAGCCGAGTTAGATCATGCTAGAAGTCTTGAAGAAGTCAAGTTGATCAAGGAGTTCAGTAAGAAGAGGATTTGAATTAAAAGAACCCTATCAAAACTAGGAGAGGAGAGGCGGCAGCAAAAAGAAAAAGAATTAACTGATAAAGTTCTACTGAAGAAAGAATTGAACATCAAAAAAGACTCTATCATAGGTTGGCTTAAATACAGCAAACATGACTCAAAGCCAGCACTCACGCACGTACTGAAAAAGTCAATCACCAATCAACATACATACTTGAAAAAGAACCAAGCCTCTTACTTAGTAGGTTATAAACTATGTAGTAGTTAGGTTCTGATATTGTAATGAGTCATTGATTCTAGCTCAGCAATCTATAAACTGAATTAGGATTGTCGTCTTCAAGTTTGGGAACTCAAAGACTTAGGAACACTTATCTTAGGAAGATTAGTATTTTTGTAGTAATTGGAGTTAGAAGTTTTAATTCCTAGGTTACAAGAAGTCTTGTAATTTTGTTGATTTTTGAGGCTCAAGTATTTTAGTGAATTTGGGTTAAATCTTGTAGAGGTACAGGTCATGATTTTTTACACCTTTCTTGAGCCGGGTGTTTTCCACGTAAAAACACTGTGTTCAGTTTACTTTTGTGAACCACGTTTACTTACTTATTCTACGGATAGGCAATTAGTAGGACGCATACTCTAACAAGTGGAATCAGAGCGAGGTTGTCTTAAATAAGGCTAGCACCTAAGAAAATTATCAACATGATGAATTCTGCACCTCCTACTGGTCACAGTGAGGGTCAGTCAACCACTAGACCTCTACTCTTTGATGGTTCTCATTTTATCTGGTGGAATGCAAGGATGGAGATGTTCATTCAAGGTGAAAACTATGAACTATGGGACAGGATTACTGATGGTCCCACTATTCCAATGAAGATTGTTGATGGAGTACCAGTCAAGAAAGTAAGGAGTGAATTTACTCCTGATGACCTGTTGGCTTTAAAGAAAAATGTGAAGTCCAAAAACATCTTAGTGTGTGGTCTAGGACCAGCTGAATATAACAGGATATCCACCTGTACTACGGCTAAGCAAATTTGGAATGCAATGGTAAATGCTCATGAAGGTACCTCCTAAGTAAGAAAATTCAGAATTGCTCTCCTGTTTACTGAATATGAGGCATTCAAAATGAAGGAAAATGAAACACTTTATGAGATGATGACAAGGCTTACCACTTTAACAAATGAGTTAACTTCATTAGGAAAAGTCATTTCTGAGGAAGAACAAGTTGAAAAGGTACTGAGGGTGTTACCTAAATCAAAATAGAATGTTAAGGTGACTGCAATTAGGGAGGCAAATAAAGAGCTTGAAGGGTTGGCCCTGGATGACTTTGTAGGAAACTTAAGGACCTATGAAATGGAAATTGATGGAATCAAAGAACAAGCAGCCCCTGAAAAGATCTTAGCTTTAAAAGCTTCTGATAGTGATGATGAATTTGAACTTAATAAGGAGCAAGTTGCCTTCATAACCAAGAATTTCAGCAAGTTCTTCAAAAAGAAGAAAATAACAGGTACCAAGAAGCGTTCAAATGATAATCAAAATGGATGCTATAAGTGTGGAAAGACTGATCATCAGATCAGAGAATGTCCTCTATAGGAAATAGAATGGAGAAAGGAAAGGGTTGAAAAGGAACAAAAAGAAAGGCCAAAAGAAAGAAAAAGGAAGACCATGCCATGATAGCTGCATGGGGATCTGACTCTGATGATGATAAAGTTGATGAGACAGAATTTATGGCTTTTGAAGATTCAGACATTGAGGAAGAAGATGATGCTCCTAAGGTAAGTTTACTTGAACTCAAAGAAAAACTACATCTGTTTTCTAAAACTGGACTTGTTTCCTTGATGAGTGATTCAATTGACAGTCTCCAAGAATTAACTTCTGATAGGGATAAACTGTTCAACAGCCTTGCAAGTCTAAAATTTAATTTCATTGATCTGAATGTTTGCAAACATTCTGTTGAAAAAGAAAATTGCACTCTCAAGAACCAAGTCACATTGCTAGAGTCTTCAAATAATGATCTTAAGTCTGAAGTTCTTAAATTAACACTCACTGAAAATGGTAAAAAGGCCATGATTAAAGAACAAGAAAAGACTGAACTTGAGTTAACTTAAGTACAAACAAGAATGTCATAATTTGACTGAAAAAATGAATAAGCTAAGTCAAGAAGTTGCCAAGTTAAAGTTGGATTTGGAAAGAGCTAACAGATGGATAAATTCTTCAAGAATTATTCATTAGTTGAGTAAAATAAATCATAATGAAAAAACAGGTTTAGGTTTTTTTTTAAAAAGCTGATAATCTGCAAGATCTATGTTATATTTGTGGCAATCTTGGACATCCTACTTCTGAATGTCCTGTGGCTGCAACCAGCAGAACTAGAAGCCAGAATCTGGCAACAAACTTTTCTTAGACCAAAAATACAAGCACTAAAATTGGTCAGAGAAACAGGTCAGGTTATGTGTTTCCTACATGGACTAGAAGGAATTTAATTCATCCTTTTACCAACAAAATAGGGCCCAAGATAGTCTGAGTTCCTAAATCTAACCATTGATTTATCTTGCAAGAGATGATGAAGGGAACCAAAAAGCACTGGTACTTAGATAGTGCATGCTCAAGATATATGACTGGCGACAAGAAAAAGTTCCTTTAACTCTCCAAAATAGATGGAGGAGGAGTTTCATTTGGAAACAAAAAAGGGGAATCATCACTGGAGTTGGAAAAATTGGCACATCAAATTCAAAAGCTATGGAAGATGTGTATCTTGTGTAAGGATTAAAGCATAACCTGATGAGCATCTCACAATTATGTGACAAAGGTAATAAAGTAATTTTTACTGTTGCAGGGGTTAAAGTCAAAAGGATGTATACCAAAGAAATTGTGCTTAGTGCTAGGAGATACAAAAACGTGTACAAAGTAGGCTTAATGGCAGTAGCTAGACCTGAGTTGACTTGTCTAAGTGCAGTAGAAACTGATCCTCTCCTTTGGCATAGAAGACTTGGACATGCAAGTCTAAAACGACTGAACATACTTTTTTCCAAAGACATGGTATTGGGGTTACCTAAAACCAAGTTTAAGGAATAAAAGTTATGTAGTGCATGTGTAAGGGAGAAACAGGTAAGATCTTCAATTAAGTCAAAGAATCATGTTAGTACTACCAATTGTTTTGAACTGGTCCATATGGACTTGTGTGGACCAATGAGACAACAAAGCGGAGGTGGAAAAAGGTATGTTTTTGTAATTGTTGATGATTATTCCAGGTTCACCTGGACTTTGTTTCTAGCCTCTAAAGAAGATTTCTTTGATGTCTTTGAAATTTTCATCAAGAAAATGGAAAAGAAATTGGGCACTTCATTAGTTTCCATAAGGTCTGACCATGGAACAGAATTTGAGAATGCAAAATTTTTAGATTTCTGTTCATCACAAGCAATAGACCATAACTTCTCAACTCCTAGAACACCACAACAAAATGGAGTGGTAGAGAGGAAAAATAGAACCTTGGAAGATATGGGTAGAACAATGATGCTTGTAGCAAATGTTGCCAAAAACCTATGGGCTGAGGCAATGAGTACTGCAGCATATATTATGAACAAGTGCATGATCAGACCAATGTTAGACAAGACTCCCTATGATTTGCTAAAAGGTAGAAAGCCTAACATTTCTCAGTTTAGAACTTTAGGCTGCAAATATTTCATACACAATAATGGTAAGGATAATCTTGGAAAATTTGATGCCAAAAGTGATGATGGGATCTTCTTAGGTTATTCACCATATAGTAAAGCCTATAGTGTTTTGAATAACAGATCCAACTGTGTTGAAGAAAGCATGTATGTGATGTTTGATGAATTCTGTGATAAGACTAACCTGCAGGAAAGAAGCAATACTGAGGAACAGGTTGCACAATATGTTCCAACGACTAAAACAGTCAATCCTGGAGTCATTTTCACAGGGGGAACTGAAGATGAAGGTATAGTGATAGAGGGAACTGAGCCATCAACTTAATCTCATCAGAACATTAGCAGTGATCCTAGAAACTCACTTGGCTTGATCCCAAAAAGATTCAAATATCAAGGCTCACACCCTATTGAAAATGTACTTACTGATCTCAATTTTGGTATCACCACAAGATCTGGACTAAGAAGTATGTGTGCATTCAAGGCATTTCTGTTAGAGATAGAGCCAAAGAAGGTAACTGAGGCATTGCTTTATATTGATTGGATCATAGCTATGCAGGATGAATTGAACCAATTTGAGAGAAGCAAAGTATGTCACTTAATTCCTCTTCCAAAAAAATATCAGTAATTGGGACAAAGTGGGTGTACAGAAATAAAGTTGATGAGCATGGAAAAGTCACAAGAAATAAGGCAAGACTGGTGGTTCAAGGATACAATCAAGAAGAAGGAATTGACTTTGATGAGACCTTTGCTCCTATGGCCAGACTTGAATCTATAAGACTACTTGTTGCCTTTGCTTCTTACATGGAGTTTATTTTGTATCAGATGGATGTGAAGAGTGTATTTCTGAATGGCATTCTCAAGGAAGAAGTATATGTTAAGCAACCCCCCAGATTTTAAAGCAAGGAGTTTTTAGACTATGTCTACAAGATAGACAAAAGCTTGGTATAAAAGACTGTCCAAATTTCTATTGGAACATGACATACCAAAGGTAAAATTAACAATACCCTTTTATTGAAAACTAATAAGAAGGATTTGTTAGTCGTGCAGGTATATGTGGATGATATCATTTTTGGCTCAACAAATATGCTTATGAGTCATGAGTTTGCCAAACTCATGAGTTGTGAATTTGAGATGAGCATGATGGGAGAGCTAAATTACTTTTTGGGCTTGCAAATAAAGAAGTCAGCCTCAGGAAAAATGATTCACCAACAGAAGTATATCAAAGAGCTTCTCAAGAAATTCTCCATGGAAGAGGCAAAAGAGATAAGTACTTCTATTGCTACTGCCACAAAGCTAGACTTGGATGAAACAGGTTTAGATGTAGAGCAAAAGATGTATCGAGGTATGATAAGGTCATTATTGTACCTCACAGCAAGCAGGCCTAACATTGTGTTCAGGTAGGGCTATGTGCAAGGTTTCAAGCTAAGCCAAAAGAATCAATTTTAAGATCTGCAAAAAGAATCTTCAGATACTTAAAAGGAACCAGTGATCTTGGCTTGTGGTATCCCAAAGGTAGTAACTTTAACTTGGTAGGATACTTTGATGCTGATTATGCAGGATATATGGTGGACAGGAAAAGCACTACAGGTATGGCACACTTCTTGGGTTCATGTTTGATTACTTGGTCCACAAAGAAGCAAAATTCAGTAGCCTTGTCTACTTTGTCTACAAATAATTGTTCATAATTTAGAGCATAGTTGAATAAAATTTGAGAAATATAAATTTTAAAATAGAGAGTCAAATTGAGGTTAGGAGAACAGAGAGTAAAGTCATACCAAAAACTTGAGGCTAGGGTTTTCCAATCCGAAACATAAACGATTAATTACTTAGATGGATGGGATTGCATTGTCAATTGAATCAACCATAGGTGATTGAAATTGCTAAAAAAAAATAGAGTAAGAAGTCACAGACGAGAGAGACGAGAGATAGAGATGAGAGAGAGACGAGAGAAATTGGGGATTTCTTTCAAAACTAGGGAAACTTACTACCCCTAAAAATCTTTCAAGTGTCGCTTTTATTTGGTTTAAAAAAAAAAGAATAGCAGTCACGAATTACTCATAAAACATTACTACGAGTAATGTTTTATGGTCCGTTAAGTCTTTACACCGTTACTTTTGACCCTTACATATTTTTAATCAAATAATAGTATAAAACGTTACTGGCAACAACGTTTATACTAGTTTTGTAAATTTTTTAAAAGCATATTATTTTGGTGAATTGTTTCAAAAAAATGACTTATTTGAGTCAAGAATTCATTTTTTAAAGAGTCGAAGATACCAATATAGATGACATCATCTAATGAATTGTAGAGCTAACCCAAGAAGTTAAAGACGGTAGCTAGCCACATTACAATAGAAACTTCTTATACCAATGGAAACAAGAAAGAAACATGTATACAAAAGAAGATTCTTTAACAAAGTGTTTTTTTTTTTTCTGAATTCCCAATAATTCAATTTTTATTGATTTGGCTATATGAATAAAGTTCACCAACTATTTATATTTCTGGGAAAGAAAAAAACAAGAAGCCGACTATACAAAATGAATTAACAATAGACTAGTTTCAACTGCAGTGCTTGCTAATCAAACAAATCAGTTGCCGAACTGAGGTCTGCTGCAATAAAATCATCAGTATCGAATACTCCCTTCATTGGGAAGCACTCGTCACTGTTTATAACTAATGGGGCTGTTGGCTCAATAAAGGTACTAGGTTCTTCCTCTTCAAGATTCTGCACTTGCTCCTCACAACACGTTGACCACTGATCAGACACAAATGCGGCAGCATCAGTATTTCCTTCATTAAGTACCATACACGTGCTTCCAATCTGCTGAGCAAGTTGATAATCATATCCATATTCATCAATGCAGATAGGCAACTGGGGCTGTGTTCTAATATCGTTCAGCAGATCAGCCAATGTTGATGAAAAGTTAGCCCCTGCATAACAATCAACATTATAGTCTTGAAAATTTGTTGCCCCTTCCTCCGAATAACTTGTAACATTGTCATTATGATACTGAGCAAAAGGCACTGCTTCTTCAATATTGTTCTCTTGGAAAATGTTCACTTGTTCACAGGTTTGGTCTTGTTGCAACTGAAACGCGTTGTGTTTAGATTATCCCTCCATTGGGAAGTGAATAAAAGGGGCTGTTGGCTCAGTAAAAGTAATAGATGCTTCTTCTTCACAACATGTTGACCACTGACCAGACACAAACACGGAAGCATCAGTAATTCCTCCGTTAAGTACCATACAAGTACTTTCTTGAGCCATTGGACACGTGACGATCTGCTGAGGAAGTTGATAATCATTTCCAGATTCATCATTATAGGTAGGCAACTGGGGCTGTATTTCCGTATGGTTCATCATTAGATCGGCAAATGTTGATGAAAAATCAACCCCTGTATAACAATCAACATTACAATCTTGAATTTTTGTTGTCCCTTCCTCCGAATAACTTGTAACATCATCATTATGATACTGAGAAAAAGGCGTTGTCTCTTCAATATTGTTCTCTTGGACAACGTTTACTTCTTCACTGTTTTGATTTTGTTGCAACTCATGAAACGCATAATGTTCAGATGATGTGAATGGATAAACCGGATAGGAATCGTGGAAAGCAGAAGGTACCATCTCATCAACGGTCTGCAGCTGCTTGATCAATTTTTCACTATTTTGATCTTGTTGCAACTCTTGAAATGCATTATTCTGTTCAGATGATGTGAATGGATAAACTGGACATGAATCTTGGAAATTCGCTGTCCCTTGCTCGATATAACTTGCAACATAGCCATTATGATTTTGAGCAAAAGGCGGTCATGTCTTCAATATTCTGCACCTGATTGATCAATTGCACACTATTTTGATCTTGCTGCAGCTCTTCAATATTACTGTGTTCAGATAATGTGAATCGATTTAAAGAAAGAGGCGAATCGTGTTGTTGAGTTGTCGGAAGTGTGGCATCCATGGCAGCAACAAACTCGTCTCCACTGGTAATTTCCATAGGCATATAATGACCTAATTCCTTATGATCGCGAGCATGCACATTAATCTTACTCTTAACGCAACACAAAACAACATCCTCATAATGAATTAAACCCCGTCACCTTAACGCCTTTAGAATCTTGTCATCAAGACTATATTCTCTCATAATCCAAACAATATCAGCAGTTTGATAACCTTTGTATTGATATCTATAATTTTTCTTCGATCCAACTAACTTTGGTCCATCATAGACTGATTTTTCACAGTCGAGCCCATTCCAGAATCCTCCTCCAATCACCGTCCGGATAAACCTTATACCATCCGATTTCTTCTTCTTCAACTTAGTAAATAAGTATCTAACGTTTTTAGCATCTTTATCCCCTAACGAATTGCTTTCGAATATCTCCCATGGCTTCTTATTCCCATAAAGATCCTCAAGTAGAATATTATCACACGAATAACTCTTGCATGAAATGAATTTGAGTAGATAACGAATAAGCTCTTCATCCGCAGGATGAAACCTCATTCCCAATGCCATAACTGGCTTTCTTGAATTGCTGCTTATTTCACTCATCTTCATAAGTTTAGTTTTTTATCGAAAAGAAGAAAATATTGTCTGTGTATATGTTAACTTGTTGAGGGTTGAATGCTGCTTATATATAAGTAGGGTTTTAGTAGTTAGTCAAAGGGCGGGAAGTAACTGAAAAATGGAAATAATTGTTCAACAAGAATTGGGAAGTTAGTTAAAGGGCAGGAAGTAACTAAAAATTGGAAATAATTGTTCGACAAGAATTGGGAAATTCTTAATATTCCACGTGAGTTCTAGAAGTAGTAATTAGTAAATAAATACCCTTAAAATTTTAGTTATTTGTATTTGCAACATTATTTATCCATAATCTATAATTTATAATTTATAATCCATATCTCTAATCTATATCTATTTCTATAATATATTAAAAGTGGAAAATCCTTAGAAAAGTGATTAAAACTTTTTGTCCTCGTTAAAAAGTCTCTGCTTTAGATAAAATCATATTTTCACCTTTTTTACTTAAATTACTAAAATATTAAATATTAATTATAATAAATATATTCAAAATTAAATGAAAAAGGTTTTCTTATTATATTTAAATCAAATCGTATTTTCACCTTTTGTACTTAAATTACTAAAATATTAAATGTTAATTATAATAAATATATTCAAAATTAAATGAAAAAAAATAGGTTCCTTCATCGTAGTAGCAAATTCAGTTATGGTTAAATTTTTACATTTATGGTAAATAGTCTCCTTCATCGTATGATCAAATAGTACTCTTTATAAGATTTGTAATCCATGAGATTTTTAGGAGTCTTTATTATTTCTTTTTTAGTAGAAGATACATCACAAAAATATCTTCTTCTTTTTTGTCTCGCTTTGTTCAGTTCCTAATTAATTTTCCTCATCAATAATTTATGTTTGTTGGTTTTATAAAGTTATTAGAAATTCTTATCTTCTCTAAATAATATATGAACACGTATATATGATTCATTATTGATTTTTTAATATTCTTGAACAGGTGAAGAAAGATTTATGAATTTATGTATAGTGTATGTGTGATTGAAGCTTTGTGCCGATTAACAAAGAATTTGAAGGTATGTATACACTACACGACCCATGCAACACTAATTTTTCTTGGAGAAGAAGACGGCAAACGCCTGCAACAAAAATAAGAGAATATAAAGCTTTCTGATTGTTCACGCATATACAGCTTGACTCCCTCATTCTAATTGTTGTTTGAATTTTCATACAAATACAATATCCGTCAACGATGACAATCTGACGGTCAACGATAGCAATTTCGAAGAGGACCAGTTTCATATTGTGTCAACAGTATTATTAGGGCTTCACACCTTCTTGACAATGGACCTCGAATTATAAAGGTTTCAATCTCTTTTTGTTTGTCTACTCACAATTATAAAGGTTTCGGATCACTTAGTGTTGTAAATTGTGGTAAGTGAATGATTGAAATATTTCTTCCTAAATTTTTGTGAGTAGCAACATTGTAAGTCAGTTTGATGTTCTTTAAGTAATAGCTGGAAGGAACGTCATTGGCATGTTCATAGTATTCCCATATGAAATTGAATGGGATAAACAATATAACATATAGTTTGTCGTTATTAGTTTGGAGATAGATATAGTTGTGTCTTTTAATTATAGATAGAAAAGTTGATTTATTGGCTTATTCCTTAAATTGATTGAGATATTTCAATTATTGACAATTCAAAATATATAAAAGATATATGATAAAATTACGGTCAAAAATAAATTTATTTGAATTTTGGAATTTAAAAACGGAGAGAGTATTTCTAATATTGCCCCTATTTGT
Organism: Capsicum annuum; assembly: GCF_002878395.1. NCBI lineage: Eukaryota > Viridiplantae > Streptophyta > Magnoliopsida > Solanales > Solanaceae > Capsicum > Capsicum annuum. The sequence continues at coordinate 197,836,286 of NC_061111.1, read as the reverse complement.
TACTTCTTAGTGTCGACTATGACTGCATCTTGCACACTGACTTATAGTGATATTCATCCTAAGAAGGTTAAGTTTTATGTTATTTTTTTCGAGTACTAATGCCTCTCTCTTCTCTTGATCATGTTGCAATGAAACTATGAACCTTAAGTTAAATTAAATAAATTGATAGATATGATTGAGATAGCATACAGAGATGTTAGAGGAGACACAATAATATAATATATTGACGAAATAGGTTGACAGCACTTTAAATTTATCGATAAATTTTATTTAAACAGTCGAATTATGATTTGCTTCAATTGAGCACCTGAACACTTAATAAAGTGTTCATATTGCTAATTTTTAATGTGTTTAACTTAAACATTTAAGAGACATGTGAAGATAAGTAAAAAAATATTAATTTTTTTAAAATTCAAAGTGTCTAATAGGAGCACTTTAAGTAAATTCTTTCCATAACATATTATTTATATTATATTTTAATATTAATTCGTTGTCCTCGATCTAACGCTTTCTAACGACATATTAATTGCTTCGTATGTCATTTCGAGAAAGTATAATATCAAAGTGATTTTATAAAATTGAACACATCAAAGCGAGGTACAAGCACAAGGCGCGTATCTTAAACTAGTAATACAAAAAGTATTGATAATAATAAAATATCAAAGTCTTTCTCCAAACAGGAGTATCTCGAGCCTGTGTGGTTCGGGATGCGCGTCACGGCCAGGGCCTCGGGCCGCTCCTGTGTCAGCTTTGTCGATGTGGGCCAGAGTTCAAACTGAGTATAGGCAAATCCCGATAAGGCGTGGCAAACCACATTCCTCCTGTTTTGTCGATGTGGGACTCCTTCCTAAGTTACACGCACATCCCGAAGAACCACACAGGCCCGAGATACCCATCTCGGCCCAATCCACTAGTGATATTGTCCACTCTGGGCCTAGGCCCGCACGTCTTTAAGACGCGTCACTAGGAAGAAAGGCTTTCTTACTTATATACCCAGCATCCCTCCTATGTTTTGCCGATGTGGGATTCCTTCCTAAGTTGGGGTGTTACAATACCTGTGTTTGCTTTTCTTTCTCTAGATCAAGGCTATGTCGCAACTCCATGGTTTTTGCACGTTCCAGCTCCAGCAAACGTTGTCTCTCAATCTCCTTTTCTACTTCAGCTACCCTCTTTCTGACACAGTAGCATCATATAGACATTTTACAACTAAAATGTCATCATCAGATAATAATGTAAGCAAGATCTGCCTCTTCCAAGAACTTTTGACGGGCATGTCTATTGAGTAGTTTCCGCTGCCTGCGTGCTACAGCCTCCTCTTTGAATTCGACCTTTTCTCTGTCAAGACGAGATCCACACAAGAGCTAAAAAAGATTAGTTTAAGGTCAATCTCCTTTCATTCGTTTTTTTTTTCCATTCGGGAAGACAAGTTTAGAACTAATATAATAAGCGCCCTCAGATAGAATAGTTTGTTTCATTTTCTTCAATCAATCAGTTCTACAGTCCATGGGTTAGGACGGAGGTAGGGTATGAAAGTCAAGATGCTCTACTGAAAGTTAAATTGTTACAACAGCTGCATGATAGAGAGAACATGCCGGAACGAAAAATAGAGAACAAAAGACTATAGTCTAATGCAAAAAGTAACATTTATCACCAAATCTAACCAAGTCTATCACCAACCCCTAAAACGGGTCAGAAGCCGACAAAGAAAACCAGAGGTTCATGCAAGTTATTTTCACGTGTTGGATAAAATAAAACTCTAATTAGAAATAGTCAGCATACCCAGGCAAACAAGTGACATCCTGAGGCTACAAAGTTACAGTGAAGTGTGGATGTATTCAGCAACCATGATAAACTAATGACAGCTTATGCCGAACACTAAACTAGCAGCCAGAGGAAACAAAAAGATAAAAAAGTTCAATTTATACAGCGAAGGAATACAACTTTTATGTAAAGTATAAATAGGATGTAGTTGACAAGTTGGTTCACACAAGGATTTGATTTCCTTTTTGATTTGCTGCAAGCGGTTTATCTTGCCTGGACGAATCTGCACAATAGAATTTAGAAAGGTGAAAGACAGAAAATACTTATGTGCCCCCATCAACCGGTATAGTTGAAACACCAAAGTAGATGTAGCACTTTGCTCTATGGCAAGACAAAGTGCAACAGTATCAAGTCAGCCTTTTATTCAGTGCGAGCACCTAGCAGTCTCACTAACAAGAAAACATGCACAGACACGATGGATAGAATTTTGTGTTCCATAGAATTTTGTCAAAATATGAACATATTTCTAGAAAGTATTACCAGTTAGGGAAGGAAGCTGATGCAAATCTTTAATCAGTTGAACACTTTGCTGAGGAATGAAGTAGCTCGCCTAAAAGGAGAGGAACAAAGCTTCGAGTCTGTTTTTCCTCAAACTCCAAATCCGCTCTCGCTCGCCGCTACTAATGGGGTCTTGATAATTACTGCATTGTTTTTTCCTTCTGAAGAAGTTCCATTTCAATCTCGGCCTCCAATTCCTTGAATAATTGAAGCTACCGTCAAGACAAAAGCTCAAGTAGTAATGTATGTGTCATACAGCTACCAAACCCTTACCAGAACCTTTTGGTGGCATTCCTTTTGAGAAAAAGTCAAAAGTATGAGTAGCGAAGACCTGAAAAATTGAATGGAAAAATGGATACTCAATACAGCATTCTAAAAGACAGTAAAGGTCAAATTAGCGAAAATATGGTTTACAGAAATGCAAGAGTACAAGTTACTAGTTGATGGAACTATCTGCAAATTAAAAAGATCCCCCAACCACGAAATAAACAACTAATAAGACAATAGAATAATCTTCTCTTTGATCATTGATCATAGGCTCAACACTAAGTGATTGTGGTCTCCACGTTTCTGTTTGCGTAAAGATTTTGATAGAAGTGAATAATCTTCTCTTTGATCTCTGGAGGTTCACCTAAAATGGCCCTATTGAAAAACGAAGCATGTGACTCCCCTCCAATAATGCATCTATAGAGCATTCTCCAGTTCTTTTCTTTCTCACACAGCACCATAGTCTATGATTTAGGAGAATTAAATTGATTTTCATTTATTGGCGTGCGGTTTTATGCCGCTTGCCTGACCAAGAATTTTAATTGCCTTTCTAAGTTCACTATTTCTTCCTATTTTTCAGTGGATCCAGTGCTGTCGTGCTTCTATCTACTATCGGTTTCGAGCACATGTGCCTACTTTCAAGGAGTGTAGCAGCATTTCTCCTTTCAGTTGACCAATCTCACAACACTGGCATCTTTAAGGCTGACGTACCATTAGTATCCCATCTCTATTCTGGACGCCATTTTTTTCAGGGATCCTGCCACTGTTCCTGTCTGGTCACTGTTTAGAGCTATTTTAAGCCACAGCAACACTGCCTCATGCAACAACAATGATGTCAGCACAACTTCGGTGTTTCTTTAAGGTGATTACTGAAACTCTACCTCACACCTCTTTCTAGTGAGTTTTAATTAAATACTATAAAAGACCTCTTTCTAGTATTGAAGATAAATTTTCCTGGGGGCGTGATATTTATTAACCAACATTTTCTCTTACTATGCATAACCTTGTTAAGAATAAAATTATCACCACCAGTTTCTGATGATTTAGGATGTGTTTGCAGTGGATATATAAACGGGACAACGGTGGAATGAGCTAACCATATAACAATCACATCAAACAAAATTACAGGCATTCAGTGTACACTGGCAAAACATTGTGAATAGCCTAGACAGACAGTACATTGACCATACTCTCAGAGAATTGTGTAAGTGAAGTATGTCAAAAACAAAGGGAATGTAAAGAGTAAAGCTACAAGGAGAAAAATGTAGGGAACTTGCAGCTGTAAATTGCTACAAAAGAGACTGTAGGGAAGGGAAAAGCTGAAACTTTTGAGTGATTTTTATTTTTCTGGATGGTTAAAAAGGCACAATGTGTCTCCTATTTATACTAATCCATGGATGATTCTAGATATCCTTCTGGATACATCTACAAGAAAAATCTAATCATCCTTATCTTCTACTACTCTAGAATATCTAGATAATTCTACAAGATATTTATTTAAGATACTATACTAGGATATTCTAGAAGAACCTATTCCAAAAAATATCTAATATCTAGAGTTTCTACTATAAAAATATCTCCTAACTAGGAGTTTCTAGATAAATCTTAATTTCCTAACACTCCTTAAGATTTTTCAATGAAACTCCCTGCAAAGACCTTTGAAACTCAAACTTGTTTGTGGAAAGTGCCTTGGTTAGAACATCGGCTTGTTATTCTTCACTTTCGCAATGCACCAGCTTAACTTCCCCATTCTTCTCGGCGTCTTGTAAAGCAAGGAATCTGATGTTGATATGCTTCGTCCTTCCATGTTGCATTGGATTTTCAGCCATAGCAATGGCTGATTTATTGTCCACATAGATTATTGTTGGTTCTTTTGGCCAAAAATCCAATTCAAACAAGATTTTTCTCAACCAAATTCCTTAATTTGTAGCTGATGCAGCAGCTACATACTCGACTTCTGCGGAAGATTGAGCTACAATATCCTGCTTCTTTGTGCTCCAAGAAAAAATGCCTGAACCAAAAAAAAAAAAAAAGAGTAACCAAATGTGATTTTGTACTCATCCAAACATCCACCCTAATCACTATCTGAATAGCTAATAAGAGATCCATTCTCCGCACTTTTATACCAAATTCCATAATCTGTAGTTCCTCTAATATACCTCAACACCCTTTTTAGCAGCTCCAAGATGCTTCGTGTTGGGACATTGCATATGACGGGGTAGTAGACTAGCTGCAAACATCACATCTGTCCTGATAGCAGTCAGATACAACAAGCTTCCAATAAGGCTCCTATAAAGTTTTGAATCTGCACGCTCTTCTCCGTCATCCTTCATTAACTTTTCATTCACAACAAGTAGAGTTGCTATAGGTTTGCACTTATCAAGCTTGAACCTTTTTAAGAGATTTAGGGCATACCGCTTTTGGGATAAGAAAATTCCTTCAGAAGATTGAGAAATTTCTATTCCTAGGAAGAACTTCATCTCCCCCAGATCAGACATTTCAAAAACTTTTAGCATCGCATTTTTAACTTCTTGAACCGCAAGAGAATCTTCACTTGTGATCATTAAATCATTAACATAAATAGATATCACACCTAACTTCCCATCAGCTTCCCTTTTGAAGTATAAAGTAGGCTCATTTAGGCTTTTATTGAAGCCTTGAGACAACAAATGAGTATCCAACCTACTGTACCAAGCTCTCGGAGCTTGTTTAAGGCCATAGAGAACCTTTTTAAGCTTATACACCTTGTCTTCTTCACCAGCAACTATAAAACCTTCAGGTTGTTCAACAAAAATATCTTCCTCAAGAAATCCATTTAGAAATGTGTAGACACGTAATTTTGTCCTTTTTTGAAAATATTTTAATCATTTTTATTTTATTTTATTTTTTTTAATTTTTATTTTTATTTTATTCACCTTACCATACTTTTGTTTAATTGATAATTTCTCCCCCCCCCCCCTCCCAAAAAAAAAATAAAGAATTGAAAATAATTAAATACATAGCATATTTGCCACCTCACTATGCCACCTCAACACCTCACTTTCCATTTTTCATTGGATACATGCAAAAGGCACACGCCCTACTCATTTTTTCACACGCAATCCTCATCTTTCCACATGCCACACTAACTTTTCCACATGCCACACACTTATTCCCACAAGCCACCAATTTTATGCTTCCACATAGGATAATAAATAAAGAAAAAAAAAATAAAAAAAAAATATAAAAGGAAAATTCTAAAAGGGGAAAAGGGGGAGGCTCATTCTTTCATCATCATCTTCTCCACAACAACAACAATCACCAAATCATCCTCCTCACAAGAAGAACAAAAAAAATGAGGGAGAGAAGAAAGAATCGCGCGAGAGAGAAAAAAATGAGAGAGAAACAGTAACGTGAACAATGCCATGAACAGTGTCGTGAACAGTGTTGTGAACAGTACCGTAAATAGTGTCAGTTTTTGGCTTCGATTGGATTTACAGAGCTTTAGTTTTGGGTCTCAAATTTTTCAATATGGAGTTGGAGTTCGTCATTGTTGAGGTCCTATTAGGAATTCTATAGTCCGGGCTTTCTTGTTTTATTATCAATGAAATCGATTCTTCAAAGGTTCATCTCTCAATTCTACTTTTTTATTATATCGAAGTTGGTTAATATAGTAATTTTGTGGTGCGGTTTTGAATATTTCGAGCAAAATGTTAATTGTTATTGTGGATATAAATGATTGGTATGCTTAAATGTTTGAATCTTCACTGGGGTATGTGTTGTTGGTTTCGGATTTTGAAAAGTGATTTGATAGTCGCTGGTTTAATAATGTGGTTAAAAAATGAATTTGGGAGATGGAATTGAGAAATTGATAAAAAAAAAAAGTTGAATTTAGATTATCTTTGGTTTATTGTTGTTTTTTTTAATTCGTAATGAGCATGAATATTGTTGGAATGTGATAAAATTATGATATGTTGAAATGGATAGGCGAATGTTGGTTCGGGTAGGCAAAAATTTAGGAATAAGTTTTCTTGTTGAATGTTTGAATGTGGAATTTGAGTTGAACGGTTTGGTTTTAGTTCTTGCATTTGGAAATGTATTCATTTAATCGGGGAATGCCCCGCGATCACTTGTATTTATTCGCCGGGGAATGCCTCGAAGTATTTTGTATTTGGAGGACGTTCGTGATGAAGGCCCAAGACATTGGGTAGCATGGGAGCGTAGTATAAAATTAGTGTAGGGTAGAATAGGATTTACATTTTCACATTCTTTTTCTATTTTGGACTATATAATTAGACTGGACATTGTTTTTGGATTTGTTTGCTTGATTGATCATTTTATTTATGTTTGGTGTGGTTTATACATTCATAGTGTCCAAATTAGCTGATATACTCCACCAAGTAACTGTGGTCGAACCACGGGATTGAGGGGTGCCTAACACCTTCCCCTCGGTCAACAAAATTTCCTAACCGAAATCTCTGTTTGCAAACCAGTTTAAAGAGTCAAATGGTTTTGGAAAGAATTTTTTAAAGGTGACTTGGCACATCGGATTATGCCAAGTGGAGACTCTGAATAAAAAACGTAAATTATCCTTTCTGAAGCAAATTTTAATCATTTTGTCACTTTAAATAATAAAAATCCTTTCAAACTTAAAATCAATCTCTTTTTGGGAGTTAAAAAAGGGTGTGACAAAATGCAGATTTGACATCTAAATGGTAGATTTTCCATTTGTATTATGCTGCAAGAGTAATTAGAAATCTTACTGTCTCATGCCTCACAACAGGAGAAAACATATCTCCAAAGTCCACTCCAGTCTATTGGGAATAACCTTTAACTACGAGCCTAGCTTTATGTTTGAAAATGGAGCCATCTGGATTGAACTTCGTTCTATAGACCCATTTGACACTGATGAAGTTCTTTTGGTCGGGCCTATCAACCAACTCCCAAGTATCATTTTTATTAATCATGGTAAGCTCCTCTTCCATTGTAGAAATCCAAGCTTTATGACCCGCTGTTTCTTCAAAGGAAGATGGTTCAACAAGAGCAAAATTGCATTGCTCATAAACTTCAACTAGTGATCTGATCTTCAAAATTAGAAAATTAGTTGTCAATTCAATATTTGAAAAATTCTCTACTCCAGCAATAGGACTGGAAGAAATATCACTCGTCTGCGGATTTTGAACTGCAACTGAAGTACTCCCATCTTGGTTCTTTGCAACAATATCTCGATCCCAATCATAGTGGCTAGACTCGTCCACCGCAAGATCTCTACTGATAAGAACCTTCTTCGTATGAAAATTATACACTTTGTACCCTTTTACAGCTGTGTTATAGCCCAACAATAGAGTTCTGCCTTGTTATCCAATTTGCCTCTTTTAGCATCTGGAATATGTGGATAGAAGACTGAACCAAAGACTTTTAAGTTTCTCGCAGATGGCTTTATACCCCTCCATGCTTCAAATGGTTTCATGTCTTGGAGTGCTCTAGTTGGTAATCTGTTCAGCAAATAGACGATAGTATTGATTGCCTCATCCCAAAAACATTTGGGTATCTTCTTTTCTGCTAACATGCATCTCGCCATCTCCATCACTATTTTGTTCTTCCTCTCAGAAACCCCGTTCTCTTCTGGAGTGTAGCTAACAGTGAATTGTTGTTGAATATCCATATCTTTACAATACTTGCTAAACTGATGTAAAGTATATTCAGTTCCATTATCATACCTGATATACTTTAACCGGTAGCCACTCTCTCTTTTCAGACCTGATATACTTAACCGGTAGCTACTCTCTCTTTCTACCATAGCCTTGAATTCTTTGAAAAAAGAAAATCCACGAACTTTTCTACTTGAAAAATAGACCCATGTCATTCTAGTTAGATCATCTATAAAGAGAATAAAATATTTATTCCCACTCAAAGAAGTCGTCCTTATTGGTCCGAATATATTTGTATGAACCACTCTAGCTTTTCCTTCGCTCTCCAAAGATTTTCTTTAGGAAAGGATCATCTATGCAATTTACCAAATTGACATGACTCACAAACATCTCGACACATGTCAATTTTGGGTACATCAAGCACCATACCCTTGGATTGCACATACACCAATAAACTGAGGTTGTAATGACCGAATCTTTTGTGCCAAAGCCAAGTATTGCTCATTTCAACATTGAAAGAGCAACTTTCAGCAAAATAGCATGAGATTGGAAAGGAATTGCCAATCATGCTAATTTTAGCTACTTCACAACCTTTAGGATCATAAATAACACATTTTTTATTCTTAAAAGTAAGTGAATAATTATTATGAAGCAACTGAGCAACACTCAATAAGTTTTGAGTCAGGCTTGGCATATAAAGAACATTATTTATGATTCTCATACCTTCGTCCGTGGGGAATTTCACTGATCATCTTACTTGAGCTTGCACCAGTGCACCATCTCCAAGCTTTACTTTGGTCCTATCAGACCTGTCCAAGCTAACAAATAGATTTTCATCAATCGTCATGCGCCTTATGCACACACTATCGACATACTAATTATATCGATCAACAGGTGATGTGTGCGAAGCCATGAATACCTCCTTCTCTATTTTTTCAACTTGGTGATCTTCCGCAAAATTTACTTGTTGGTAAGACTGACCAGTTTGCTTTTGTCTGTAATAATTCTCAATGTGCCCATACTTCTTGCAGTATCTGCATTGAATAGAAGATCTCTTGGACTTCTGCCAACAATTCTTATCCAAGTGGTTTGTCTTCTTACAAATACCACAAGGTGGAAATTTTCCTTTCCTCGACGATTCACTTTGGTATCCACCAAATTTTACCTCTCCAGAGTGGTCTAAAGAGACCTTTTTGCCTTCATTTTGTTTCTTGAATTTATGCCTTACTTGAAAGGCATCTTCGACTATCCCTTCACTTCTCGTAGTTACTTGTTGATCTTGGATTTGCAACTTAGAGATCATCTCAGCTATTAAAAGAGTAGTAAAGTCACAAGACTCTTCAATAGCTGAGATTTTTTATTCAAACTTGTCCGGAAAGCTGACCATGATCTTCTCTACAACTTTCTAATCTAAAAAGTTTTCACCAAGTATCCTTATTTTGTTCACAATATCCATCAGCTTGGCAGAGTATTCTTTCACACTATCCAAATCCTTCATATTTAAGAGATCAAACTCCCACTTTAAAGCTAAGACCTTAATAGACTTAACTCTGTTGCTGCCTTCAAACTCCTCATTTAGCTTATCCCAGGCTTCTTTAGTTATGTCACAAGCCATAATCCTTGTAAACATCACTTCCATAAGGCTTGAATGTATGCAAGTGAGAGATCTTGGAGATCTAGTTACCAACTCATCATACTTTTTGATATCATTGAGAGTTGGGTTGTCTCTCAATGGTTGGACAAAAGGTTCTCCTCTCTCAACGATATCCCACAAGTTGAGATCCTTCAAATAAGCCTTCATTTTAATGGCCTAAATATGGTAATTATTCCTTGGGAAAATTGGAGGACCCATTGTTGGTTGATTTTCTGGTGCCATGTCTTTTCAGCAAATAGATCCAAGAAAAGTAGCTAAAAATAAGATAAGCCAATTAACAAAAAAAACAGCTTCAGATCCCGTAAGAAATGGGCTATGATACCATGTCAAAAACAAAGGGAACGTAAAGAGTAAAGCTACAAGGAGAAAAATATAGGGAAATTGCAGCTGTAAATTGCTACAAAAGAGACCATAGGGAAGGGAAAAGTTGAAACTTTTGAGTGATTTCTATTTTTCTGGATGGTTACAAATGCACAATGTGCCTCTTATCTATACTAGTCCATGGATGATTCTAGATATCCTTCTAGATACATCTACAAGAAAAATCTAATCATCCTTTGTCACGACCCGAACTGGGGCCCTGGCCATAACGAGCATCCCAAACTATGAAGGCCCGAACGCCCTTTATCTGGTAATCATGCACAATATTCATAAATTATAATAGAAGATGCAAAATTCTAAATCATTATAAAAACATGGTCATACTCTGAGTTATATTAAACTATGAAAAAATAAAATCCAATATCAACTACACAACATCTGAACCAGTCTGCAAAATCTCTACTATATCTGAAAATGACAACTGTCTGAACTGGGACAAGGCCTCCAGTGGTCCTAAACCAATATAAATAAAATAATCCGAAAGACATAGGCCTTATGAAATAAAGAAGTCTCACCAACTACACACATTACTGCTGTTTGAAAACTCTACGGCCTAGCAGAACCTCTAAATTGAGCTTTAGACCCGGGGAGGAAGGGGGGTTAATACAAATGTACTGGTACGCGAAGAAATCCAAAATGAAGCTTGTGTATAAATAAAATAGTTGAGAAATTGTCATAATCATCATGAAAGATATCATTTCAAAATATATAGGCATTTTCTATAATCATAAAACTTTTCTGTCAATGCAATTTCTGATCTTTGTATTACTTCTGAGTTAGGTGGTACACCCTACAAGTCTAAAACCCCATGGGCTATATGGAGTCCTCCATTGAATAGACGGGGAAACCTCCAAACCAAGTGTGCCACAAGGGTTGGAGTGTCGAAGTCTAATACGCCATAGGGCACTAGGCTAGCGTAATATAATGTACCCGAATCGGCAAATCACAGTTTTAGGCAAAGAGTTGTTTAAAACTCGTGCCTTTTTTGTGGGACCACCTAACATCTCTTTGTGACCAATTTTATCCATTTCTAACACATACTATTTTGAAATCTTAAGTCATGAAAATCTGGTTTCTAAGCTTGTCTGTGTCTATTATGGCATTGTCTATTTTTGTATCATCATACCAAGACTTGCAAGTCATGTTTTCTGAGTCATAAACCATTAAACATGATTCTTCATTAAAACTCAATTCAGACCACCCAACATTCAAATAGTATAAGAGATTTCATATTTCGAAACATAAGTCAAAACTATGCAAGAATTCTTCAAACATATGGTGGTCATGTGCATTTGGCAAAATCATGCAACTCTTTCATTATATAAATATTCAACATTTATCAACATGCACAACCCTTTCTTTTGATTCCAAAATTATATTCAAGTCATAGTATAAATCAATACATTCTGTATCATGCTTTTCAAAATGTATTTCAAAACAATCCATATCATATGAAAAATGGGATAAATCATATCAAGAGATGGATTTCATGTGAGTCATGCTCTCAATTCAAATATCAACTTAAAACACATACATA
>NC_061111.1:197812775-197824398 GCF_002878395.1 Capsicum annuum | reverse complement strand
TATATATATATATAATTTCAAATCAATTTGGCAAAAGGCCTAAAGACCAAAACAATGTCATTGAGACTTCTAATACATGATTATAAATCATAAATCTAAAACCCCTTTTTCTTAAAAATCATGATTTCTATACCCATGAGATTTTTAGGAAAACCCCACGTACCTTAATTTATGACTCTTGAATGAACTCGTGCTTTAGGGATACTATTCGAACAATTGAAGGATGATTCTTTTATCCCTCGCAATGGGAATCCTGAATCTTGAAGAATTATTAAAAACCCATGGTGAAATCTTAAAATATTTGGATTTTTAGTTTGAAACCTTAGAGAGAGTTTCTTTTGAATTTTTGAAGAAAATATGAATAATGTGGTCACTTGGGAGTATAATCCCATATTTAAGCTGATAAGGGGGTGGAAAATACCCAATATACCCTTAATGAGATGGAATAAAAATATAACTGGGAGCTTATGGGCCACCGCGATGTGCCACTATCGCGATGGCTCACAGGAAATTGACGAATGGGATTTTTAGGGTCACCGCAGAGTCATCACGTTGTCCCACTGGTTGGGACCTGGAACTTCACCGCGACACACCACAATCGCGTTAGGCTACTGAAATTTGACAATTGTTAAATAGACCCCCTCCGTGATGCGCCAAGCACTAAAATGATGGTGTTTTACGATTAGGACTTATTAGCCATAACATCTTGCCCGGGTATCGGATTTAGGCAAATCTTATATCAACAGAAAACTCATTCAATTTCCCACACTACATAATTGATTAACATGGAAAATTTGCATAGGATTTATGGCTTTTGGATCATCTACACTTACAAATGACGGTTTTTATTCTAGCCCAAAATGCGCGGTGTTACATTATCTCCCCCTTGGGATCATTCATCCCCGAATGATGGGTAGGAATGTTGAATCTTAAAGGTATGGAATAATGCGGACATGATGTGCCTCCTAAGAAAGGATATAACTGATCTGAAACATTTAAACTTCTATTATGAAACTGAATTCTGAACTGATTTGACTTTACTTTCTTTAAGGATCTGATTCATGCTGAGAATTAAGGATTCCCTTGAAGTGTTTGTGATTCAATCATATATATTGAATTGAGAAGTGATAACTTATGCAAGTACGAATCATGAGGCAACAAGACTTAGATCGTACCCAAGCCTTACACTGTCTAAGCTAAAATATTTGGAAAATTTTGAGATTATGCGCTGAACTCTTATGAACTGAGTCATGACTACATAACTGAGTCTAAAACATAATGCTTGGACTGAACTAAATTCGCAATTTATATGAATGGAATAGATTATCTCTTGGGATGGTCATACGCATGAGACTTCAGATAGTAGGACTGGGTGAAAAGGTGGAAAACCACAATAACTTGTCTATCTGACTGTTAAGCTGAATCATACTGGACACTTATACTTAATTGGAGTGTCTCTTCAGCACTCTTTCTAAATAAGTCCTAGTAGCATTAGGGAGCAAAGAATCTCTAACATAAGTTACACAAGACATCCAACTAAGGAATTACGACAATGATATTACTCTATAGCGTGGAATATAGACATATAACTCATAAACTAGGATAGAATTACCAAACCTTAGGCAATGCAACTTCTTACTTTCAAGATTAGCCACACTTCTAAAATACTCTCTCAACTATACTTTTCCCTTAAACACCATGCTCATTGATTCCACTTATTTTTCTCACATGGCCGCTGATATTTCCATCTGCTAATGTCTAAACTGAACTAAATCCTCTCACCATCTTCAAGCCTAACTCAAAATCATAAGATGCACCACTCCAGCAATCACCTGTAACTTCACCTTAGACATTCACAAACACTCAAAGCATCCATCCGTATGTATACAAACATGACATTCAAGTTTATCTTCATACCCACATATACACTTCTAAACAAACTCTCATAAAGCATCTTTCTAATATTCTCTAATACTTTTATCTATAATAACTTCCTTGCACTATTCAGATGATACACATAAAATATTCTCAACTAACCAAGCCATACACGAAACTTCACCTCAAAATTCTTTCACCTTATGGACTTAGATAAAACAAGAACACAATAATTTTTCCCAAATATAACACATAAAACTTCAACTAACCTTGACATGTACCAAGGACTTGTCCTAAATCTTACTCCACAATTACTGCCTTAACTCAAATAAGCACACCACTATCTTTTAACAACAAGAGATGTTTACTCCTTCCCATCTAGATAACTATTCATCATCACTATCTCGACTTAAGGGAAAAGGTTACTAAAAAATTGGAATACCGGAATCCGAAATATGAGGGGAGTACTAAGCGTAACTTGACACCCTACTAAGGCGTGAGGAATAGGGTACTCTCGGCATGGACTCATTAAAGAGATCTAATCTGAGGACGTACCTAATATAAATCTGAACTTTCACTGATCGTTAAGAGTATCACATGTGCACAAGAGTCATGAACTACATGACCTGAATTTTTGGAATTCAACTTACGAAAAGTGATTCTGACTGCTGAACAAACTGGGAACTCATCATACTAGGAACTAGGAGAGTACATGCTTTCTTATCATATGCATGAACATGGACTATGATCATGAAGCTGAAACATAAATCATGAGTATGTATCGGGATAACTGAAGTAAACTGCTGAAATAAAAATAGATTGAGCATCATTCTTTCTCACGGCCAATTCCACAACTTACTGGCACATCTATTAGCATTTGTAAACTTGACTTGGCTACTCGTTCTATCATCTCCCCCTTAGATTTAAGCCATTACTCTAAGTTGGTGAACCACTATATACACGCTGGTATAAACTGCAATCACTTTACTCTAGAGTCGGGGATATAACAATACACATAAAACTAAACTTACCCTGTAAGATGGTATCTTCATGTGTAACAACCAATGCTAATACCTCCTTCTAAGATTCAACCCTTAGATTTCTATAGCCCCAAAAGTCATCATATAACAACTTAAGCATTCACCAACTTAGATTCTTCCAACACTAAACATGGATATCTCCAAACCTTTTACGGACCATACCACTTCTTTCATAGTCTATCAGCATCATGCCTGTAAACTTATATTTCTAAACCATGAGAATCAAGATTATACAAAAAGGCTTAACATCATTAATCATAACTCCATAACTTAGCTATCAAGAACATCACATATTCTCTAACTAGTCTTTCTCTACCTAGCAACTCAACGGTACTACTAACCACACAACATGCAATGATCCTTGAAAATAATACATCCCCATAGCACCTTGGACGTACTTCTATATCATACTTACAACATCAGACTTGATTACAAATCAAATAAACATAAGCTCTTATATACACTGTTTAAGCCTTCTAGATCACTTTCACACAACTAACACCCACCACATCAATAACCTATAATTTTTTTGCACGACAAACACCATCAATAACTCTTTTCATACTTCAAGTAAACAATAATTCACCTTAACTAATAACTCCCTCTCTACCTTACCTTCTACTAAACTTACACATAGGGACGTATCACTTCATTTCTAACACAATCTAATGCAAAAAGATTTAGCCATACATATATTCAATAAATTGCCCTTACCATTTTTCTTGCCATTATGCCACTAAACCCCAGTTCCAACCAGTACAAGAACAACAAGATGAACAACAAGTTGCTAGTGAATTGAAATAGGCCCCACACGGCTCCATTAGTCTTTCAATTTCAACAACACAATGACAACAAGATTACAAGAGATAAAAACTTGACACATAATAATCAATGATTTAAGAATACACATCTTACTCTGTATAAATAAAAATCGGAGTCAAACGCTTCCCCCACAGACTACCATACAATCTACACATGCTACTAGCTACCACATTAGTCTATCACTATAAAGGGGTGAATCATCCTCAAACATCAGCTTTTCAACTGAAATATTCATTTACACAAAAGTCACTCTCACTCTGACTTCTAACTTTGTGACTTCACCTTATCAACTTCTTGTTCCAATCACACTATCGATAGGTCATGACACCGACACTTTAACCCACACTACTATTTGGGTGGAAATATAGTTCCAATATTCTGCTATACACCATCCCCTCTTAAGCATGACATCTGCAACCTAAATTCGTGAGAAGGACTGAATACACTTAATACCATAGGCTAAAAAGCATGATTTTGTCAGAATTAAAGTTTATACAAGAGTTAATACACCCTGAAGCACTAAAGGACTCTTCTCGAGTCCTTGCACAATCTTCTCGAGTCCTTGCACAATCTTTAAAATCTTATATGGATCAATCAGAAAGGTCCATACCATTTATATTCTAGACTTCTACACCTGAATCACGTCAACGATGAGACATATCTGAAAACATCAAGGTAAGGAAAGAATTGGGACAACTTTACTTCCATATGGGCAACACCATAGCATAAATTAGAGTATAAAAGAGGAACGTTCTAACTCCATAGCATGAACTAGAGCGTGAAGAAAGGGAAATATTCCTAAATGCCTAGTAGCCTCCTACTTATAAGTGTGGCGGTACATACCCATAAATAAGACTCTACCCGACGCGATTTTGCAGATACCTTGGGACCATGAACCGTGCTTTGATACAAGTTTTTCATGACCCAAATTGGGGCCCTGGCCGTGATGAGCATCCCGAACCATGAAGGCCCGAACACCCTTCTCTATTTAGTAATCATGCACAATATTCATAAATTATAATAGAAGATGCGGAATTGTAAATCATTATGGAAACATGGTCATACTCTGAGTTCAATTAAAACATAAAAAAATAAAATCCAATATCAACTACAAAACATCTGAATCAGTCTGTGAAATATCTACTACATCTGAAAATGACAACTGCCTGAAACTGGGACAAGGGCCCCAGTGGACCTAAACCAATATAAATAATATAATCTGAAAGACATAAGCCTTCTGGAATAAAAAAGGCTCACCAACTGCACACATCACTGTTGTTTCAAAACTCTACGGCCTAGCAGGACCGCTTTAGACCCTGGGAGGAAGGGGGTCAATACAAATGTACTGGTATGCGAAGAAATCCAAAATAAAGCTTGTATATAAATAAAATAGTTGAGAAATTTTCATAATCATCATGAAAGATATCATTTCAAAACACATGGGCATTTTCTATAATCAGAAAACTTTTTTGTCAATGCAATTTCTGATCTTTGTATTACTTCTGAGTCAGGTGGTACACCCCTACAAGTCTAAAACCCCACGGGCTATATGGAGTTCGCCATTAACTTGGTGGGGAAGACCCCAACCCAAGTGTGCTTCAAGGGTTGGAGTTTCTAAGTCTAATACGCCACAGGGCACTAGGCCAGCGCAATTTAATGTACCCTGATCGGCAAATCACGATTTTAGGCAAAGATTTATCTGAAACTCGTGCCTTCTTCGAGGGACCACCTAACATCTATTTTTGCCCAATTTTATCCATTTCTAACACATATCCTTCTAAAATTCTAAGTCATGAAAATCTGGTTTCTAAGCTTGTCTGAGTCTATTATGGCATTGTCTATTTTGGTATCGTCATACCAAGACTTACAAGTCATGTTTTCTGAGCCATAAACCATTAAGCATGATTCTTTTATTAAAACTCAATTCAAACCACCCAATATTCAAATAGTATAAGAGATTTCATGTTCCAAAACATAAGTCAAAACTATGCAAGAATTCTTCAAACATATGGTGGTCATGTGCTTTTCGCAAAACCATTCAACTCTTTCATTATATGAATATTCAACATTTACCAACATGTACAACCCTCTCTTTTGATTCCAAAATCATATTCAAGTCATAGTATAGATCAATACATTCTGTATCATGCTTTTCAAGATGTATTTCAAAATAATTCATATCATATGAAAAATGGAATAAATCGTATCAAGAGAGGGATTTCGTATGAGTCATGCTCTCAATTCAAATATCAACTTAAAACACATACATATATATATAATTTCAAATCAAATTGGGGAAAGGCCTAAAGACCAAAACAATGTCATTGAAACTTCTAAAACATGATTATAAATCATAAATTTAAAACCCCTTTTTCTTAAAAATCATTATTTCTATTTCCATGAAATTTTTAGGAAAACCCCACGTACCTTATTATGACTATTGAATGAACTCGTGCTTTAGGGATGCTATTCGAACAATTGAAGGGTGCTTCTTGTAGCCCTCACAATGGGGATTTCAAATCTCAAAGAATTATTGAAAACCCATGGTGAAATCTTAAGATATTTGAGTTTTTAGTTTGAAACCTTAGAGAGAGTTTTTTGTGAATTTTTGAAGAAAATATGAATAATGTGGTCACTTGGAAGTATAATCCCGTATTTAAGCTGATAAGGGGGTGGAAAACACCCAATATACCCTTAATGAGATGGAATAAAAATATAACTGGGAGCCCAATTTTATGAGCCACCGCGACGCGCTACTATCGCGGTGGCTCACTGAAAATTGACGAATGGGATTTTTAGGGTCACCGCGGAGCCATCGCATTGTCCCACTGGTTGGGACCTGGAACTTCAGCGCGACGCGCCACAATCGCGCTAGGCTACTGGAATTTGACAATTGTTAAATAGACCCCCTCCGCGACGCGCCAAGCACTAAAATGATGGTGTTTTATGACTAGGACTTTAATTAGCCATAACATCTTGCCCGGGTATCGAATTTGGGCGACTCTTATATCGATGGAAAGCTCATTCAATTTCCCACACTATATAATTGATTAACATAGAAAATTTTCATAGAATTTATGGCTTTTGGATCATCTATGTATAGAAATGACGGTTTTTGTTCTAGCCCGAAATACGGGGTATTACATCCTTATCTTCTACTACTCTAGATTATCTAGATACTTATACAACATATTTATTCAAGATACTACACTAGGATATTCTATAAGAACCTATTCCAAAAAATATCTAATATCTAGTAGTTTCTAGGGCAAGTATGCCAAAACAACTCTTTTTTCAAACTATTTTGCCAAATACCCAAAAGTTTTAAAATATTGGTCAAATACCCACATAATTCCACCTCACCACCAACTTTTCCAACTTAACAATTTCAGCCCCAACTTTTATAATAATTCACTTTAACCCAATACTTCTAACTTAATAAATTCATTCACAAGTTTCTAGTAATATACTTCAACCCACTCCATCATCCACCATTATACATACCAAAATAACTAGATTTTCCAAAAATATTACAAAAGAATCCAAAAGCTAAAAATAGAAAGTGGTTATTTTTTCCGCCAAAAAGCTCCGATTCCGGCCACTTTTCTGATATTTTTTTCCGTCAATCAACTGCAAATCAGTCCACGAATATCATAAGCTTGTCCATTGCATCCATTGTTACCCCATTTGTTTCCTATCTTCTCAAACACACTTTTCACCATTGTTAAAAAGCTTTAAATCAATCACATTACTCAAAACCACTTTAGAAAGTGCATTGCAGCATCTAAGGCGACTCCAAGTTGATTTCTCTATTCCATAAACCCAACAATCATTGATTAGAAGCAATATTTGCAAAATGAAGTTTTTATATGGATATCTGCATAGCCATCGACCTGTCATCATCAGTCATAGACCGTGCATACAACCCGACATAGATCTCAAGCATAATCTACCTTCGACCAAATCTTAATTCTACGATGTCTATTGCCGAATTTATTCTGGTTTCTGGTGATTTCATGGGAAAATGGGTGGAGACTCCCAAATGTTGGAAATAAAGATTATTTACCAAGGTGTAATTCCCATAACTGTTCGCCGCAATAGTTCGTACGATGAATTTGTTACAAGCATAATGCAGAGCGGGAACCTAGATTACGCGTCGAGCGACGTGGTTATTAGTTATATAATACATTCAAGGGAAAATATGAATCCTACGATCATAAATAGCGACGTACGTATGCTGACGTATATAATAAATGCTGATAATGATGGCTTTAGGCCTATTTTGAGGATAAATGTGGTTGAGAGATCCTTTGAAAGACCGCTGAACTCATCAGTACCCCCACCGCAGCGCCCAACAGTTGACAATAATTTGAATGATTACGAGAACGGTGGCGATGATCCAATTAATATGGAAGATGATTCTATGCATATGGAAGACTTTTCATCAGACTCGCAAAATGATGAAGAAGATTGTGGAATGGCATCACAACCAAGACACTCCTTCTTGGATGGAACCAATTTCTGTAGTGGTCAAACATTCGCCGACAAAAAAGAGCTAAAAATGCTACTAGATGCAGCAGCGGTGAGGCAGTTTTTTTATTATTATATGGAGAAGAGCTGCACAAAATTTATTAAGGTGAAATGTTAATCTAATGGTTGTGGTTGGTTTTTGCGGGCAAAAAAGTATGAAACCTCGAACAGATTTCGCATATACAAGTATGTCGGGTTGCACATGTGCGGTGTTTAACACGCCACCTACAGGCACAAGAAAGTCTCATTTGAATTGATTACTTCAGTATGCGTAAATCACTTTTGAGATGGTAAGGGTCCAAGCATAAGAGAAATTCAAAGGATTGTGTTTAAGGAGTTGCGTTGCAACGCAAGCTGTTGGATGTGTTAGAAAGGAAGTCTAATTATGAAGAACATAATTTGTGGGACACCAGAGCACATATATGCTTGCTTGCTGGCTTTTTCCCACATGGTGGAGTTATTGAATCCCGGGTCTTCTTACTCTATCATGGTAAACCAGATGAATGGATCATTCGTTTACTACTTCTTAGCATTCGGAGCTTGTATACGGGGATATGCCCACATGACAAAGGTAATTGATATCGATGTCACATATTTGTATGGCAAGTACGAGGGCATTCTGTTGAGTGTCATTGCACAGGACACTGAAAATTATATCTTTTCGATTGCCTTTTGTGTGGTCGATAAAGAGAACGGTGCTTCTTGGACCTTCTTCTTTCAGAAGCTAAAGTCTATCGTAGAAGATAACCCAAATCTATGTGTCATCTCCGACAAGCACATTATCATCGTCAATGCCTTCTCCCGTGTATACAGTCGTGCACATCACGGACTTTGCATCAAGCACCTTGCTGAAAATCTTCGTGTAAATCAACACTGCGAAGAACATCTTTATCTATTCTATGCCGCGGCAAAGGCTTATTCCTTTGATGAGTTTAGCGATAATTTTTAGGAATTGAAGAGTAATTGCCCTGAGGCAGAACATGTCCTTGAAAATGTGTTTGGTTTTGAAAAATAGAGTAGAGCACACTTTTCAGGCAATAGGTACAACGTGATGACCACAAACATCGCCGACCCGCTCAACTCGATTTTGATGGATGAACGGGAATACCCCGTGTCGTATATATTCAATTTAATTGCTATAAAATTTTATTAAAAGTATAGGGAGTAGCATGCCTTTGTCAATGGTAAAGAGAACATATTTGTTCCTTATGCGGAAAGGATCCTAAGGGATAATAAGAGCGCGAGCAATTCCTTGTATGTGAGTAATCCAAACGGGGTTCTCGACCAGTACACGGTGTTCGACAATGGCATTCCTTGTATGTGACTTGGTAAAAAAGCCGTGCGAACATGCGATGGCAGTTTTGCGAGCAAAGTATGGCGATGGCAAAGGTTATGGTAACTATATCTACGACTACTCTTCGCTAATTTATAAAGCTAAAAGTTACCTCCTCGCATACTCTAAAGCAATTAATGTTGTCCCTCTGGAGGCTGAATGAATTGTACCACAGGAATTGCTAGACACTAAAATTTCTCCACCCCCCTACGATCCCAAACTTGGAAGGAAGAAATTCAAACGCACTAAGGGCGTTGGTAAGATACAAGTGTCTAAAAGGAGGAATAGGTGTTCAATATGCAAGAAATCCTGGCACAAAAGAACTACGTGTAGAATGGAATCAAATCATAGATAGGCTTTTTTTTTAGCTTCTGTTGTAAAGCTACTGTTTTGGTTGCTAAATGTGCATTTCTATAGATTTTAACCTTCAGTTGTAATCGTCTTAAATCATTTTCTATGATAGACTACGTAAAGTCTAAGGTTTACATTTCACAAGGTCTATAAGATATTATGTATTAGTTATATTATTGCTCATCTAACATGCTATCTTGTTTATTTTCCAGCCTTATCTCTCCAATCGATACAATGAATCATTATTTCCCTTGGTTTCCGTTCTCATTTAATAAAAAGTTGCACAAAATATCTATTTACGAGAAAAACCTCTGATATACGCAAACTAAGCATTTTCTCTTCTCAAACACGCCGACTGACCATTGGATGGACACATGAAAGGACGCCATCTATAGGTCTATAAGTACAGGACCTTTTTCTATGTAACCCTTCACTTGTCCCTAAACCCAATCAGAAAGCCTCTTCTTCTTCTTCTTCTTCTTCACCCAAAACTGAAATCATGCCTGGTCGTAGAATTGCCCTTTGCCCAATCAGACGAGTCCCCCCTCGTACCTATGATTTGTTACTTCTTCGAAATGACTTTGATCGTCTGTTCCATGGCCTAGGAGAAGATCCAGTACTTGGAGCGTGAGCTCCGGCGAATTGCTCGTTTCCTCCGAGCAATTCTGGAGTGTCTTGGAATGGACGGCAACGACTACATCACCCACCCCCCCACCATTCCCATAATTTAGTTTACTTTGTTATTTTAGTTTATGTTTTTAATTTTTTTTATTTGTTCATTGTTGAAGAAGCTTTCTTATAGGATCTTGTTAGAATAAAGCTTATTCTATTTTATCCTTTTTGTTGTTAATTTTATAATGTAATGCAATGAAAAATTTTAATATAACTATGTTTCAGTTTCTTTGAACATTACTTTTACCTTTTTTGTTATGATCCTTGGTTTTTTTATGTGGCGGTTACTCTTCTTTACAGACAAAAACTCGAATCAAATATGTATGTCTTTTCAATTTACAGTACTGTGGCTTGATTAATTTCCTGTAGAGTAAAAAAGTAATATATAGTCTATCATCAATTGTATACACAATATTCCCTCGACTTTACATATCATCGATCGTAGAGTATATGAATCGATGGGTCATTAGTTAAATTAAAACAAATAATAACATATTATTAAAAAATAATTTAATTAAAAAAGATTTAAACAGATTATGACTTATTTTGTGGCTGGTGGAAGTAAATAATTAAATTAAAAATGATTTAAATAGATAATCACACATTTTAGGACATATGGAAGAAAATAATTAAATTAAAAATAAATTTAAATAGATAATAACATGTTTTGGGGCTGGTAAAAGAGATTAATTAAATATAATATGATTTAAATAGACAATCACATGTTTTGGAGCTGGTGGAAGAAAATAATTTAATAAAAAAAGATTTAAATAGATAATCTTGGAGTGGTGGTGACACTTAATAGACCTTCGTAGATCATGACCTATGTCAGCCATCGATTAGACTAGTCTACCGTAGACTTACACCTTTAGAAGTGCATTGAATGATATCATGCTTATGCTAGACCACGGTGATCTATGTACACTGTTATAGACCATCACTTGGATGTAGTTAAAAATGAATAAATAAATTATAAATAAATATGGTGTGGATTTCTACA
>NC_061111.1:197741779-197809775 GCF_002878395.1 Capsicum annuum | reverse complement strand
ATGTGTAGAAATCCACACCATATTTATTTATAATTTATTTATTCATTTTTTAACTACATCCAAAGATGGTCTATAACAGTGTACATAGATCACTGTGGTCTACGCATAAGCATGATATCATTCGATGCACTTCTAAAGGTGTAAGTCTACGGTAGACCAATCTAATCGATGGCTGACATAGGTCATGATCTACGAAGGTCTATTAAGTGTCACCACCACTCCAAAATTATCTATTTAAATCTTTTTTTATTAAATTATTTTTCTTCCACCAGCCCCAAAACATGTGATTATCCATTTAAATCATATTATACTTAACTAATCTCTTCCTCCAGCCCCAAAACATGTTATTATCTATTTAAATTTATTTTTAATTTATTTATTTATTTTTAACTACATCCACATAATGGTCTATAGAAGTGTACATAGATCAACGTAGTCTACGCATAATAAGGATATCAATCGATGCATTACTACAGGTATAAGTCTATGGTAGACTAGGCTAATCGATGGTGGACATCGGTCATGATCTACAACAGTCTATTATGTGTCACCACCAGTTCAAAAAAAAATACTTTTCCAACGATAATAAACGGCTACTTTTGTAAGCCATCAGTGTTAATACTTCATTTTTACTATATATATAAGGTGTCCATCCCTCATTATTTTATTTCATTCACTTTGTTTTATTTTTAAAATTTCTACAATGTCGCAAGCATCTCAAATATCCTATTCTAAAAATACTCTAATTTGTCATTGTGGGAATGTGGCTATCTTGAGGACGTCACGCAAAGATTCAAATCCTGGTCGCAAATTTTATAATTGTGCAATTGCGAAGGTGAGGTGTGTATTTTTAAAAAAAAAAAGTTAAGTTAATCGTTATGTAATTATTATTTTTTTCCTAGGATAATGGCGCATGCTCGTTTTTTAAAAGGCTTGATGAGCTATCATCTCCGATCAGTCCATCAACATTGAGTCCGGTACTCGAGACATCAAATTTTCAAGGATTGGCAAAATTTAATTTACTACAAAGGCTCCAACAATGCGAAGAAAATAAAGATTTTCTCATGACTTTATTCAAAGAAGCCAAAGAACAGTGGGATTACTTTAAAATATTGCTACATGACACCCAAATAGAGAGGGATCAACTAAAACAAAAATTGATTTTGGCCGAAGAAAAGGAGAATGTACTAAAAATGATGTTATGTGCTATAATGCTAGTATTCGTTCTTTGAAAAACTGTAATATGGATGTAGTGATATTGAATAAATATTAATAGTTCTATTTTTTCTATAATATTAATACTATTTTTGATAAAATCTTAGTCGATTAAACAACACGTCAACTTAAATTCGACCACCAGGGTAATGATAGACTATGCATATGGTATATGAAATATTAAGTATGCATTCTATGATATCAAGCATACAATGTACCAACTATGACCACACCATGCATATTCAAATTCCATGCCACAAATCAGTTTGACACTAAAAAATTCACTGCAGAATCATAACAAGTATCATAAAATAAAAGAATAATTATCATATCCTACCACCATATCCTTCAACCTTCATATTTGAGAAATAAAAAAATTATCACATCATAACCACCATGATTCAACAACACATTAAACGGCTTAGGATTCAAATGTCTTTTTCCCTAAGTTCCTTATCAACACAAGTGTTACTGTTGATTTCATCAACAATGTCCATGACCACATCTTTATGGTCATCTTCAGCTCCTTTTTTTCTCAACAGTTGCAGCTGCTTCTTCATTCTCACCTTCTTCTCCTTTTTTTTCAGCATGTGCAGTAGTTGGTGCTTCTTCAGTTTCCTTTTCTTCCACACCTTCTTCTCTTTATTCACCTGCAGCAACTGTTTCTTTCTCATCTTCTTCTTTTCATTCACCTGCTGCTTTTTTCTCAACTTCTTCTTTGTCAGCTTTGTCAGCTTTTTCTTCAACAGTTTTTTCTTTTTTCTCACCTTTTTATTCATCTATTGTCGCTTCTTCTTCTGCTTCTGCAGCTGCTACTTTTTCAACTTCTTCTTGGCTCTTATCTTCTTCATCATCCAACTTTTCTTGTTTATTTTCCTCTTCTGCCACAACAGAGGCCAACTCATCCATTTTGCTTTTTTTTTTCTCCTACTTCATTCCTCTCTGATTCACGAAGGTCCACATGCACTGTATCATCATATTACAAAGTGTTACTGATATGTAATGCTGAAAATTCATTAAAAACGTCAATTATAGAATGAAGTTACCTCACTCATCCATTTCCTTTCTCTTCATTCTTTTCTCTCTACTATAGGCAGCAATATCTAACATCGCTTTCTCGACACAGCAACACGCTTATGAAGATCCCCGGGGGATGAGGTTCCCACTGCATCTTTGGAGGTGCTCGGAGAATAATCATCACCAATGTGTACTCCAACAGGGTTACCACCCAAATCCCCATCATCATCACTGTCCTTATTTGAAGTAAGGACAGTTACCCCTTCTAACTCCTTCTTCAAGCCATCAAGGACGTTATTCTTCACCTCATCCGTATGTGGCTCAAACGTAATCATGTGATCCATTTTCTTCTCATGAATAGTAGGGATGATGTACGGGTGCACGTTCTATAAAATATCAATTAACAATTACATAACATTCGACTCAACGGTAGTATTATTGCATAATATAAAATAAGTTCATACCTCGGTAACTTTTCCTTTATACTTAAATGGGTCTTCTTCGATTATCTTGTCACTTTTTGTAGTGTGCCATCTAAGTATGCGGGGAATGGGAAGGGGATCATCCATTGGTTTTCCAGCAAATTCTCCAAGATGAGGAAAGGCTTCATAGATCCAAATCTGTAAGCAGTACAACAGTGAAAAAAATAACTCAGAGTCTATGACAGAGTATAAATAAAATGAGAATCTACGATAAACTCACTAAAGGGTTTATGGTAGATACCATGAATGCCCAGGGAAATCTGAATAGAGCATAGGATGCATTCTGCTTCTCAACAAATACCTCCTTCTGCTTCTTCAGGTCACTTTTCTTCTTTAGATAATCCATAGTCAGTTGAAATGTCTCTTTCCCCCATGGATACTTCTAAAAGAAACTCAACGAATCGACCATTCGAATCAATTTTGTGTCAACAACCTTCATCGAACCTTTCGCAAGCAACATGGTGTGCAAGAACCAAAGTAGACAGCACTCGAACTTCTGGTCCTCGTTCACCTTATTCCCTCTGATTAGGTGTAACAAGTTGGCCACTGTGATATTTTTGTTTTTCATCACCTTAAAACAAAAATTGTCCCCCTTTGCTAACACCTTCTTCATTTTTGATTCACTGGGGTATGATGAGCAGTTCAGCCCTGTGATCAAACAAAACTCTTTCAAGCCAAAATAGGCAGGCTTGTTGTTAATGTAGAAACACATCTCATGACGTATATTATCGTTCCTGATGAGTCGCAACAACAAATAATGGACCAACTGCCCATTGAACTTGAGATGTTCCAGCAGGTTTCTCAAGTGTCCAAAACAGGATCGCTTGAATCTTTTCTTCAATTCTTGATCGACAAGAACTTGCTTAAATTCTTGATAAGCAGTCATTCTTGATATGACCAATATCTTTGCCAAAAAAGATTCGACCTCATCAATTATAGCTCGAAGGTCATATCACTCTACGGAAATGCACCTTGAAAGATATGGCACGAGCAAGGAATTATTATCCCCCTCATCATTATTACTCCCACTTCCCTCGCTCTCTTTACAGTCACCACTGACAATTCGCTTGGCAACATCTTCACTAAAATCGACGTACTCACTTATCTCCTTTAACTCCAAATCCGATTCGGACACCGACTCTTGAATTTTCTTTCTTTTTGAGACATTTCCAACTGCCTCAGCTCTTCTTTTTCTACTGCTACCAGCGGTATCAGTTTTGCATTTAGGAATGATGATTTTTTTACCAATTTTCAACATAATCTACACCTGAAGAACAAATATCTCATTTTCATTTCATAGACCACAAGTCTATCAACAGAAATAACTCAATGCTCAAATGAAAACCCCCTAAAAAAGTTAACAAACACCCCACCATTAAACAGTTCAATACACAAACATACAATAACTGAACCAAAATCCATCATGCGAAATCAAAACACAACAATTGCTAAAAATCAAACTAGTGCACCTAATCAAACTAATTAGCTATTAATATTTCAATTTTCACTATTTCAGCAATCATGTTTTAAAAGAATTTCATGCGTCTCAAAATTGATTTCAATTTAGGGCATTCTCATTTCATAGACCACGAGTCTACGGATAGACCGCGGGTCTACGAACAGAAATAGGTTGTTGTTCAAATCAAAATGCCAAAACAACTCTTCAAACAACAATTATTCCTCCATTCAACACTCGTTGCTAAAAAAAACACAACTAAACCAAAACACCAAATTCGAAAAAAAAAATCCTACTTCACTATGAACCAATTAGCAAAAAACCGTTTAAATGGATCTAGAAATAATCAAAACTTCATTTTAACTAACCTTGTGAAGCAACAACCACCCCTTAGCAGCTGGAGAAGAAGTCGAAACGATAATGGCATTTTTTGGGAGAAGTAGTTTCAAAAGCGGGAGTTGGGAATTGAAGAGAACAGAGATGGTTTTTTTTTAATATTGGAATAAGTGGATAGTATTAGGTGTATTATATTAAATTTATGAAGTTGTAAAAATGATGAATTAGTCTCTTGGCCCACGTGTGGCCCCCACTTTTTTCATTTTTTCCCACTTTTTACACTCTAAACCGAAAAAATAAATCAAAAAAAAATTAAGTGGGTATTTGGCAAATTAGTTTTGGAGGGTTGCTTCTTTGCCAATTATTCCCTAGTTTCTACTACAAAAATATCTACTAACTAGGAGTTTCTAGATAAATCTTAATTTCCTAACAAAGTAACATCTTGTTGTCAGCTTTCTGTAATTTTATATCAGGAGAAGCTCTCCAGTTTTCATGAGTTGCATCTGTGTTTTCAGGCCCCTTCCACCATTACAAGGAAAATACTCAGGTGTTCTCATACATAAATGTCCAACTTTTCAACAGGTATTCAACTCTTATGCAATTAACTGTCTTTCACTTTAGAAGTAACCTAAATGCCCTTAATCCTAGCGCCGGACATATGAAAACTTTTTGGCTTGTTGCTTCGACGTGAATGCTGCTCATTTAGCAACAGGGAGTATCTGAAGGCAGGTCTGCAAGAACTGGAAAATTGGTGCTCTAAAGCAACAGAGCAGGTAATAAAAGTTGTTCAGAGCAATAATCTGATATTCAAATAAGAAACCATTTTAATTCGCTCTCATGAGCAGTATGCTAAATCATCGTAGGATGAGCTTCAACACATAAGGAAAGATGTAGGATTTGTGGTAAGTATTGTCCCCAGATATAATTCTGTAAGTAGATTGTCATAGCTGAGTACTTATATTATCATGCCTCAACTTAGCAAGTGTGTTAAGAATTCGTGCCCTACTGATTTTCTTATTTTCTCCTAACTTTTGCTTATCGATGGAACGTGTTGCCTGACGTGTTCTACTGATGTGTTTCAAGAAAGCAGTAAACAAAAAGTAAAGAACACAATGATTTTTACGTGGAAAACACCCGGCTCAAAAGGTGTAAAAAAACCACGACCTGCATCTCTACAGGATTTAACCCCAACTTTACTAAATAACTCTGAGCCTCAACAACGATTGATTACAAAACTCTTGTAACCAACAAATAGGAATTATAAACTCTAATTCCTAAAACACAACAACTAGGAATTATAAACTCAAATCCCTATAACTCAATAACTAGGAATTATAAACTCTAATTCCTAACTACACACACACTTCCCAAGGTATGTGTTCCCAAAGTCTCTGAGTTTTCCCAAACTCGAAGATTAGCTCCTAATTCAGCTTATAACACACTAAAACTAATATTACATGAATAGCTCAAACACAATGAACTACTCTAAAAATCAGCGCTAAAACTCTTAGCTGGATTTTGTACTGAGGACCAGGTTCTTCAACGTTTTTCTTCAGTGATTGAGTAGTACTTCGTGAAGTCAATCTGTCGATTGAGATTTTCTGCTTTCTTAAGTGCGTGAATTACTCTGAATGATGCATCTTCTATTTAATCACAGCTCTCCAAAGAGTCATTCTTTATTTTAAACTCCTCTTTTAACCAAAACTCTCATTACATAGAGTTCTACTTCAAGAGAGACTCTTTCTTTAATTCCAACTCTTGTCTCCTTAGTGTTGCAGTAAAAATCCAACTTTTTTAAATCAGCACATGCTTATTTATCAGAATCTTTCTCCTCCCACACATAGGACTATTCAAGATATACTCAAAAGTGAAACTCCTTCTTCACGTAGGACTTCTTTTTCAACTCAAATTGCTTTCCCTTATCATTAAGTGTTTGAATTAAATTCAACTTGTTATATTCCCCACATGATCAGTAGCATGAGTATGTCAGAATTAGGCTTGCTTATTCGTTCTTGTCTTTAAGCAATCTTGTCTGCATCTGTCAGTGAAACTGGAAATCTGCTTTCCTATGCGTGGACCAACTCAAGTAACATGTTTCATTCATGTGTCAATTTGTCAATCATCAAAACTACATAGTACCCAACAAATTTCCCCTTTTTGATGATTACAAACCTCTTGTCTTGTGCATTTAACCATCTTCACCTGTAGGCACTAAAGTATAAAACACTAGAATGAAACAAGTTAGTCAATGGGTTATAAATATTGGACAACCCTATTATCTTCCCCCTTTTGGCATCATCGAAAAACCATTTCAATTCAATAATATACTGGCCAAAGTGAGTTGTTATGTTATTCATGGCCACTGGGGCTATCACCAAAACAATCAGGCAAAGACTTTAGCCAACATAGTAATGTATTAAAGAGATCAAAAATGAGTCAATTTATCAAAGATAACCATTCCATTTAACTGACAGAGCATGTTTCACATTAAACCTAAGCTAGTACTGAACAAAGCAAAATAATTGAGCATTAAAAAAATACGGTATAAAAGTGGGACATGACTAAGGATACAAATAGTGAGGAGCTGATGAGGAAGGTAGAACAGGTGATATGCCCTATGTCAATTGATGAATGACTTCAACATTTTCATCCCTCTATCAACGAAGGTCAAGCTTCAAAGTCATGATCTTAGCCTTAAAGACCGCTTATTCTACTTCATGACTGTCTTATATAGCTTCTAGTTCAGAAAATTTTTTTTCAAATGAGTCTTAGCCCTCCTTATTGAAATAGGTAGAGCAACATGATTCATCTGTTCCAGAACATCTATTTTTTTATAAGTCAACCTAATTTAGGACTGAGAAGCCCAAAAAAAAATTACCAATGACAACCCTTTTCATTCTTCAGAAACATATCTTACATGTGATTGATGATCAAGCTTGGCAAATCTATGGTACACGACTGATATTTTGGTTGAGAAAGAAGAAGGAATTTCTAGTATAGGATTAACACACTTGTGCACACCCATTTGGAGAGAATCAAAGAAATGTTGGTCAACAATTCATTAGCTTTATTAGACAATGAGAGGATGAAGTGTGTGGAATTGAACAGGTGTTCTCAACTGTTTCAACTTAGACAGGCTATGCTTATGTCTGTGCAGAACATACTTGATAAGAAGAACTTTGAGGTCATGATTGCTTGCTTGTACCTATTTTTCTGCACAATCTAATACAAAATTAGGTTAGAAAGGTCAAAAATCTGGAATTAGGACACACAACTAAATCTGCAAGACTGAATAGAATAACTTTTTAGCTAATAAGATTAAGAAGAAAAATGATTATTCTAGTCAATCATTGAGGGGAGTTCATGCAATTTTAATCATCCCCAAGTCTAACCTATTCCTTTTAAAATGCTCTGTACTTAGTGCCTTTGGTGCTTCTCTAGTCAATTAAGTAACCCACATAGTCAACATTTTTATAGCCCTCAAGAGTGAAATTACTTTCATTTGAATACCATAGTCTCAAGCTATTGATTCTGATGATATATCTCAAAATTCTTGTGACAACACCAATTCTTATGAATTACTAATAAAATTATCATCAGTTTGTGTTAGTGTTATTCATGCATCAATTTCTTGATTTGTTGTTCCCCCTGTCAATATGTCCTAAGTCTGTACAACAGTTGAACCAGGTGGTACAACATGTTCCTGTGCATGCACATCAGTTTCATAGTCATCCTCTATTTTTTTTAAACCTCCCTTGCTTCCCTCTCACACGAGCACTACAAATCTGGCCATCTTTTAAATGATCCATTCCCCCTTTAAATGTGGTGAGTGAAAGAAAATTTATTTTTTTCTAGTCTTATGCCTTGAGCAAGCCTTATCCATGTACAAGATTTGTTTGCCTCCTTTCACTCTCACCTGCAAAATAAATTAGGGGTTAAATTTAGGCACCCAGATAAGCTTGGGTCCTTTCTTATGAGTAAATGGATGAATCAAATTTCTTCTAGCCCATGCAGGCAACAGGTTACGTGACATGTTTCTCTGACCAGGTTTACTTATCCTTTTCTTGGTCTGAGATAGTTTATTTTCATGATTTTGACTGATAGATCTGCTTTTGGTAGCAACTGAACATTCAGTGATTGGATGTCAAAGGTTACCACAAATATAACATAAATCTTTCGGAACATCAAAATTTTTGTGGAATCCTAATCCTGCCTTTTCACTGTAATTTCTTTCCCCCAATTAGTGAACAATTCTAGAGGAGTTTGTCCACCTATTTGCCCCTTCAAGATCAAGTTTTAGTTTAGAAACTTCTTGACTCAACTTATTTATTTTTTCAGTTAGATCATGACATTCTTGTTTGTATCTAACTAGCTCAAGTTCAGCATTTTCTTGATCTTTACTCATGGCCTTTTTTCTCTTTTCAGAGAGTGTCAATTTTAGAACTTCAGACTTAAGATCATTGTTTAAATAATCAAGTTGATCAACTTGTTTCTTAAGAGTGCAGTTTTCCTGTTCGACAATGTTTTTGCAAGCTTCTAAATCAATAAAATCAAATTTGATGCTTGCAAGACTGTTGAACAGCTCATCCCTATCAAAAGTTGATTCTTGGAAGTCATCAATTAGTGCACTCATCAATGAAATAAGTTTTATTTTAGAAAACAAATGCAACTTTTCTTTAAGTTCAAGTATACTTACCTCATAAGCATCATCTTCTTCCTCCAAGTTTTAATCTCCAAGAGCCTTGAGTGCTGCTTCATCAACTTCAACATCATTTGAGTCAAATCCCTAAGCTGCTACCATTGTATATTCTTCCCTCTTTTTGGTTTTTTCTTTCAATTCTTTTTCAGCCATTTTCTTTCTCCATCCTATTTCCCAGACTGGACAATCTTTGATCATGTGATCTATCTTCTCACACTTGAAGTAACCACCTTGAGACTTATCATTGGAACAACACTTTCTACTTGTTCTTTTCTTGTTCTGACGCTTGTCTTTCTTAAATTATTTTTTAAAGTTCTTGACAAGCTTTTTATCATCCATATCGATTCTTCTTTGTCAGACGTCTTTAATGTTGGTGACTTATCCTTGGTTCCCTGGTTCTTTTTGAAGTTCTCCATATTCTTCTTATATCTATCCACAAGAGTATCCCAAATTTATTTTGCGGAGGTACAACCTGAGATCCTATTGTATTTATCTATTCCAAGTCCACAAGTAAGAATATACTTGGATTTAGCATTCTTTCCAAGCATCTTAAAGTCAGCCTCATCATACTCGTTCTTGTCCTTTAATACTACGTTCTTTTCAACATCCTTCTTTATGGGTTATTGAGGTCCATCGATAATTATATTCCATAGTTCGGAGTCCACAGCCTGAAGAAAATCTTCATCCTTTCTTTCCATCCTAAGTAGTATTGTCCCTTGAAGAACAGAGGCCTATTGATGTCTTGTCCTTCATAGTATCCAGTAGGTGGTGTAGAATTCATCTTGGATCTTATCTTAAGGTGTAAGACTTCACAAGATAACCCGCTCTGATACCACTTATTAAGAATTTGTGCCCTACTGATTTTCTTATTATGGCCTAACTTTTGCTTATCGATGGAACGTGTTGCCTGACATGTTCTACTGATGTGTTTCAAGAAAGCAGTAAACAAAAAGTAAATAACACAATGACTTTTACGTGGAAAACACCCGGCTCAAAAGGTGTAAAAAAACCACGACCTGCACCTCTACAGGATTTAACCCCAAATTCACTAAATAACTCTAAGCCTCAACAACGATTGATTACAAAACTCTTGTAACCAACAAATAGGAATTATAAACTCTAATTCCTATAACTCAACAACTAGGAATTATAAACTCTAATCCCTACAACTCAATAACTAGGAATTATAAACTCTAATTCCTAACTACATACACACCTCCCAAGGTATGCGTTCCCAAAGTCTCTGAGTTTTCCCCAACTCGAAGATTAGCTCCTAATTCAGTTTATAACACACTAAAACTAATATTACATGAATAGCTCAAACACAATGAACAACTCTAAAAATCAATGCTAAAACTCTTAGATGGATTCTGTACTGAGGACCAGGTTCTTCAACGTGTTTCTTCAGTAATTAAGTAGCACTTCGTGAAGTCAATCTATCGATTAAGCTTTTCTACTTTTTTAAGTGCGCGAATTACATTGAATGATGCATCTTCTATTTAAGCACAGCTCTCCAAAGAGTCAGTCTTTATTTTAAACTCCTCCTTTAATCAAAACTCTCATTACATAGAGTGCTACTTCAAGCGAGACTCTTTCTTTAATTCCAACTCTTGTCTCCTTAGTGTTATAGTAAAACTCCTACTCTTTTAAATCAGCACATGCTTAATTATCAAAATCTTTCTCCTCCCACACATAGGACTCTTCAAGATATAGTCAGAAGTGAAACTCCTTCTTCACGTAGGACTCCTTTTTCAACTCAAATTGCTTTCCCTTATCATTAAGTGTTTCAACTCTTCACATATTTGTTCTTATTTTTAAGCAATCTGGTCTGCATCTATCAGTGAAACTGGAAATCTGTTTTTCTATGCGTGGACCAGCTTAAGTAACATGTTTCATTCATGTGTTAGTTTGTCAATCATCAAAACTACATATTACCCAACAAGGTGTTACATCAAAAATCTCAAAAGGCATTGGATGAGATCACGAGTGACCTCTGCCCGATAATTAAGTTCTATGCAAAAAGAAAAAATCAAAGTCCCCACAACTTCCCTCCCTAAAACTCTTTCTTTTAAATTTTCAAAAAATAAAAAGAACTCTCTTTTCATTTGAAGATCACTAAGAGGCTAAGTAACAATGATGTTATAACTTAGTCACTGAGGAATATAAGTGTGATTCTTTCATAAGAGGATTCTAGCTATGATAAGAACTTAGAACCAAAAATTGAATTCATATCCTGTTGCTTTTTTCCATTTTTTTTAGATGTTGAGCATTATTGAGCCCATGGTTTATCTCCGGAGGTAAAAACCCTTCTTCAGTATGTTACTAGAGATACTCTAACCTTCATGAGAGTAGGTAAAGGTATTCAAGGTTTTGTCAGTTTGACAGTAATGGTCCACAACTAACTGTTCATGCAGCACATGCACATATTATTATGTAAAAGTAAATACTACTCCCTCTGTTTCAAAAAAAATGATTTATTTTGACTTGGCACAAAGTTTAAGAAAATAAGAATGATCTACTTTGACTTGGCACAAAGTTTAAGAAAACGAAAAGACTTTTGAATCTTGTGGCTTTAAATTAAAGTTGTGTCAAATATAGCAAAATTTTCTTTAAGATTGTGGTCCTAAACATGCCACGTGGAAAGTTGAAATTAAAGTATTGTCAAAAAAGAAAAAGGTTCAATCTTTTTTAAACGAACTAAAAAGAAAAGTAGGTCATTCTTTTTTAAATGGAGGAAGTAAGAATTATCACCTGCATAAGACTTCTTCTCTTATTTTAAGAAAACAATTCTTAGTGAAGAAAAAAAAGACAAATTGTCCTCAAATAGCAAAATATATATAAAACAAACATTAATAATAGAAGCTTACCAATTTTCTTAAAGTGCGTTCAAGCTTCGCTGGGGAGAAACTCTGTCACCTTCTTCAACAGAGAGGCCAAGAGTGCTCTTGTTAGAGTAAGTGCCCTACTGATTATCTTATTTTCACTTAACTATTGCCTATCAATAGAACGGGTTGTCTGACGTGTTCCATGGAAGCAGTAAAACAGAAAGTAAAGAACACAAGGATTTTTACGTTAAAAAACACCCGGCTCAAAAGGCATAAAAAACCACAACCTGCACCTCTACAGGATTACAAAACTCTTCTAACCAACAAATAGGAATTATAAACTCTAATTCCTTTAACTCAACGACTAGAAATTATACTCTAATTCATAACTACACACACCTCCCAAGGTATGCGTTCCGAAAGTCTCTGAGTTTTCCCCAACTCGAAAACTAGCTCCTAGTTTAGTTTATAACACACTGAAACTAATATTACATCAATAGTTCAAACACAATGAAGAACTCTAAAAATCAATGTTAAAACTCTTAGATGGATTCTATACTTAGGATCAGGTTCTTCATTGTATTTCTTCAGAATTTGAGAAGCACTTCATGAAGTAAATCTGTCGATTGTGCTTTTCTGCTTTGTCAGTGCGTAGTTTTTTCTGACTGATGCATCTTCTATTTAAGCACAACACTTCAAAGAGTAATTCTTTATTTCAAACTCCCCCCTCAATCATAACTCTCATTGAACAGAGTTATACTTCAAGTGATACTCTTTCTTCAATTCCAACTCTTGTTGTTAAGAATTTGTGCCTTACTGATTTTCTTCAAAAAACCACGACCTGCACCTCTACAGGATTTAACCCCAACTTCACTAAATAACTCTGAGCCTTAACAACGACTGATTACAAAACTCTTGTAACCAACAAATAAGAATTATAAACTCTAATCCCTATAACTCAACAACTAGAAATTATAAACTCTAATTCCTTTGACTTAACAATTAGGAATTATAAACTCTAATTTCTAACTACACACACCTCCCAAGGTATGCGTTCCCAAAGTCTTTGAGTTTTTCCCAACTCGAATACTATCTCCTAATTCAGTTTATAACATACTAAAACTAATATTACATCAATAGCTCAAACACAATGAACAACTCTAAAAATCAAAGCTAAAACTCTTAGCTAAATTCTATACTTAGGACCAGGTTCTTCAATGTGCTTTTCTGCTTTGTCAGTGCATAGTTTATTCTGACTGATGCATCTTCTATTTAAGCACAACACTTCAAAGAGTAATTCTTTATTTCAAACTCCCCCCTCAATTATAACTCTCATTGAACAGAGTTATACTTCAAGTGATACTCTTTCTTCAATTCCAGCTCTTGTTGTTAAGAATTCGTGCCCTACTGATTTTCTTCAAAAAACCACGACCTGCACCTCTACAGGATTTAACCCCAACTTCACTAAATAACTCTGAGCCTCAATAACGACTGATTATAAAACTCTTGTAACCAACAAATAGGAATTATAAACTCTAATTCCTATAAATCAACAACTATGAATTTTAAACTCGAATCCCTATAACTCAATAACTAGGAATTATAAACTCTAATTCCTAACTACACACACACCTCCCAAGGTATGTGTTCCCAAAGTCTCTGAGTTTTCCCCAACTCAAAGACTAGCTCCTAATTCAGTTTATAACACACTAAAACTAATATTACATGAATAGCTCAAACACAATGAACAACTCTAAAAATCAACGCTAAAACTCTTAGCAGGATTCTGTACTGAGGACCAGGTTCTTCAATATGTTTTTTGAGTGATTGAGTAGCACTCGTGAAGTCAATCTGTCGATTGAGCTTTTCTGCCTTTTTAAGTGTGCGAATTATTCTGACTAATGCATCTTCTATTTAAGCACAGCTCTTCAAAGAGTCATTATTTATTTCAAACTCCTTTTTTAATTAGAACTCTCATTGCATAGAGTTCTACTTCAAGTAAGACTCTTTGTTTAATTCCAACTCTTATTTCCTTAGTGTTGTAGTAAAACTCCAACTCTTTTAAATCTGCACAAGTTTATTTATCAGAATCTTTCTCCTCCCACACATAGGACTCTTTAAAATATACTCAGAAGTGAAACTCCTTCTTCACATAGGACTCCTTTTTCAACTCAAATTGCTTTCCCTTATCATTAAGTGTTTGAATCAAATTCAACTTGTTATATTCCCCACATGATCAGTAGCTTGAGTATATCATAATTAGGCTTGCTTATTCATTCTTGTCTTTAAGTAATCTTGTCTGCATCTATCAGTGAAACTGGAAATCTATTTTCCTATGTACGGATCAACTCAAGTAACATGTTTCATTCATGTGTCAATTTGTCAATCATCAAAACTACATAGTACCCAAAACATTCCCCCTTTTTGATGATGACAAACCTTTTGTCTTGTGCATTCAACCATCTTCACCTGTAGGCACTAAAGTATAAAACACTAGAATGAAATAAGTTAGTCAATGGGTTATAAACATTGCACAACCCTATTATCTTCTCCCTTTTGGCATCATCGAAAAACCATTTTAATGCAATAACATACTAGCCAAAGTGATTTCTTATGCTATCCATGGCCACTAGGGCTATCACCAAAACAATCAGACAAAGACTCTAGACAACATAGTAATGTATTAAAGAGAGAAAAAATGAGTCAATTTAGCAAAGATAACCATTTCATTTAACTGGCAGAGCATGTTCCACATTAACCTAAGCTAGTACTCAACAAAGCAAAATAACTGAGCATTAATCAAAAAAATATGGTATAAAAGTGGGACATGGCTAAGGATACAAATAGTGAAGAGAAAGGAGGAACAGGTGATATCAACTGTGTTAATTGACGATTGACTTCAACATTTTCATCTCTCACTTAATAAAGGTCAAGCTTTAAAGTCATGATCCAAGCTTGAAGGACCACTTATTCCACTTCATGATCTTCTTGTGCAGCTTCAAGTTCAGATATTCTTTTTTTAGCCAAATTATTTTTTTCAATTTTTTTTAGTGTTAGCCCTCCTTATTGAAACTGGTAGAGCAACATGATTCATCTGTGCAAGAACATCTATTATTTTCTTCTAAGTCAACCTGAACTAGGATTGAGAAATCCAAAAAATATAACCAATTAGGAACTAAAAGGGAGATCATATCCCTTTTCATTTCTTAGAAAACTTATGCTGCATGTGATTGATGATCAAGCTTGACAAATCCATGGTACACAACTGATATTTTGGTTGAGAGAGAAAAAGGGATCTCTGGTGTAAGATTAACATATTTGTGCACAACCATTTGGAGAGAATCAAAGAAAGTTTGGTTAACCAATTCATCAGCTTTATAAGACAAGGAGAGAATGAAGTGTGAGGAATTGAACAGGTGTGCTCAACTGTTTCAACTTAGACAGCCTATACTTATGTCAGTGAAGAACATACCTTCTAAGAAGAACTTTGTGGTCACAATTGCTTGCTTGTACCTATTTTTCTGCACAATCTAATACAAAATTAGGTTAGAAAAGTCAAAAATCTAGAATTGGGACACACAACTAAATGTGCAAGACTGAATATAATAACTTTTTAGCTAATAAGATTAATAAAAAAATGATTATTCTAGTCAATCATTGAGGGGAGTTCATACAATTTTAATCATCCCCAAGTCTAACCTATTCCTTTCAAAATGCTCTCTACTTAGTGCCTTTGGTGCTTACATAGTCAACATTTTTATAGCCCTCAAGAGTGAAATTGCTTTCCTTTAGATACCATAGTCTCAAGCCATTGATTTTCATGGGATATCTCAAGATCCTTTTGACAACACCAATTTTTATAAACTACCAACAAAGTTACCAGCAACTTGTGTTGGTTTTATTGATGCATCCATTTCTTTATTTGTTATTCTCCCTGTCAATATGCCCTCAGTCTATACAATAGTTGGACCAGGTAGTACAATATGTTCCTATTCATGCTCATCAGTTTCATTGTCATCCTTTTTTTTTTTCTTACAAACCTCCCTTGCTTCCTCCTTACACGATTACTACAAATCTGGCCATCTTTTAAATGATCCATTCCCCCTTTAAATGTGGTGAATGAAAAAAACTTTATTTTCTTCTAGTCTTATGCCTTGAGAAAGCTTTATTTATGCACAAATTTTGCTTGTCTCCTTTCACTCTCACCTGCAAAACAAATTAGGGGTTAACTTTAGGCACCCAGACAAGCTTGGGTCCTTTCTTATGAGTAAATGGATGAATCAAATTTCTTCTATCCCATGCAGGCAACAAGTTACATGACCTGTTTCTCTAACTAGGTTTAGTTATCCTTTTCTTGGTCTAAGATAGTTTATTTGCTATATTTAGACTGCTGGATCTGCTTTTGGCAGCAATTAGACATTCAGTGGTTGGATGTCCAAGGTTTCCACAGATATAGCACAAGTCTTGATAAGCATCAATACTTTTGTGAAAACCCAAACCAGCTTTTTCACTGTGATATCTTTCACTCAACTTATGAACAATTCTTGAGGAATTTATCCACTCGTTTGCTCTTTCAAGGTCAAGTTTTAGTTTAGAGACTTCTTGACTCAATTTATTCACCATTTCTGTTGCATTATTGCACTCTTCTTTGTACTTAACCAATTCAAGTTCAACTTTTTCTTGTTCTTTACTCTTGGTGTTTTTTCCTTTTTTAGAGAGTGCCAATTTTAGAACTTTAGACTTAAGATCATTATTTGAAGAATCAAGTTGCTCAACCTATTTCTTGAGAGAGCAGTTTTCCTGTTCAATAGTGTTCTTGCAAGCTTCTAAATCAATAAAATTAAATTTGATGCTTGCAAGACTGTTGAACAGCTCATCCCTATCAGAAGTTGATTCTTGGAAGTCGTCAATTAGTGTACTCATCAAGGAAATAAGTTTTGTTTTAAAAAACAAATGCAACATTTCTTTAAGTTCAAGTATACTTACCTCAGAAGCATCATCTTCTTCCTCCAAGTCTGAATCTCCAAGATCCATGAATGTTGCTTCATCAACTTCATCATCATCTAAGTCAAATCCTCAAGCTGCTACCATTGCATATTTTTTCCTCTTTTTGGTTTTTTCTTTCAATTTCTTTTCATCCCTTTCCTTTCTCCATTCTATTTCCCAGACAGGACAATCCTTGATATGATGATAATTCTTACCACACTTGTAGAATCCATTTAGATTGTCATTTGACCATTTCTTGCTACCTGTTCCCTTCTTCTTTTTGAAGAATTTGCTGAAGTTCTTAGCTATAAAGGCAACTTGTTCTTTATCAAGTTCAATCTCTTCATCACTGTAAGATACCTTCAGAGCTAAGGTATCCTCTGGGGCTTCTAGCACTTTAGTTCCATCAATTTTCATTTCATAAGTTCTTAAATTCCCCACTAATTCATCCAGGGTCATGCCTGCAAGATCCTTATTTGCTTCCCTGATTGTAGTCACCTTAATATTCCACTTTGATTTTGGTAATACCCTCAGTACCTTCTCAACTTGTTCTTCTTCAGATATAGCTTTTCCTAAGGAGGTCAGCTTATTTGTTAAGGCAGTAAGCCTTGTCATCATTTATGCAAGGTTTCATTCTCCTTCATCTAAAATGCCTCATACTCAGTGAAAAGAAGAGAATTTTGAATTTTCTTACTTGAGATGTGTCTTCATGAGCATTTACTAGAGCATCCCAAATTTGCTTAGCAGTGGTACATATTGATACCCTGTTGTATTCAGCAGGTCCTAATCCACAGACCAAACTATTTTTGGCCTTAGCATTTTTCTTTAATGCCAAAAAGTCATGAGGAGTGAATTCACTTCTTACTTTCTTGACCTATTTCCCATCTTCTAACTTTATTGGAATAGTAGGATCATCAGTGATCCTATCCCATAACTCGTAGTCTTCCCCTTGAATGAATGTTTTCATCATGTCTTTCCACCAAATGAAGTGAGAACCATCAAAGAGTGGAGGTCTAATAGTGGATTGACCTTCACTGTGACCAGTAGGTGGTGCGGAATTCATCATATTGATCTTGTCTTAGGTGCTAGCCCTTTTTAAGACAACCTCTCTCTGATATCACTTGTTAAGAATTCGTGCCCTACTGATTTTCTTATTTTCACCTAACTTTTACTTATCGATGGAACGTGTTGCCTGACGTGTTTCAAGGAAGCAGTAAACAGAAAGTAAAGAACACAATGATTTTTACGTGAAAAACACCCGGCTCAAAAGGTGTAAAAAAACACGACCTGCACCTCTACAGGATTTAACCCCAACTTCACTAAAAAACTCTGAGCCTCAACAAGGACTGATTACAAAACTCTTGTAACCAACAAATAGGAATTATAAACTCTAATTCCTATAACTCAACAACTAGAAATTATAAACTCTAATCCCTATGACTAAATAACTAGGAATTATAAAATCTAATTCCTAACTACACACATACCTCCCAAGGTATGTGTTCCCAAAGTCTCTGAGTTTTCCCCAACTCAAAAACTAGCTCCTAATTCAGTTTATAACACACTGAAACTAATATTACATGAATAGATCAAACACAATGAACAACTCTAAAAATCAACGCTAAAACTCTTAGCAGGATTCTGTACTGAGGACCAGGTTCTTCAACGTGTTTCTTCAATGATTGAGTAGCATTTCGTGAAGTCAATCTGTCGATTGAGCTTTTCTGCTTTTTTAAGTGTGTGAATTATTCTAACTGATGCATCTTCTATTTAAGCACAGCTCTTCAAATATTCATTCTTTATTTCAAACTCCTCCTTTAATTAGAACTCTCATTGCATAGAGTTCTACTTCAAGTGAGACTCTTTCTTTAATTCCAACTCTTGTTTCCTTAGTGTTGTAGTAAAACTCCAACTCTTTTAAATCTGTACATGTTTATTTATCAGAATCTTTCTCCTCCCACACATAGGACTCTTTAAGA
This sequence comes from Capsicum annuum, assembly GCF_002878395.1. Taxonomy (NCBI): domain Eukaryota; kingdom Viridiplantae; phylum Streptophyta; class Magnoliopsida; order Solanales; family Solanaceae; genus Capsicum; species Capsicum annuum. Next base: position 197,790,780 of record NC_061111.1, on the reverse strand, counting down.
TATACTCAGAAGTGAAACTCCTTCTTCACGTAGGACTCCTTTTTCAACTCTACTTGATTTCCCTTATCATTAAGTGTTTGAATCAAATTCAACTTGTTATATTCCCCACATGATCAGTATCTTGAGTATATCAGAATTAGACTTGCTTATTCATTCTTGTCTTTAAGCAATCTTGTCTGCATCTATCAGTGAAACTGGAAATCTACTTTCCTATGCGTGGACCAACTCAAGTAACATATTTCATTCATGTGTCAGTTTGTCAATCATAAAAACTACATAGTACCCAACACTTATCTCCTTAGTGTTGTAGTCAAACTCTAACTCTCCAAAGAATCCTATACATAGGACTACTCCTTCTTCACATAGGACTTTCTTTTCCAACTCAACTAATACTTATTTAACATAAAAATTCTTTAACATAAGGAAATACATGTCTTAACCTAGAAACTAGAAAGAACACAAAAGTAGATAGCCAAGGGAATACAAGTATCAAACATAAAACACAAACATTATATTGATGATTCATCACTACTATATATATCTGAAACAAGATTCTGGAACAAGTTTAAGGGATCGTGTATGTGTTTGACCTATAATGCATCATATCAAATTCGGAATTTTGATCATTTGCACCTTTATCCTTATTTTGCATTGTCTTCATTTTCGAATCATAATATCCCATAAGTTATACCTCGACCTTTAAAAACATATATGCCCGCCAGACAACTTCAAATTCTAGGGATAAAAGTTAAAGTTCACTTCATCTCGAACCCACAAAATCTTTCATTTCTCTTTAAATATTTCTTACTTGTCTTATTTTAACAAAAAATTAATTTATTTTTATATTTTTCTCACGCAAATTAAGGTCGTGATTTTTGCACAATTTGATAGAAGATTGGTGTTGTGTTTCTATTTTTATTGTTAAGAGTAATGGGGAGAAAATAGTCTATTACCCTCCAACCTTTATCCAAAATTTCAACTACACACTCAACCTCACGGGGTCCTATCACCTCATGAACTATTTAAAAATGAAATTATTACCCCCTTAAAAACTCACACCCAGATATGTATTGAGAAGTGATCAACACGCGTCATTCACGTAATGTCACGTAATATCCACGTAATATTATATAAAAAATTATCTATTTTTTCTTGATATATCTCCTCTCTTTTTTTTCTCTTTCCTTTTCCATTCCCCTTTCTCTTTTTTTTTCTTTTTTCTTTTCTCTATAACTTTCTTGCCTCTCATTTTTTCGACGATCGGAGAGACACCAAGATGGTGAAGAAGATAGCGTCAAATAAGCATCATTCAAATTTCAAGCATCACATTTACGATTGTATGGTGAGGAAGCACTAAAAACTAATTGCTATAAAATTTTCTGATGTGCAAAATTCGGGGATTGGAGGAGATCGGTTGTTGATGTCGGTGGAGAATGTATTATTGTATAGTTTTGACAATTTATATGAAGGAGTGAAGAAGCTGATGAAGATTTCTAGGACCGTTGGAATTTATTTAATCCCAATCTTTGCCCTTCTTGTTAATTTTATTTTAGATTTACTTATCCTTTTAGTTTCTTCTGGTGATAATTGCTACAAAAAAATTTTATCTTTGTATTGAATTTTGGATTTTCTTTTTTAAATTAAATAATGATTTTTTTTGTGATGTTTGTGCTTGGCTGCATCAATGAAACTGAAACATAAAAAGAGACTCATTGGAGATGAGTAAGATGAGAGATTAGCGTTAGATGTCATTGATGAGTTTTTGAAGCTTTTTGTTTTGTGAGAAAGAAGAAGAAGAAGAAGAAGAAGAAGAAGGAAAATTAATAAAAAAAAAATAATAATTAAAATTATATATGTTTATGTAAAGAAATATTAAAAGTAAAAATTTAATATATTCTTTTCATGCTTACTCTTTCAAAGAGAGTGACATGCACTCACTTTGTCATCTCAGCATTTAGGAAGCAGATAACTTTATTTTTATATAATTTAGAGGGTTGATATAATGCCCATAAAAGTTGAGTGTGTAATTGAAATTTCGGGTAAAGATTGAAGGGGTAATAGACTATTTTCTCAATTAATGAGTAAAAAAAGTTATCGAAGAAAAGTTGATAATAATGTGAGTAGTAATTCTGATTTTGAAGATTGCCCTTTTAAAACTTTCAATTGATCACATGCAATAATCTGAACGAATTCATTATTAACCAATATATGTATTGATGACGATTCCTTCCATTTCATAATTCACAAACCTATTGTTATAATCCCATTCCTTGCTAATGTTAATTCTAATAGGTAAAGAAGTCGTCTTCTCCAAATGAACTGATCCTTAATTAGTAACAATTTTGATTAAAACTCTATCTTTCTTTCACTTTTTCTCTGAATTTTATGATATTATTCGGTAGTTTGCAGTTGACTGGACCTTAGAAAAAGTGGAAAGCAATTGAATTTAGGGTCAATATGGTATATTCTTATCCCTTAAAAAGAGACATAACATTTTACTCCCTCCGTTTCATATTAGTTGGCTCATATGGACTTGACACACCATTAAGAAAATATTAATTAGGGGCTATTTTACCAAATTAGGTTTTATTCTTTGAAAACATAAATTTGAGTAAATACACTTTATTTAGTGATTTAATGTTGAGGATAGTAGTGAAAGAACATAGTAAATCTTCTTGATTTCATCAAAAAGACAAGTAAATTGAAATAAATATGTTTAAAAAGAGGGTCAACTAAAATGAAAATTAGTTGGCTAACTAATGCCAATTAGTTTAGGTCTCCTTTTTATCAATTTTTATTTCTAAAAATTACACAAATACATAACTTACGTTTCCAATATTACAAAAAATTTCAACTCCCTAAATATATTATAAGAATCCCAACATATACACAAAATGCTATGTATATGTGGGTTATGTTATGTATATTAATAGGGAGAGAGAGTAAAGTAATTAAAAAATAGGAGAGAATGTAATTACTTCTAAAAGAGTTGATATTCATGTTATTTATATTTTTTATTTAGCTATTTTTTTATTTTTATTTTTTTGCCAATTATACTAGAACTAGAACTAGAAAGTGGTATATATGTGTCAATTTCTCGAGGACAAGTCCTTTATTCTGATCATGGCCTTTTATAACTCCAGCCCAACCCTTGACGACAGCCGGCAGGTGTAGAGGGGTTGACTCTTTAGTCAAAATTTAACATTCAATTATAATATGATAAATAAAAGAAATTAGTTTCTCTTATCCTAAATTAAATTGGATTACCAATTGGAACGTATTTAGTGATGATAAAAAAGTATTTTTCATTCATGTAAGTAATCTTGGACATCACGATTTTAGTAAATATACAACAATCCTCAAACTTCATAGAGGCATATATGTTTAGATGATTATAAGTTTAGTGAATTTTACCGGTCAATATACCAACAAAATCATAAATTATTTTTTATATTATTAAAGTCACTAAACTCTATTTGTAATTCAAATTTTACTAATTGAGTCTGGCAAAGTTGGATCCCAAATTAACCTTAAGTCGGTTTTTGTCCAAAGGAAAAATAAAGGTAAGGGCTGGTCCGATTTCAAGTTAGATTCATCAAGAAAACATATAAGTTGGACGACAAAGCCTAGCCGAATCTGTTATGGACATGGCCACTGGCCACGGTAGAGAACATGTTGGGGAGTTTGACAAATTACGTTATGTTGTTTCTTTTTTTAAAGCTATTTTGTGATAGCACTTTGGAATCTCCCTTTTCATGAATAATCATGTAAACTCTTTATTTGATCAATACAAAAGTTTAGTTTGTTATAGAATTTAATTTCTATTTGAAGATATGGCCTTATTTAAAAAAGAGAGAACTACTGGAACAACTCAAAAATTTTAAAAAAAAAAAAAATTGATTTCAATGGTCGTGATTGGAATTCTTTGACAACATAAATACGACGTAATATACAGATTTTAAGAATGATTAGACGTGATCTGAACTTGTTAATTTGAAATCAAATTTTGTAGTTAAAATTGAGTTGAAAATTTTCTTTTGTTACATGTATTTCATACATAATCTCAAATTCTTGTATGTGGCTCACCCTCTTTGTTAAAAATAAAAAAATATTCTTGTATGTCACTGGATCTCATATTTTTGTTGATATATATACAAAGGGAATACACAGGAGATCCACGGGGAATACACATAGGGAGAACAATTTTAACAAGGGAATACACAGGATATAGTCTCAAATGTTGAAGTTTTCTTGTATTCACAAATTTGTTCCCACCATACCGATTTATAATATAATCTGGAGAAGCACAGCAAACATGGTAAGTTTTCATTATCTTAACCAATCCTCATTGCATTGGGAATGCAAAAAAGTTTCCTTAAAATTATACTGGTAGTTATTTGTCTTAATTCCCTTACAAGTTTTAAGGTGTTGTCTTCCTTTTCACGCAAAATAATTATTTATATAATAGTTGTTAAAAATTATGATTATTATAATATATTATTCCCTCCATTTAAAAAAAAATAATCTAGTTTGACTTGTCACGGAGTTTAAGAAAATAAAAAAAAACTTTTGAATTTTGTGGTGTTAAATTAAAGATATGTAAGTGTACCAAAATATTCTTCATTCCTGTGGTTTTAAAATTAAAAAGTTACTAAAAATGAAAGCAATCATTCTTTTTTAAACGGATTAAAAAGAAAATTAGGTTATTCTTTTTTAAACTGATGGAGTATTATATTTCTGGCTTTAGAATTATTAATCAAAATTAAGAATTATATTCTTATATATTGGAGCCATCACCAGTTTCAATATCATCTATACTAGTACTATTGTTTTAAATTTTTCGAAGTGTTAGACATAGAAATTATAATTTGGATAGATGTAGGAATTCGAATATTAAAAGGATTAGGAAGTCGTGCAGTCCAAGGTTAAGCTTTTGCCTATTTATATCAACGTAATTCATGTTTGCTCTCATCACAGAAACACAGGTTATTAATTCTTTTTTTTTCTGAAACATGTTGAGATCAGTGTTTTCGTTGTTGGTTCTTTTCGTAGTGGCACTCAGCTCGATGGTGGCACCATCATCATGTATAGTGTTTGCATTGTCAGCCCCGGATGTACGTGCAACTTCATGTCTCGTTATAGTGATGCGGCTCCGTCATCGCACACGGCTTCACCAATTATTGTGACTCCATCCCCCGTTGATGATCATGTGGTTTTGCCACCACACAAGGCTCTATCATTACCCGTTGACGATGACGTTGAGGATTGTTGCATCCCAGTTGAAGGTTGTGAATTAGGTTTGCTCACTTCCTTTTATGAGGATAAGGTTTCATTACCCACAGAATGCTGCAAAGTCCTTTCAACAATTTCAGATGATTCCTTTTACAAAGGAGGCTTCGGAATGTCACCAATTTTCCTAAGCAAGGTGAGGGACTATTGCTCTCATCCTCAACAGTGAAGCAGGAACAAATCTAAATAAAGCATATTCATTACGAATAGGATAGATAATGTAGTAGTTTTCTTCTTTTTTTCTTTGTTTTGTTTTTGTCATGTATATTACTTTATAGGATTTCGTTGGTACTTAAATATTTTCCGTTAAATTCTTTACGCATAATTAGTTCAATTATATTGAATTATCATCTCTATTTTACCTTTAATTACTACTTATAGTTTCAACTGCAAAGGCAAAAATGTACTCTGCTAAAAGTTTTTCGCGTGACTTTAATGGAGAAGAGAGATATACTATTACTCGTTGCGATCCTTGTTGACTTGAGACATATCATTAAGAAATCTTTAATCTAGGGTATTATACTAATCTTTAATGGGGTAACTAGTAAAGTTGTCTCCATGTGCCTAGTAGGTCACGGGTTCAAGCCTTAGAAACAGCCTCTGGCATAAATGCAAGGTAAGGCTGCGTATGATACACCCTTGTGGTGGGGCCCCTTCCTCGGACACCGCGCATAGCGACAGCTTTAGTGCACCGGACTACCTTTTTTTTTATAACTCTAAATTTAACTACTATAGTTATATAATATTAAGGGTAGCAAAGGAAAAAAATAACATAATTCTCTTAATTTAATAAATTGTACAAGTAAATTGAAATAATTATCTTTAATATAGGAGTCAAGTAAAATGAGACGAAGGAGTTACAATTCGATCATCCTCTCTATTTGACCCCAACTTCCCAACAATTTAACTAATAACAAGACTTTTTTTTCGGAAAAGGGCTTAAAATACCTTTCAACTATCTAAAATGGTGTAAAAATATCATTCATCTACCTATTGAGCCTAAAATGTTCCTCTCATCTACCTATTGGGTCAATTTTACCCTTCAATTTAACAATTATCTATTAGTCTCACCTCATTTATGACATGGCATATTCCTATTGGACAATTAATATTCAATTAAACTAATTAATTTTATCCTCAAAATCCAATCCGCCCCACCCAAATAAGTGGACCCAATTAAGACCCACTCTAATTCCTTTAACAAAAAAAAATCCCCATTCATGATCATAATCTGCTCATCTCCTCTCTTCTCGTGGATTTCATTTTTCTGTCCTTTCCTACCTGAGTCTTCCCATTGAAGAAATGGTGGCATTATCCGGGGCACACGCAATTGGGTTTTCACATTGTAAAGAGTTCAGCTCGAATCTTTACAATTACAATAAAACTTTCCAATTTGATCCTTCCTACAACCCCAGACTTGCTCAAGCATTGAGAAATGCTTGTGTTAATCAGCAAAAAGATTCAACATATCTGTGTTCAACGACATAATGACTCCCATTAAGTTCGACAGCATGTATTACCAGAACTTACCTAAGGGTCTAGGTCTATTGTCGTCCGACCGTGGTCTGTTTTCAGATCTGAGGACTAAAGTACACGTTGAAGAGTATATTAGAGATCAAAATTTGGTCTTTAAGGCATTTGCTTCAGCAATGCAGAAGCTTAGTGAGCATGCTGTTAAATTTGGCAGAAGTGGTGAAATCAGACACAGGTGTGATGCTTTTAACAATTGAACTACTTGAAGGGAGTGCTGATTATGTTATGTATTTTTGGGTTTGAGTTTCGTTTTTGCATTTATTAATCACTTACAAGACGAAAGTTAAACTTATAATATGTATACAATTTTCTTTTACCATTTTGTTTAGATCAGGAAACTCTCCTTTTGGAACTACTTCTACTAATAATAGTTGTGATTAGTGTGAACTTAAGTACATTATATTGGAATGGTGTATACTGAATCAGTGATTTAGTTTAATTAGTTTAATTAAATATTAATTGTCCAATAGGAATATGTCATGTCATAAATGAGGTGAGATCAAAAGGTAATTGTTAAATTGAAGAGCAAAATTGATCCAATAGGTAGATGGAAAGGATATTTTAGGCCCAACAAGTAGATGAAAGTATTTTTGCACCATTTTAGATAATTAAAGAATATTTTAAGCTCTTTTCTGTTTTTTTTTTTTTCTTAATTCAAGCCAACCACACAGGTATTCCCTGCCGCGGAGAGGGGTTAGGCGTAGACCCTTACCTTGTTTATTATATTCAATATCAAATATTGTACAACAAAGAGGAGGGTGGAGTGCCTTGCCTCCATTTGTAGCAACCACAATATATTTCTAGAGTATGATAGAAAATAAAGACTATTTTTAGGATCTAAACTACCTAGTCTTTTACCCGTGAAAAGAGTCTCTTGCAGAAATACAAGGTAAGTTTTGTTAAAGTTCGTGCTCTACTGATTATTTTATTTTCGTCTAACTGTTGCTTATTGATGAAACGAGTTGTCTGACGTGTTCCAAGAAAGCAGTAAAACAGAAGATAAAGAACACAATGATTTTTACGTGAAAAACACCCGGCTCAAAAGGTGTAAAAAATCACGACCTGCAGGATTTAACCCCAACTTCACTAAATAACTCTAAGCCTCAACAACGATTGATTACAAAACTCTTGTAACCAACAAATAGGAATTATAAACTCTAATCCCTATAACTCAACAACTAGGAATTATAAACTCTATTTCCTTTGACTTAACAATTAGGAATTATAAACTCTAATTTCTAACTACACACACCTCCCAAGGTATGCGTTCCCAAAGTCTCTGACTTTTCCCCAACTCGAAGACTATCTCCTAATTCAGTTTATAACACACTGAAACTAATATTACATCAATAGCTCAAACACAATGAACAACTCTAAAAATCAAAGCTAAAACTCTTAGCTGAATTCTATACTTAGGACCAAGTTCTTCAATGTGTTTCTTCAGTGATTGAGTAACACTTCATGAAGTCAACCTGTCGATTATGTTTTCTGCTTTTTTGTAAGTGCGTGAATTATTCTAAATGATGCATCTTCTATGTAAGCACAGCTCTCCAAAGAGTCATTCTTTATTTTAAACTCCTCCTTTAATCAAAACTCTCATTACATAGAGTTCTACTTTAAGTGAGACTCTTTCTTTAATTTCAACTCTTGTCTCCTTAGTGTTGTAGTAAAACTTGAACTCTTTTAAATCAGCTCGTGCTTATTTATCAGAATCTTTCTCCTCTCCCATATACATAGGACTCTTCAAGATATACTCAGAAGTGAAACTCCTTCTTCACATAGGACTTCTTTTTCAACTCAAATTGATTTCCCTTATCATTAAGTGTTTGAATCAAATTCAACTTGTTATATTCCCCACATGATCAGTAGTTTGAGTATATCAGAATTAGGCTTGTTTATTCGTTCTTGTCTTTAAGCAATCTTGTCTGCATCTATCAGTGAAACTGAAAATCTGCTTTCCTATGCGTGGACCAGCTCAAGTAACATGTTTCATTCATGTGTCAGTTTGTCAATCATCAAAACTACATAGTACCCAACGAGATTGCATATAATAAATCCTTACGGTTTGACAACCTTCCCTCGACGCATGCATAGCAAAATATTCAATGCACTAAGCTACCCCTCTTTTTTGTCTTTCTTTATTATTTATTAATCCTTTTTAAAAATTTATTTTATCAAACTTGGGAGACTTTTTCGTCACAAGAATTTGTTTAGTAATTTATGAGCAATAAATCTACTGGGTAACATTAAAAGAATCACAGAGTTATAACTTGTAAGGATTCAATACTTATTTTGACATTAAAATTCTTTAACATAAGGAAATACATGTGTCTTAACCAAGAAAGAACACAAAAGTAGATAGCGAAGGGAAATACAATCATCAAACATAAAACACAAACATTATACTTTTATTAATGATTCATCTCTACTATATATTATCTGAAATTAGACTGATTTTGTAACTAAAGCAAGTAAGAACTCCTTGTAGCTACCATTTGCAATTTCTTCAATCTTGTTAGTGAGAGTAGTTCCAAATCTCTTGTAAAATTCTTCAGCAATTTGCTTGATATCTTCATCAGCTCTTGTAGCAATGACTCTAGTTACTGAGTCTCTGGCCGGCTCATCCACATCTAGTCTCAGTGACGCATCCAAAATCTATAAACAAAATAAAATCAGAAATCTAATATGAGAAGTGATATATAAACAACAAAAAAAAAAGAATCAAAGTGTGAAGAAGAAATAATTAAGTGTCTAAGTTTGAAAAGTAATCACACTTTGCTGAAGTATGTTTGAGGTGTACAAAGGCATTGTACTGCTTGTTTTAAAATCAAGCTGCCACCAAGGTCCTGCAAGGAAGGAAAAACAAATATTTACACAATAAGTCAGTAAAATATGGTGAAACATATATAGACCTACCTAAAAGATTTTGGAAAATTAACCACATATTCGTTTTGCTGATTTGGCATGCTTATTAGAATTTTTTTCGGTTGGATCTAATGAGTTTTCAAATTCCAAACCTTTGATCAAGGATGAGAGGTCTTAACCATCTCAATACCTCATGAAAAATTTCAAACAAACGTCATACTATTTTTTAAATTTTATTTTACCACGTCCATATAGTTGCCGCTAATTTCCTTGTAATAGGAATAAAGAGCCTTGAGATGGAGCTTGCTTCTCGTTGATAATATCCTCACAACCCCCTCATCTTCAATAAGCTGCTTCTTTCCACCATCTTTAATGATCTTCATAAACTCCCTAGCCTCAGATTTTGCAAGTTCTTCGTTGACTTGTGGCCCTTCATAACGGTATGAACTCACAAGACCAACTAAATGCTATATATTTCGAAAAAGGAAAAAAGAAGGATTAGACAGTAATCTAATCACATTTTAGAATTCAACCAGTGATCCAAAAGTTAAACCGAAAATGTGTATATGTCTACAAGTATGTACCTTTCTTTCATGAGTATTGTGGATATGGGAGAGAATGTCTTCTTCAATAGAGTGTTCAAAGAGGGAATGATAAGCTCTTCTTGCTCCCAAGAGTTGCTCAGAAGTTCTAGTGGCAGCAGTTTCTATAATAATATGAAGTTGATCATGAGGTAATTGAGCTTCTTTCACCAATGCCTCCTTGAATAATCTAGCATCTCTCTCCCATGGATGCATTGTGTACACCACCACGGCATCCTACAATATAAATTATTCAAACAACTCAGTACAATAAACTAAGTTGACAACAAATTTTTAAACTGGACTCTAATGTTTTTTCTCGTAAGATTTTCAGTTAGTTCAAAACAAATACCTTGAGACGTAAGAACTCTTGGCGAATTTGGAGAACATGTTCTTCATTCCATCTCTCAAATTGACGTTCATCCTCTTTGAACAATTCTCTAGTATTTTTCCTATAAATTTGCCTCTGTTTTGTGTCCCAATTTGCCAGTATTGATATGAATGACTTCTCATCAACTCCAAGTCCTTAAAGAAAAAATCCAAAACATTATTAATCTCATTTCCAGTTTTTGATTTGTTCAAAAATCCAAAAAATAAGTACTCTGGACTTATTCTTGTAGCACATTTGTTCAAAGACAAATAGAGGGGTGACACCAAATGCCAATAATTTGGCTAGCTATAAAATGACAAAATAACATATAAAATGTGTGATTTCAAATTATATGTAGTTTTCATAAATTTAACATAAACCAATAAATCAATACATATAAAAATTGCAATACAAGACTTCAAATTGTAAAATCACCTTTAAATTTAATATATGATTAAAAGTGTTAGCAGAGAAAACAAGAACCTGAGAAAGCCTTGGTGAGAGCTCTAAACTGATCAGTAGAGGTTGCTGTTTGTGGTCCATTTGTGTTGTTACCTGATATTATGAATTAAAATTATAACATAAATTCACTTTTTTAAAAAGAATTTATGTCTAAATCAAAATTCAATTGCAAGAATAATTTGAAAAAATTATAATGGAAAGTTAATTATTTGATAAAAGAAAAAGAACCTGAGAAAGCTTTAAACTCATTAGAGTTTGCCATTGCCATTTGTTCAAAGTGTTGGAGGTGAAGTGAAGAGTTAGTTTTTTTGTTGTGTGTGATTTTCTTTCAATTCGAGCTCTATTTATACTAAGCTCTTTGGGTATTTTGGTCATTTCACCTGTAGTCACTGGATACCGGCCAGACAAATTTGTTTTTTCCTTAAAGACAAAAATATGATCCAAGAAAATAAAAATGACATATATGTCCCACTAAGATATTCCACAATTAGTAACCCAACGCAAAAATGAGAGGATATTTTTTAGATTTCATGCAAAAATCAGTTGGGACTAGTTTTTATATTACTCAATTTGTCTTATATTAGTTGTCATATTTGCGTTTTGATGTAGTTAAATTTTATTAATACAATTTCTAAAATTAAATTAAATTAGAGTAATTTAATATTTTAAAATCACGATTTAAATATTCTAAAATTATAAGAAAAATACTATAAATTATAATTGTTCTTATATTAATATAGTGACAAAAATATATCTTAAAATATTAAATAATATTTGTGTAGAAAACATAACCTAACAATTATTTTTGGGACGAATGACCTAGGAAGTATTATTATTTTCACATAAAATACGCCTTTTAGAACATTAGTGGGGAGGTGAATAAAATTAAAGAGCCAAAACAACATAACTAATTTAGGTCGAAAGTTACAATAAAATGTACTCCCTTGGTTCATTTTTATTTGTCGACTTTTTTAATTGACACACGAATTAAGAAGCAGTAAATGATAAGATTAATTTTTATTATATTATCCTTTGGATATAATAAATTTAATATTTTAGAAAATACATTAGATAATGAATTATATTTAATGCTAAAGGTAAAATGGATAAAATTAGGTAAATTCTCCATGGTTTTATAAATAAAATTAGGTAAATTATCGATAGTTTTATAAAGTAGACAAATATAAAGATTTCAAAATATAAAAGTGAACAAAGAAGGACGAAATTACATGTAACGCTTTTTCTAGTGATATAACATCTTAATAGTTAATTTAACTGAACATTGTAACGTGCTTTTCTTGCCTCATTTAACATTTAACTGAACGTTGCTGCACTTAAATTATAATTAATGTTAAGAGTAATGTTGATATCCGATTACACCAACGGTTTATTTACATTAAATTAAATTTACTGTACCATGTATCTAACATATCAATTAAAAAAATCAAGGACGATATTAAATATATGGCTTATTTGACTGAACTAACTTTAATTTATGTATTTAAATTTGATAGTGTAAACATTTTACATCAACAGTTTTATTTTAGTAATATTCAATATCGAAAGAGTAAGCATTCATAATTACTCTTTCGACGTGGCGTGGCATAACATGTTCTTTAATAAGATGGTTAATTTGATAGTATTAATTAAGCACGTTTGTTGAATTGATTTCAGTATTTTTTAAATTCAAAACGTAAAGTATGATTAAACTGTCTTTACTAAAAATGGATCCTTCTAGTATATATGTGGCAAAGCATGAGCATTCATCTTGAAATAAAATAAGTATTTAAAAAGTAGGAGTAAGTGATGGTGTGAATCTTTTATCATGCTACTACCAAAAAAGAGCATCTTTTATTGTGCTAGATTTGAATTATTCATCTTGAGGAAGTCTGAAGTCTCTTTTTTAAGTGAGATGGAGATATGAATTTGTTCCAAGTGTTCATATATACTAATTCACATGATAATTGAAAAAATACCAAAGAATATTAATCAGTATATTAGTAACCCTTGCTGATATTTTTTTGTTGTCCTTTAATAATGTATTGGAGGATATAGGCTCTTCAGTCGCCTAAATTAGAAGTAAAGTGCAGAATGTAATTAACAAAAGAAATTTATCGTGATGAATTTGTTGATTAAGGAAGTAGAAAATCATGACCTACTTATGTAGAATTGGCCTAAAATCTTCACTAAGAACTTGAGCTGATTCAGTTACAACGTTAACTCTAATTAATGCTTTAGGATCCACACATTTATGTATAACCAAATCCCTTTGGAAATTTTTCTTGCACATGAAATCTTCTTCGTACCTACTAATCAACAATTGTCTATGAAGAATCTAGTTCATTCACTTTTTGCAGTATAGAATTTTTGTAATTTAATTTCACTAGTAGATATGATAAAGACTCGATTTTTCTATAGTTATTTATCGAGTAAATTTCATTCATAGTCATTTAACTTTGTGTATATTACGCAAAATTCACTTTTCTTTCATTCATTACACAAAAGTCATTTAACTTTGTTCCGACCATCACAAAAATCACTATGACTGATTTTACAATAATTTCATCGAAAAAATGATGTTGCAACCTTAATTAGTTCTTAACTTTAATTTAAGTAAATATATAATATACTACCCATAACTTGACCCTTTTTATATGTGCACAACCCAATTTTTTTTATGAATTATTTAATGAAAGAATGTCAATTTCTTAATAGATTAGACTACCTAATGAAGACTATTTTCATAAAAAAATTTAGTTGATATTCCTATGAAACATTTCATAATATTGCATTCATCTGCCAAAAGGTGCATTGAAAAAATAGTGATAAACAAGATAAATTCTTTAAAACACATAAAATTGAAATACATGTATGGTATTATTTTTTAAAAAAAATATTTTATTCTTTGAAGATAAATAAACATGCTACAGATATTTTTAAAATAATTTTTTTTTAATTGTGTCATTGAATAAATATTATCAAAATTTGTACAAATAATGTTATTGACAGTTATGTTAATAAGAGTTATAAAATATAAGTACTTTAATAGATAAAAAAAAATTATAGGATATTTAATTTTAATATTTATCAATTGTATTAATTAAACAATATGTAATTTATCAGAAATTAAATATTATAATAAAAAATTTTAAGAAAATTAATCGATTAATCAAAAATTAAAAATACAAAGACAAACTCAATAAATAGAGTAGTTTATCATATTATTATGATATACCGAATGTAAAGGCCCAAGTGGCAAGAAAAGAATGTATGACGAAAAATAATTTTATCAACACGATGTCACAATTTTAGAGAGAGAAAAATAATTTTATCAACTACATGCCATAATTTTAGAGGAAAAAAATAATTTATCAGCACATATCTCAACTTTAGAGGATTTTAAGAATATATATATATAATTTTATTTCCTAAAAATATCAATCAAATTTTTTTTATGAACATAGTCCTCACTAGATACCCTAATCTATTGAGAACTTGATATTCTTCCGTTATATAATCCATAAGGAAAATCAAGTTGGGCACATATAAAAAAAGGTCAAGATATGGATAATATATTATATTCTCTGAAATTAAAATTAATAACTCATTAAGGTTGTCACATCATTTTTTCGATGAAATCATTGTAAAATTAATCAGGTCATAGTGACTTTTGTAATGGTCGAAGCAAAGTAAAGTAACTTTTGTATAATGAATAAATGAAAAGTAATTTTTATATAATAGACACAAAGTTAAGTGATCATGGATTAAATTTACTCGTTATTTATCAATTATAAGCACTATCAATTTCTTATTTGGGACATGTTAAAAAAAATTGATCTTGTATAACGTTTGCCAAGTTTATCCATCACCAAATCTTTAAATATAACATAGTTCAACACTTGCTTGATTACATAAATGAGGATCGGATATATATTATGAGAAAGAAAAATTCTTTATCCAGAAATTGATCAAGTGAAACTGAGGATAATTTAACTTTGTAGTTTCACCGATCAGGATTACTTGTCCATTATAGTAGCTTGACACACATCTACAATAAATAATAAAAGTAATTAAACTATACCACCCTTTAAATATAGTAAATTTAACAACTTGAGAAATTGCATTGAGTGACAATAGTGTTTAAAAAGCTAAAATGAATAAAAGATGATAAATTATAAATTAATTTTTAAACTAAATAAATATTATTAAATATTTATTTCAGTATAGTGAACAAGTATTATTAAAGAGGACGAATACATTCTAATTAACATCATAAAATTCAAGCACTTGACATTATTACAATTGTAATATTCGTTCTAAGTAACAAAATTTCTTTTTTGCATTGAGCTGGTAGTCTGGAGCAAATTAAATTATTTTAATACATGATATTTTGGTAAAAGTAAGTACTTTATATTATCACAATCTGAAGAATCCAAGAACTTCAGATGAACGTGGCAAATTCCATGATAAACGTATTCTTTTTTAAAAAAAGTTATTTTATTCAACTCACACAAATTATCATAAAATATTAGTACTATGTTAAAGCTATCAAGAACGTGCTTTTATTCAATTTTTTACTGAACTATCATAAAATATTAGTACTATGTTAAAGAGTACCTTTTTCATGTTGATAAGTTTACGTACTCGTTATCGATAACAAAACATTAGAATAATTTCAAATAAAATGTGCCCACAAAATTTGTTTCAAAATTTTTAAATAATATATTTAAATGTTGTTTTATACAAGTATTTATTTTATCATATTTAGACCGTTAATTTCATTTTGAACTTATTTGAAGCGTAATTTAAAAAAATATTCAAGATTTTTTTTTGAGATTTTCACTAACAAACTTTTAATTATTTTTTAGGTCTAAAAACCACTTTAATTCAACTTTCAGGTATCATATAGTTTGCTTTCATAGAGCAACACTAATTTACGTCTAACTGACCACGTCATCAGTGGAATAAAATCTGGTCTTCCAGGATGTAAACTTGTTTATATTGTAAAGAACCTCCTAATTATTTTTATGTGTATATTTGTATATATGCTTATGTATCCTGGCGATAGAGTTACCTATGTTAGGTAGCATTCTATTCTCAATATGTAAAGCACAATTGTGAATTTAGTTGAATTTCAATATAGATATTGAACACCAAATGAGAGATCCCTCTCTGTCAAAACCTATTTTGAGCCCTTGTTGTGTTGTTAAATTCCAAAGTATACATAAAATGAGTGCACGGATGTTAAGATTGATGTTGCGCTCATATAAAATTAGATGAAGTTAAAAATATAGGACAACATTCATCAGAAGATATAAGTGTCAACACTCATTAAATATGATAAAATGTAAGAAGATTGCTTGAAATGGTTTAAACATGTCTTGCATCAATGTACAGTTACATCGATGGGTAGATGTGACGGTGGAAGGAGTTATAAAGTGATTGGATAGATTTAAAATCACATGAAAAAAAAATCTTAAAGACCAACGAATTCTTGATATTAATGTAGAGACTTAACTAACGATAGAGCATCATAAAAGAAAAAGACCCACATGTACAGGTTACGGGTTACATCTTTTAGTTGAGAATATGTCTTACTAGAAAAACTTCTACTATTATTATCATTATTATTAGAGAAAAGACATATTTTCCCCCTGAACTTGTCCTCCCAACTCACTTTAGCACTTAAACTTAATTTTCATTTATTTACCCCATTTAACATCTTTAAAGTGAATTATTTTAACCCCTTAACAGCCTAACCCAAGTCAAGGCTAGGTGTTGTTAAGCACGCGGACTTTGATTGGTTGATGTTATAACCCGACCCTTTCTCATTATAACCCGACTCACTCTAATCAAATACCCAAAAACCTAAAAAATAACCTATTTCAGTTTTTTCTCGCTCTAAAACCTCTCTATTTCAGCCGATTTCACTCGATTACAGTAGATTTCACTCGATTTCAGTCGGTTTCAGTCGATTTCACTTCAACTTAAGTTATTTCTGTGGCTTTTTATGAAATTCATAGTTGCTCCACGACAAAATTTGACTACTCAGGTAATTATTAGGGTTGTTTTACTTTGATATTAGGGTTTTTGCCGTGAATAATTCTAAGCTGCTATTTTTTTTTATTTTTCTTCAGATTAACCATGAATTTTGTGTATGTTACATTGAAGTTTCACCATGGAGACAAATTACAACAAAATCAAGTATTAAGTATCATTGAGGTACTGTTACTGACTGTTTCAATGTGGATATAGACAAACTCTCTTACTTTGAATTTATTGATATCGTGAAGAAAATTGGGTATAATTGTTCCTAGTGTATTGTTTATCTCAGACCTCCCAAAATAAAAAAATTAGTAAGAGTAACATGTGATAGGGATATTTTGGGTATTTTACCTCTACTTAGAAATGGAGATGTTATTGAGTTATATTTGACACATTTAGTTGATGTGGCCGATGTGGTTCCATCTATTGAATATGACTCCCATGTGGGAGGAGAATCTTGTCCTGATTTTGATAAAGAGTTAAGTGAAGACTTAGGGGACTGTGATGATTTAGGGTTTGAAGAGGACTTTGTAGAAGCTACAATACCTCATGAACCTACTTTTACTAAAAACTTAAGTGGTTGTGGTTCTGTAGATAAGAGTGAAGACCTAGGTGGTGGTGATGATGTTTCTTCTATTGGTAAGGACTTAGGTGGTTATGGTGGTAGTGTTTTTGCTATTAGTGGGGGCTTAGGTGATGGTGGTGTTGCTGCTAGGGGTGAGAACTTAGGTGGGGGTGGTAGTGATTTTTTTGCTAGTAGTGGGGACTTTGGTGATTTGGTGTGGCTGCTAGGGGTGAGGACTTAGGTGATGGTGGTGTTTTTACTATTGGTGGGGACTTGGGTAATGGTGGTGGTGCTGCTAGAGCTTAGTACTTAGCTGGTTGTGACAGTGATTTTTTTGTTGTTGGTGGGGACTTTGGTGCTAATAGTGTTGCTGCTAGGGGTGAGGACTTAGGTGGTGGTGGTG
The DNA here is from genome assembly GCF_002878395.1 of Capsicum annuum. Taxonomy (NCBI): domain Eukaryota; kingdom Viridiplantae; phylum Streptophyta; class Magnoliopsida; order Solanales; family Solanaceae; genus Capsicum; species Capsicum annuum. Next base: position 197,772,667 of record NC_061111.1, on the reverse strand, counting down.
GTAGTGGTAGGAGTGATGATTTGGCTAGCGTAAATGATGTTTCTGCTATTGGTGAGAATTTGGGTAGTGTTTCTGCTGGTATTAATCAGGATTTAGGTGACACTACTTTTGTTACTGCAGCAGATGTCCCAGTCATTCCATCAGATTGGGAAAGTGAAAGTGATGTTAGTGAAAAATCAGATTATTGTGATTTCTTTGATGAAGGTGAAGATGATGAGTATGGTAGTGATGTTCATGAGGAGGTAAGGATTCTGAGGGAATAAAAAAGGCTGCCAAAAAGAAGAGATCTGATGAAATCAAAAGGAGAAAAAAAACAAGAGCCTAGAGCAAGAGGTATTAGCTTAGGTAAAAAGGGAGTGGATGTGGGATATGATACGATTTTATCCAAGAAGAAAAATAGTCTAGAGGGCAAGATAGCTGGAGATGAGCCATATATTGATTCAGATGAGGAGGTAAGTTTTGAAATAGATTCTGATCTTGATATTTACGGGGATACTGAGGTTGAACAACCTACTAGAAGAGAAGGAAAATCAAGGAGAGCAAAAAGAAATTATAAGAGGATTATGTTTGATCCTACTTGTAAATTAATAGTTTGGGAGCTTGAACTTTGTTTTGAAAATGTTGGAGAGTTTAGAAAAACTCTTACTAGATATGTTGTTCAAGAACATGTAGAGCGAAATAAGTTTGTGAATGAATCAAAAAGGATTAGAGTAAAGTGTGTAGATGGTTGTCCATGGTTGTTGTTTGCAAGCATTGATTCTAGGACTACAGATTTTCTAGTTAAAAAGTACATTCCAGTCCACAAGTGTAATGCCACAACAAAGAATAAATTGGTGAATTCTAAGTACTTGGCAAAAAGGTACTGGGATAGAATAACATCAGAACCTGGAATTAGAGCTTTTCAGATTCAAGAGTTACTAAAAAATGATTTGAAGGTATATATAGGGAGGACCGTAGCAAGAAAAGCTAGAAACATTGTGTTGCAGAAAATTATGGGTGATCATGTGGAAGATTTCAAAAGAATTTTGGATTATAGGGATGAGCTTTTAAAGACCAATCCAGGTAGTACATATGTAGTGAGGTTTAGTGAAGAAACTTTTGAAGGTGGAAGAAAACAGTTCCAATCTTTTTACATATGTTTTGATGCTTTGAAGAAAGCATTCAAAACTGGTGCCAGGAGATGTATTGGGTTTGATGGTTGTTTTTTAAAAGGTATTTGTAAGGGTCAATTACTTGTGGCTATTTGTAAGGATGGGAATAACCAGATGCTACCACTAGCTTGGGCAGTAGTTGAAGTTGAAAATAAATTCACTTGGAGATGATTTGTTAGACTTCTGAAAAATGATCTTAAGTTGGGGATGGGTCTGAAGTGACTACTATTACTGATATGCAGAAGGTAACCTCATATATTTTCTCTTATTCATTTTCTGAATTTTTTTTGGGACCTGTTTTATACTTTTGTCAACTGATATATTTTATTTTATTTAAGATTTACTGTCAAATGCAGAGCAAAAAATATGTGCTAGATATGTTCTAGCCAACTGGTCTAAAGATTGGAGAGGTATTAAAAGAAGAAATTATTTTTGGAAGTGTGCCAAATCTACATATGAGCAAGAATTAAGAAAAAATTTGGATCATATGGAGATGTTAGGAGATAAAATTTGTGGAGATCTTCTGTGGTACAACATAGAAAGGTGGTCTAAGGTTTACTTCAAATATCACAGTTGTTGTGATAGTGTTGACAATAACATGGATGAAAGCTTCAACTCATGGATACTAGGGGCAAGATACAAGACTATCATATCAATGCTTGAGGAAATAAGGATTAAGGTAATGAGAAGAATAGGACAGTTAAGACAATTTTTTGAAACATGAATTACTGATATTTCTCTTATGGCACTAAAAGTGTTGCAAGAGAACACATCAAAAGCAATGAAGTGTACTCTTGAGTGGAATGGTGAATTTGGTTTTGAAGTTAAGGATAGATGGAAAAATAATTTTATAGTGAATTTGAGGGATAATATTTGTACATATAGGTCTTGGATGTTAAAAGGTATACCTTGTTGTCATGTCATAGCTGCACTATACTTTAGAAGGCTAAAACCCATTAACTATGTTGCACATTGGTATACTAAGGAAACTTACCTCAAGACTTATAGTTACTTCATTCAGCATGTTATTGGTATGAAAATGTGGCCCAAGTCAACCAATCATTCTGTTATACCACCTACAATAAAAAAGCTTCCAGGCAAACCTAGTAAATCTAGGAAAAAAAAACAGAATAAAAAACAGGACTGGAAAGTTATCAAAGGGGGGTGTTGAGATGGCCTGCAGCACATGTCACAACAAGGGTCATAATAAAAGGAGTTTTCCATTGAATTCAAGTTCCACTAAAACTAGTGGGGCTACTTCTTCAGCAGCACCAAGCACAAGTAAAAAAAGAGGAAGACCAAAAGGATCTACAAAGGTAACATTTGACTTGAATTTACTAGTATTTTAATTCTCTTTTATTCGCTTTAATTTTTTTCTCTCATTATATTTTTTCTTATGTATTGTAGGCTGCTGCAGCACCAGCAGCTACTGGTGGAGAAAAAGGATCACCTGCAGCAACTGCTGCTACTGTAGGTGTTGATAGAGGAAAAGAAACTTCAACTTGTGTTGTTAATAAAGCTATTGATAGAGGTAAAGAAACTGGTGTTGCAGTTATTGGTAGAGCTGGTAGAGGTAGAGGAGCTGGTGCTACAGTTTTTTGTGGAGCTGGTAGAGGTAGAGGAGTTGGTAGTGCAATTGTTGGTGGAACTGGTAGAGGTAGAGGAACTGGTGTTGCTGTTGTTGGTGGAGTTGGTAGAGGTAGAGGAATTGATGCTGCAGTTGTTGGTGGAGCAGGTAGAGGTAGAGTAGCTGGTGCTGTAGTTGTGGGTGAAACTGGTAGAGGTAGAGGAGCTGGTGCTGTTGATTGTACTGGTACATCAAGAGAAGATGGTGTCACTGGTGCTAGCAAAGGTAGAGGGATAGCTTATAAAAGACCTAGGATAGTTGGAATGGGGGTGCTTTATACAGAGAGTGGTTTTAAATTCCTCAATGTAAGTTAAAATTTCTTGATTATGTTTGTCTAATTTAAAGTAAACCTTTTTCAAGTCTTCAGTTAAATTTGTTCTCTTTTATTTTTATCAGCCTGGAATGCCTATGAACTCCACCATAGTGACTGAAAATCTTGAACATCATAAACTAACCTCAGGTGTGAAATGGAAAGGAAAGAAAGTTGTGACCCAACAAGGACTTGAAGACATAAGAGCACAGAAAAGGATGAGGACAAGGTCAAATGTTGCTGAACTGAATAATCTAAGCCAAACAAGTTCAACAACCTTCTAGTAGAAGCCTGATTATATTTTTCTCTTTCTGTATTGATGGTGTGTAATGAAACAGTAGTGATTTTAACTTAGCTAGTAGTTCAATTGTGGTGACTTCAACTATGCAGCTATGACTGCACTAATTTGACATATTTGGAAAACAATGATACAGTAGTGACTGTATTTTTGGCTAATATTTCTGTTGAAATATCAGCAGTTGTGACTGCATTTTTTTAGCTAATGTTTCAGTTGAAATATTAGCAGTTGTGACTGCATTTTTTTGGCTAATGTTTCTATTGAAATATCAGCAGTTGTTACTACATTTATAATGTGTTATGCCTATAGTATTTGGACATTTTGCAACTTCAAATTGCAATTTGTTACCTGCACTTATTTTTTGGGTACTAAATGATTCAAATGCAATCAATTTAACTATAAATACTCAAACAAACGCAAAAGAAGTAAGCTGCACCATTACAAAAGATAAACAAACATGATTCACTTCATCTAGCAACCTTTCTCTTCTTCATATATATAAGAGAATTCAAATATAAGAGAATTCAAATATAAAAGAAGTTGCACTACTCTAACACAATAATTTGCAACACGTCATATAACAACAACCTAGTGCTAAGGTAGCCTCATTGAACCATTTTTCATATAGAGCATCCCAACCAAATAGATTAAAGCTATTACTAATATACAACAAAAAAACACAACAAAGAAGTGAGTATTGTTTCTAGTCCTTCCTTCAGCTATTCGTCTCCAATTCTTTTCTTTCTCCTTGATTTTTCGAATCTCTTCTTCCGACTTCTCCAATTTCATATTAGTCCCATTATCATCGTGTTTTGATTCTTTAGGCTTGTCAACTTCTTCTGAATCTTTCTTGATTGATTTGCTCAATCCAATCAATTTCTCAGCTTCATTGAAATGACAAGATTCAACTACATTCTCGAGCTCACCTAGTTTTTGAATTAGTTTAGAAATCACATAGTTGAACCTCGGATCAAGGTCTTCTGAATCACTCCAACGCCAAAAATCACAAGATCTTAGACCTTTCAATGGTGACAAATAAAGAATATATTAACCTCATTTCTCTTAATCAATTCTATCAAAATAACAAGAGAAATTACAAAATTTGATACTTACCCCATAATAAGGACATGCCCAATATCTTCTACCGGGATTACTTGAAGTCCAAGATGTCTTCAAATGCAACAAAATTTCGTGATTACAATGAATAACTTGCTTCAAAGCAGAGTCATTTTCCTCCATACATATTTTACTCAAGTTGACTGACTTCATTATTGTGTGCTACAAGAAATTCATTTCAACAAATAAGATAAAGAGTAATTTAGAAAAAAATAAAAATTAAAGGACACAAAGTAATTCAGAAATTCATTTTGAAAGTAATTCCTAATAAAACATAGACAAAGTAATGAATGAGATTATACCTTAATACGGAAAGAGACGAAGCTAAAATCAATTCAATTTTATGTTTTTAAATCTCAAATTTTTGCGGCTTAATACAAATCAAGAGAAAGCAATTTTATTATTTGCATCACTTTCATGATTTGAAGAAATTTTGGACTGAAGATGAAGAAGGGGAGGATAAATTAGGGTTTCTTTTATAGAAATAGATATAACCGTTAGGGGGGTTCAAACGGGTATTTAAAAGAAAGAGAAAAGAATTTAAAAAGACAAAAATGAGTTTTTACGCGTTCAGCATCGCTTGTTTACACGCGAGCTGTTAAGGGGTTGAAATAATTTACTTTAAAGATGTTAAGGGGGTAAATAAATGAAAGTTAAGTTTAAGTGCTAAAATGAGTTGGGAGGACAAGTTCAGGGGGAAGATATGTCTTTTCTCTTATTATTATTATATATAATTTACTTTTAAAAATTTGTATTTGATATGATTATGATATGAAATAGGTTATTACATAAAGTAGAGACGGAAATCTAATGTTTTTACTACAAATTGAGTAATATATGAGTAAATATCAAGACTCAAATTTAACTTTGTTCGGAAGAATAATTTTTCAAGAGTTACAGGTACACCTTTTTAAAAGAAACAAAGATAAAAATAAAATGGTGAACTAAAAGGACTATGGAACTTTGTAAAAACTAATAAAGGGCATTACGGTCAAAATGATATTTAAATGGCAAATAGTAGAGCGCAAACTCCCGGTTACCTGTTATAACTTAGGAGGAGGGAAATTGTAACTGAAACTGAAATTAAAACTTTAAATTCTTATTTATTCATATTTATAACTTCTATTCAATTCTCTTTCTATAAGTAATAATAACTTGCTCATCTTTCTCTTGATGTAATTTGTGATTATTCTGAGGAACCAAAACAAGACAATGGGGTGCAGTATCTTAGTACCAGATATTGTTCCTTCTCCAATCCGAGATGCTGAAACACTTAGGAAATCATTCAAAGGACATTTTCTTGGTAATATCTCATTCTATATATATGTATATATATATATATATATATATATATATCTTTGTTTATTATTGTTTTTTATAATCAATCCTAGTGGGTTGTTTAATGTTTTTCGATTATTGCACTATTTTTGTTGTTGTCTTTGCTCCCTTCTTGTAGACTTTGCACTGTTTCCTTGTTACTTGCTATATTTTGTTCGCTATTTCCGTCATCTCTGTACCTGGATTTGTTGCGCTTGAGCAAAGGGTCTTTAGAAAACCACCTCTCTACCTCCACGAGGTAGACTTGTGGGATTTCGCTGGATATGTTGTTGTTGTTATTTTTGATGAATTGTGTGGAATAGTAAGAGTCTAATTCAGTCTTGTTATTTTTGATGAACTGACTGGAATAGTAAGAACTAAGATTCGAATTCAGAATTTAAACTCCATGTTTGTTCAACTTATGCTCTTACCATCATTTTCCAATACGTTCAGAATTTAACATTTGTTACGATTCTAGTAATTTTTAACGTACTCCATCTGTTCCAAAATTCTTATCACGATTTCTTTTTTTAGAGTTAAACCGTATTAACTTTGACCAACATTAAGATATTTTTCTTTTAATTTTATTGATATGAGAAAAGTTGCAATTTATGGTCCTTTTTGTATAGTTTTTAAATATCTCAATTTTAATTTTAAAATTAGTCAAATCGCCTCACGAGAGGCAAAATGTAACTGCTATTTTGGAACAGAGGGAGTATATAGTTATGTCTGTTGTCCAAAATATTGGGTTCAGTTGAACTGATGAACTACAACTACAAGGATGGGTAACGTCCTTTTTATGTAATTTTTTAGGACTGGGAACCGATGAGAAAGCGATAGTAAGTGTGTTGGGACATAGAAATGCAAGTCAGAGGAAGAAGATTAAAGAAGCATATCAGCAGCTTTATGACAAATCCCTTATTGATGATCTTCATTCTGAATTATCTGGTGATTTCAGGGTATTCTCTTTTTTTGCTTCGTACAAACATCTGTTTTATATGCTAATAAATCATAAGCCTATGTTGGTGGAAGGTAGCATATCGTCAATGAGATAGTCGAGGAGTGAAATTCTGTTAGAATTAAAAATGAATAAGCTTGTTGACGGTTCCTTTCCTGCAGATTTACTAGTTAATCTCAAAAGTTTTATAATTTTCTTCGTTTTTCATGTTTGATGCATGACAGAAGGCAGTGATCCTCTGGACATATGATCCTCCTGAACGAGATGCGAGGCTAGTGAATGAGGTTTTAAATTCATGGATGCATGACATAACCCGTCTACAAGTGATGGTAGAGATAGCCTGTGCATCTACTCCTGATCATCTGATTGCTGTGAGACAAGCGTATTGTGCTCTCTTTGGCTGTTCACTTGAAGAAGATATCATAGCACATGCCTCTATTCCTGTCCAAAAGGTTAATTTATTTCACTATTTCCAGTCACAGTACTATTGATTGAAGATGAATAATGTTTCTTTGAACAATATTGTTCAATCTCTCTTTGTTCGCCGGTGCAGTATTATCTAATTTGTAATAGGAAAAAGGTCAAAATTCCCTCTCTACTATATTAGTTGTCTTATTTTTATCCCCTGATACACTTTGGCGTCATTCATACCCTTGTCATTAGCAAATCCTCTTATATTTTCCCTTGCTTTAGTGGAGCTCAAATAGATTTTCTTGGGAAAACCCGAGACAATTTGCTAATAGAAAGGGGATGTATCGTCCCAAAGTATAAGGAGGGCAAAATTAAGATATTTCTTTTTACTTATGCTCAGAGCCTGTTGTGCAGGTTCTAATCAGTCTAGTCAGTTCCTACAGATACAACAAGCAATTAGTCGACCATAGTATTGCTAATCTAGAGGCTTCAAAGCTTCGTGAAGCCACTAGAACAAAACAATTAGATTGTGACGAACTTGTCCTGATACTCAGCACCAGGAACATTCATCAGCTTAAGGCAACATTCGAGTGCTATAAGCAAAACTATGGATTCTCCATTGATCAGGTCAGTTATCTTTAAGCCACCAGATTTACTTCTCTTTAGTTTCTTGCTCTTCTGTCAGTCTTATTTTTTTTGGACCAACTTTCCATCACAGGATATAACGAATTGTGGCGAAGGTCTCTTAGAATCTATCTTGAAAGTGGTTATCTGGTGCATAGACTCCCCGGAGAAGCATTTTGCTGAGGTAACAAAAAATGTCATAAACGATTACCTCGTTAGACTTTATTTTTTTCTTATTATTTTGTGCCCTTTTTTTCCTTCAAGAATCCTTCTATTTAGGTGCATATAGTCATATTTGTTTTAGCGAAAATTGGTACAGACACTAGCTTCGTCATGGATCATACTTGAACGTATAAGAAAATTTCTAATCATTTGGTAAATTAGATGGTAATTCCCTTCTGGATCTTAATGTATTACCACCACCCCCTCAAACACTTGCTCTTGATATCGAGCGGCTTTGAAGTTTTGAACTGTTTTATCATCTCCTTATATCCCCTGGATATCTAATAGCGCTTGTCACCTATTGACAGTGACTAAATCATCCTTTTTTCTCCTCCGTATCTTGGCCTTTCAGGTCATAAAGGGCTCCACGGATGGGCTTGGAACTGACGAGGATTCTCTGACTAGAACCATTGTAACTAGAGCTGAAATTGATATGATGAAAGTTAAGGAAGAATATGTTAAAATGAAGAATACTACTCTTGAATATGCAGTAGCTGATGACACATCAGGTTACTACAAGGAGTTCCTGATGACCCTGCTCGGGGCCAGTGAGTAGTTTGTAGTATTAGCATCCTTTATCATTGGTAATTTCAAGAATTGGTGATATTGTCATTTAACTTTATTTCCTTTCAATAGCGATTAGCGTTTGTGGTTTGGCCCTTCCTCGGATACTGCGCATAGCGCAAATTTAGTGCACGGGGTGGTTGTGCGCATAGCGCAAATTTAGTGCACGGGGTGGTTGTTTTTCTTTTTGCTTTGAAGTTGATGTATCACACTGACTTCTGAGAGTGATCTTTGATAGTATTTGTGTCAGCATTAGAAGAAGAAATATTGTGTACCTTAATTGTGGTTTGGTACTTTGTTTCTGAATAAATGGTGGTCATTCTGTTCTAGTCTCGTAGAAACAAAACATTATTGCTGACATTTTAGTTCTTTACAGGATTAGTGTTATCTACATTACCTATCTTATCTCTTGAGGTCATCGAGTTTGAATTCATGTTTGAGGAATAAAATAAAAGTGATTTTGAATCTCATGATCTTAAATTAAAGATATGTTTAATGTATCAAAATGTTCTTCAATATTGTGGTCTTAAACATGTCCGAAAAGTTAGAATTAAAGAGTTACAAAAAGAAGAAAGGGTTATTCATTTTTTAAACAGACCAAAATGAAAAGTGGATCAAACAAATTCAAGCGGAGGGAGTACTTTGAGAATCAGAGTAGCATTTGATTATGAATACAAATTTAAGTTGTTTCTGAATTTCTCTAAGTAATTTAAAATGATACGTAAAGGTGAAAATTACTTTTTATTGGCCTAATGTGATTTCCAGAATTATACCTTCAACCTTAAAAAATAAAGTAAAAAATATACATGATCAAACGACAACTAAATTTTATTGAGTTGTATACTAGATTACCAGTAGCTAATTTAACAGAACCAATCTTAAGTTTGAGTAAGACAGAGATGTGAAGGAGTAGATAAGTAACCATTGAAGGGGTCGGGGAAACCTCAAGGTGGTGAGATACGGAGCCATTATTCAGAGGCATATCTAGAATTTTGAGTGGATGGATGCATTATTATGAAAATATTTCTAGAGTGAGTTCACACATTTATATTTAAATATTTTTAGAAAAAAATATAACACTACTATATATGATCTAGGGAGGGGAGTATGGCTAACGTGAACCCAGTAAGCTCCACCTAGATACGCCCCTGCCATAATCTTTGTCGTAAGTTATCGTCGCAGTGTCTGTATTGAATGATTGGAAAATAGAGGCAGAGTGAACATGACAAGTCGGTGAAGAGTAAGGGAAATTGTCATTTCTACTCCTTCCATTCATCTTTACTTGTTCACTGTTAACTTCTTACACTCCTTAAGAAAGAATAAATAGTAAGAGTAATTTTACTATACCGCTCTTTGAATATAATACATTTAATGTTTTGATAAGTGGTGGAGGTTCGAGGTCCCGTTCATTGCTCTACAAAAGGGTGAGTCCTCTCATTCTCTCCTATCGTTAATTTTCTCAGTTTGATTCTTATATTTGGTGCTAATTACTTATTTGTTCAATGTTTAGTCCTCCTCTTTCTTTTCTTCTTCGTTGTTCACATTTTCATCGCTAAACTCATGCATTATTAATTTATTTCACTAATGGGAGTTGCACATATTCATTTCTAAACTATGTCACCAATTGGTAATCTGATCGGACCCTATGTTATTGTCATCATCATGTTAAAATATGTAATTATAACCAAAATGTTCACATTCATAAAATGGAAAAGGGCCAAAAATACTCTTGAACTGGCGGAATGGAGTAAAAATAACCTTTGTTAGTTTTCTAGCTCAAAAAATACCTCCCGTTAAATTTTTGGCTCAAAAATATTCCTCTATCTAACGGAATGACACCAAGTGGAAATATCACAGATCAGTCCACGTCAGCGTTCACGTGGAATATCACCCCATTGATCAAACCATTTTTTGTCCATTTAAAATCGGACCACCAAGCTCGATTTTCATGTCGATTCAACCACGGTAAGATTCCTGGGATTACTCTATTCGGCCTCCTTGGTATAGCATACTTTTTCCTTGTTCCCCTAATTTTGTCATTCCTCTAGGTTTACTACTTTCTGGGTATATTATCTAGCGAAATTAGGTTGGTTGCACACTTTTCTTTTGCTTCTTTGGGATTACAAAAAATGATGAATTCTATACTCCGAGATCCTACTAACACAGAATGTTTTGTGCATCGTCCTATTTTTTTTTTCTGTCTTCTCTATATTCTGGGGATTAGGAAGTATTAACAAGAGAAAATGAAAAGTTGAAATCTTCATAGTATTCCTCTTGTAAAATGCCATGTTATTGCAATTCCCAGAGTTTCGTTACGTTCTTTTGAATAGCTTCGCATTTTATTTTGTGCTTTATTGAGTTCATTGCTAGTTATTTCCTTTTTTATTGATATGATGGTCGAATCGGATATGAAAATCGAGCTTGATAGTCAAATTTTAAATGGACAAAAAATGGCCTGATAAATGGGGTGATTTTTCATTTGAACGCTAATGTGGACTGACCATGTGGTATTTTTTATTCATATAGCGTGCTTAGTGTCATTCCATTAGAGAGAGGGGCATTTTTTAGCTAAAAATTTAATGAGGGGTATTTTTGAGCAAAAAAAAAATCAACAGAGGTATTTTGCTTCATTTCAAATAGTTTAGGGATATTTTTGGCCCTTTCTCGTTCATAAAATTTATATCAAGAGACTGCTATAATATCTCAAATATTTCATAAAGAAACTTAAATAGAGGATCATCTACTACACATTTGCTAAAATGATTAATAGACGATCTAAGAAGCAATCATTTTTTATTCAACGATGCTTCATAATTAGGAATTTCTTAATTAATACAAATTAAGGTATTTTGCATTCGCTAATTAAATGAACTATCTTGTTGAGAAACTTCATCTGTACATACAATCTTCATAAGCTGCAATATAAACATAATAAAAAAATAAGTAGACGACTTTTCAGTAGAACTAAATACGTCAACTTTAAATTAGGAAATCTATCATGAGAAAAGCATACATGGATTTGTATGAACTATCATCCCGAGTGTCTCTGGACATGGAACATGATGTATCTTAAACTCAAGGTTAAGAATGTAGGAAGCATGACTGTGAGTTGTATTTGGCTCAAAGCAAGGTTTTCTGAGTTGAATGTTCATCCAAATAGGCTTTTAATGCATCATCTGTTGCACTCCAATTTGCAACACACCAACTCCCAATTCTAGCTCCCTGCATAACAGAATTATAATTTACTCTTACGATAAGTAGTACAAATTAAATAGTCTTTTATGGTTGGGATGGATATATATAACTTCTGTACATCTAGTATTTTAAGTTTGTCAAAAATAAATAATTTTGATATTTGTTATAAATTTATCAAATTTTGAATATTAGATATAACGAACATTGTGAGTGACCAATCAACTAGAAACACCAAAAAAGTTTAAAAATCACAACTTGAGAAATAGTAGAGACTGCGCCTAAAAAACCTACATCAAACATTAGAAATAATAGAAAAATAGCAAGGAATGCAACTCTAAATTTGAGTTTTCATAATTAAATCTTTTTTTCTTCTACACAATTTTCATATAATTTAACTATTAAAGTTAATAAATATTTAAAAAGACTAAAAATACACATATTTTACAAACTTAAACAATCAAAATTATTCAAAAATATTCTTAGGGATTTATAATAAATTTCAATTGATATTTTACCTGGCAAAAACTTATGAAAAATAACATGAGAATGCACGAGAATATATTTAGCTTTGCCATTGTTTTGGGGTAATGCCTAAAACTAAGAGGTTTTGTCAGTTAAATAGCATGATTCATCTTTTGAATATAATCCAATATCAATTGGATATTAATACTATTTATTATTTTTTCCTATAATAATTATATAGAAAAACTATTTTAATGTGGCTTAAGTTGATTTTAAAACATTAATGTCCTTAATAAAAAGTTAAAGCCTAGATGTGTTAACATTTATTAGGTTAGAAATAATCTCATTTTGAAATTAAACATTATGCATTTAAGTAAAAATCTTTCAGCAACTTTAAACTCATTTAAGTAAAATTCTTTGCGTAACTTTAAATTTATACTTTCTAGGTCCACCCGTATTTATTTATGCTTGACTTGTCACATAATTTTACTATATCACACTTAATTATTATAAGACATCTTTTTTTTTCAGGCTATTGAAAAAGAATTAGAAATAGTGAAAATAACATAAATCCCACTAGTTTGCTTCTTAATTATCTTCTCTCCTAATTTTTTATTTAATTTTTCTCTCTCCCAAATTTTAATTATTCATATACATAACTCAACCCCGATATACATTACTACTTATATATATGAATTAACTGATTTAATAATAATTAAGGAAATAAAACATCTTCCTTAAATACATAACTCAATTAACGCTATATTTACAAAATTGTAATTAATGTATCCCTTAAATTTAGTGACAGTTTTTCAGTTTCAAAATTTTGAAACACCAAATCACTTCCCATGGTCAAAATTAGAGATTGAGGAATCTCGGGTTGATTTGGACAATTGTATTCGAATGGCATCCTATGTAATAATATACCTTGTAAATCACTATTAGTATAATATGCAACAAAACTTATACAAAATTTTTCAATACTGATCATACAGATGAACAATGGCTAACATTCTTTCATATACATAAGCATGCTATGTATATAGGTTGAAAGAACACAAACCAACAGGTCTAACAGAGTTCTATACATAACTATGCTATGTATATGGTATGTTAATACAGATGCACAATTGCTTATGTATATGGGTTAAAAATAAAATAACTTAGCAGTTTGTGTGACATACATATACATAACTCTGTTATTTATATTGTTTTGAAGTAAAATAGTTTAGCAGTATATAGGCCAAATACATAGTTATGTATATGGTGTGACAAAAAAACTCTCAGTAATGTCAAATTTCATACATATATATATATTTGTGCTATGTATCAGATTATAAAGCCTTAAGTCATCGACAGTCACTTAAAGTTGTCCCGAAAATTCACTTAGACCCCTCAACTAAGGCATGTACCTATTAGACCCCTAACCCACCCGAATTTGATCCAATCAGATCTTTTTTGCCTACATGGCACTCTGCATGTTTTCATTCAATAGGAGCGCGTGAGGAGGTATTTTTTTTACTAAACCACGAATGAAAACGTGCCAAGCGGCACTGAGGGCCCCAAAAAATTATTAATAAAATTTTTTTTTTAAAGGCTCCCACCCAGCCACCCCCATCCGATCCCTCCCCTCTTCATTTTTTTCTCCCACTCTTCTTCCTCATTTTTTTTCTTAAACTTAATTCTCCTCCCATTTTTTCTTCTTTTTCTGCTTTTTTGTTCTTAGTTTTGAATTTATGTTTGAATTCAATTTGAATTTTTTTGTTCTTAGTTTGATCTTATTCTTAATTCTTTCCCGCCATTAGTTTGCCGGAGAAAATGGAAGTTTACCCAAAAAAATAAAAGTTTGCCTGAAAAATGTAAATCCATTTTTTCCACAAATCAACAAAAATGTAAATTTAATTCAAAAAGAAAAATCAAAATGCTATTTTCATAAATCAATAAGCTATTCATCTTCCTCAATTCATTTTGAATTTTCTCCATCTCATTTATCATTGTAGAACAGGAAGAATTTTATCGGAAAAAATGAAGCTACGTCGGAGAATTTTTTTGTACAAGATGAAGAAGAAGAAAGTATGGGGGCAGGGGAGGGGGGAGGGGGTGTTTAGTTTTTTGCCTTTTTTAAAAAAAAAAGTTAATGAAGAAGAGGAAGGTGTGAGTGGCAAAGCAGGGGGGTTTAGTTTTTTATTTTATTTTAATAAAAGTTATAATTTTTTTTAATTATAATTTAATTAGTTATGGAATATTTTTTAATTCAATTTCAAGTGTCACTTTTAATTCGTCATTTATGCCACGTAAGTGTGTTACACTCTCTATATATCTTTTGCTGATTGTGTAAAAAAGGCCAAATTGGATCAAAATTTGAGTGGGTTAGGAGTCTAATAGGTACAGATCTTAGTTGAGGGGTCTAAGTAAATTTTTGAGACAACTTTAAGTGTTTGTCGATGACTTAAACCGGTTATAAATAACATAATGCCTTCAATGTTTTAAGGCAGAATATATCGGCAGACCCCTTGGCACCTCAAGTGAACAATTTACATTTTAAACACCTAAAGTAGCCTTAAAGTGTGTCACTTTGGCACCTTTTTGCCTAATTAAAAGAAAATTCAGGCGCGTGTATTTCAATCCATACACGTGGGTTTTGCACGCCAATTAAAACGTGTCACGTATCAACACCTTTCCACGTCATCCACATCCACTAAAAGGGAGAAAAAAAAAAAAAAAAACCAAATCAATTTCCAAATTCGATTGAAACCCTATTTCTTTCCCCTTTGTACGTCTTATTAATTTTTTTTATTTTTTATTTGATTCTTCTTTTATTGTTAGTGATTTATAACTATTTATGGTGCATTTTGCAGGTATAATGCTTGCATGAAATTGTTGATTCATTTTCAATGAAGAATTTGAAGAAATTTAGTTTATAGTTGAAGAAATTGTAGGTCGGACTAAACTTTTTCTTTAAGTTCATATTTTTCCTTGCTATTTGGATTGTTTACCCCTTGAAATTATAGTGATGGGTCTAATTTGTGTTTTTAGGATTTTTTTTCTGATTTCAGTTATAAAGTAAGGATGTTTTATTGGCATTTTGGGGATTTCACTAATTTAGGGTTTATTTTGGAGATTGCACTGATAATATAGGGTTATTTTGGTACTTTTAAATTTAAGGGTATTTTTGGTATTTTCTTTATTTCAGAAACCTTGGGAATTTGTTTAAAAAATGGACAGCTATATTTCGACCTATTTTCATCATGGGGGAACAATTGTAGTCGACCTTAATCTTAGTTATAAAGGTGAGTTAGATATTTTTGTTGTTTCCATTGATAAAGACTATTTCAGTTTTGTTGAATTTCTTTTCTACACCAAAGATCTTGGGTACTCAAAAGTTAAGGGTTTCTATTGTCAACATATAGATAATGGTGGTTTAGTTCAAATCACTTCTAATAGTCAATTACTGGAGTTTGTAAAGGAGTTAAAAAATGGTGATGAGCTTGAAGTGTATGTTTTTCATGACATTGATGAAGATCTTGAGGTTGTGGAAAATGTTGTGCCTCTTTTAGTAGGGTCACAATCTAATGATGAAGTTGATATAGTCAGCGATGAGAATGAGAATAGAAGTCTTAATGAAGATCTAAATGGTGATGAAACAGATCTTCCCAGTAGTGAATCAGATCTAAATGGTGATGATATCCCTGATGAGGATGATTCAGACATTGATGAAGAGTTGAGAGCCTTTAGGGCTGAAAGTAAAAGTAAAAAAAATTTTAAAAAAAAATTCAAATCAAGAGAAGAAATACCAGTAGGTGAAGCTGGTATCGATAAAGATTTTCAAGACATTGGCAGAAATAACAAAGATAGATATGTAGGTAGATTAGGAAGTGATGAAGAGTATATTGATAATTCAGACTGTGATAGTATTGATACCACTGATTTGTTAGATGAGGATACTGTTGTGGGTGTTGATTTTTCAAGAAGAAGAAGAAGTAATAAAATTAGATTTGATGATAATTGTGGTGTTGTTGTTTTTGAACTTGGTATGATTTTTAATGGTCCTAAGAAATTTAGAAAAGCTTCGGTGATACGGGCACGATCATGACGATGGATGTTTTTTAGTATTTTGAATGCAACTGAGAAAGTGTGCAAATTGAAGTGTGAAGAAGGTCCTTGGTGTGCACAAAGCCACCCTAAAACACACTCCATGGACGCCTATTTTGTGCCCTTTTCACTAAAGTGCTCTTTTGTCTTTTTACCTCTTATTGTAATAAGTCTATAAATAAACATGATAGGATTTTAGTTCATTAGTTATTGAATATTGATGAAAGAACACTTCTCTTGAGAGAGAGCCCCCCTAAGCCGAAACTAGGACATGAGCAAGTGTGGACTCACTTGTGAATGTGGATTGCTTGGAAACGATGGTGCTTGAGCTGTGGAATCCCTCTCGTGTCTTCGTAAGAGTGTGGTGTTGCTATTGTAAGTCTTAGGGGTCCTTAGATTTAATATATCTTTGGGTTCTTGGGTCTTATTGTAGTGTATGTCTCACTAACTATCTCTACATTTCATGTCTTAGTTAGTGTTATCTAGGGAAACCATTAGTTCTTGTTGTTCTTGTAATCTTATAATCGTTGGATTGTTGTTATCCTATTGTGTTTTTTTCTTATTATAATGTTGTTTATCCCTTGTTATTGTTAGTCATTTACACCTTGTTTCTTGTTCTTGTTGGAGCCGAGAATTGTGTTTGTGTTGCTCTCGGGTTTCCCTTTATTTGTGGACTGTTTTAACTTCTTTTTTATACGATCCAAGTTTTTATCGTATCATTTGGTATCAAATCATGGCGCGATCTTATTCCTACAAGATCAATCTTGGGCTTGCTTGTTAGAAAACAAAAAAAAATTATTAAAAACAAAACTGAAAATTTCAGAAAATAGTAATCTTTCCATTGTTGTTGTCTTGGCCGAAATTGTGTTCTTGTGGTGTTCTTGGACGATATTTGTTCTTGAGTCTGGGTCTAAAAGCCTTTATTTGTCTTGTATGTTTGTAGTGTTAGTTTTGTTCTTCACTAACACTGTGAGACGATTTTGATTTGGGCTTATATTTGTTGATGATGTTGACGTGAACTTGAGCCTTGACCGAATTATTGTTGAACATTGTGTTGTGGTTTTCACCTTGGCCTTGTGTTGTTGTTAAGGATTGGTGGCTTAAGAACCTTTTGTTGAAATTGTTGAAGCCTTGGCCGTATGGTTAACTTTGTTGTTGTGGAATTTGGAGTTGGATGTTGGTTGTGTTGTTGATGTTCTTGGAAGTTGTTGTTGTGTTCTTGTGGATTCTTCACCCATTCATCTTTTGTTAAAACAAGAAAAGTTTAACTTTAGATCTACAAAAGATGAAAGACAAGTTGTAGTATTTGTTGGTGAAAGGTCTAGATTCACATCACTCTTGACTTAACAACAACTTTTCAACCACTTTTCCATGATTTAAGGACCCTTGTTTTAAGGAAAAGTACAAAGAAAGTCAAGTCTTCCTTTTTGAAATTTGAAAAGGGATTTCAAGACTTATATTTCCCCCCTTAACCAATTCCTACTAATTTCAAATTGTAAAGTGATCAAGACTTCAAATTGGTGAATAAAATGGCGCTAAAACCGTGACCAATAGTGTGCTTCCACGTCATCACCTTTACTGTTCACGCAACATATTTTAAGCTCAAATTTTGATCTTTTAGTTTCATTTTGTGGTTTCTTTAGTTTCATTTGTTGATTCCAATAATAACTTACAAGTTAGTGACCATTTACTAAATTGTGAGTTGGTTTTGAAACCGTTCTTCGTATTTACATCCTTGTTTGTTTTTCTTATTCTTTGGAGTCGCTGTAAACATTTGGTTCACCTCTCAACACCTCACGGAGTACAAGCAAGCATACAACACTTGTGGGATTAAGTGTGAGGAATCCGAGAACAAAGAAATAAAGGGAGAGTATGAGGACCTTTCTTTAACAACTAACTCATTTGTTGTTTTATACTGAAACTTCTTGGATAAACTCAATTGAGCTGGATTAGATTGAAGGCAAATCTCAAGATGCAGAGAAAGCCAAGATGCAAAATGAAGGTGTTAGCCGAGACTTGAAATTGTTGTGTTCTCGGTTTCTTCTTATTTTATGGACTGATTTGGTTTAGTTGTGCCGCGAATTTGAGGTCAAATTCCTCTCAAGAAGGAGAGGATAATACAAGCACGATCATGACGATGAACGTTTTTGAGTATTTTGAATGCAACTGAGGAAGTGTGCAAATTGAAGTGTGAAGAAGGGCCTTGGTGTGCATAAAGCCACCCCAAAACACACTCCATGGGCGCCTATTTTGTGCTCTTTTCATTAAAGGGCTCTTTTATATTTTTATCTCTTATTGTAATAAGTCTATAAATAGAACATGATAGGGATTTAGTTCATTAGTTGTTGAATATTGATGAAATAACACTTCTCTTGAGAGAGAGCCTCCCTAGGCCAAAACTAGGACATGAGTAAGTGTGAACTCACTTGTGAATGTTGATTGCTTGGAAACAATGGTGATTGACCGGTGGAATCCCCCTCGTGTCTTCATAAGAGTGTGATGTTGCTATTGTAAGTCTTAGGGGTTCTTAGATTTAATATATTTTTGGGTTCTTGGGTCTTATTGTAGTGTATGTCTCACTAACTATCTCTACATTTGATGTCTTAGTTAGTGTTATCTAGGGAACCTTTAGTTCTTGTTGTTCTTGTAATCTTGTTATCATTGGATTATTGTTATCCTATTGTGGTTCTTCTTATTATAATGGTCTTTATCCCTTGTTATTGTTAGTCATTTACACCTTGTTTCTTGTTGTTGTTGGAGCCGAGAATTGTGTTTGTGTTGCTCTTGGGTTTTCCTTTGTTTGTGGACTATTTTGACTTCTTTTTTATACGATCCAAGTTTTTATCGTATCATTCGGGGAGGTATGCAGTGAAAAATTGAGTTCAGATTGTCTTAAAACCTAATGAAGTTCATAGAGTGAGGGCTAAGTGCAAATTCAAGATAAAATACAGTTGGTTATGTTATGGTGCACTTGACAGAGACTCTTATAATTTTTTGACTAAGAATTATAATCCAGTGCATAAGTTCACAATATCAAACAAGAATATGATGTGTACAACTAAGTTTGTTGCTAACAGATTTAGGGATGAAGTAAGTAAACAACCATCTTTGCAAATTTGAGAAATACAGGAATTATGCAGAGAAAAATTAAAATTATATGTGGGTAGAACAATCTGTTATAGGGCAAAGTTACAGGTTCTAAGAGAGGCCATGGGGGACTGAAACTTGGAGTTTGCAAGATTATGTGATTAGCTGAGATGATTCAGACCCATTTTTTTTTTATCCTTTGAGAAAAAGATTCATTCTCTTCATAAAAAATAGGAGGTAGAACCAATAAAGATTTCTTTTTCGATTCATCCCTGGCCTCATTCAAGAATTGTTTTTGATCAAACAAATCAATCTTAGCAGTTTGTTTGGCTGAGAATTGACAGTGAAACTGTCCTAGGTAAAAATCTGTTTATGTATTTCTATGTGTGTCTTGATGCATTGAAAAAATGATGGATGAAAGGATGTAGAAGAATTATAGGGTTTGATATATGTTTCTTAAAGGGTGCTTGTAAGGGTGAACTTCTAGTTGTAGTTGGAAAGAATGGAAACAATCAGATGTTTTCTATGGCCTAGATTGTTGTTGACAAGGAAATCAAGCATAGTTGAAGTTTTTTTCTCAACTACTTGAAAGAGGCTCTATAGTTGGGTACTGGAGCAGGTTATACTATGATGACTGATATGCAAAAGGTAAAATTTTATATTTTTTAACTGTCAATTAATTAAAAAATAGAATTTCTTTGTCAAGTACTTTAACTATTTTTTTGTATGTAGGGTTTTCATGCTACTGTTCTTGAGTTGTTACCAAATGTTGAAATTAGAAGATGTGCTAGACACATCTGGGCTAACTGGAGTCAAGAGTGGAAGGAAGAAGAGAGAAAAAAATAGTTTTGAAAATGCTCAAAGGCAAGTTTTGAAGTGAAGTTCAAAGAAGAATTTGATTACATGAACCAACTTGGTAGGAAAGGTAATGATATTATTGGCGATTTGCTGCATTATTCTAGGAAGTCATGGGTTGGGGCATTCCTTAAAGAGCATTATAAGTGTGATGTTGTTGAAAATAACATGTGTGAGACCTTTAATTCATGGATCTTAGTTTCTAGACACAAATCTATCATTACCATGTTGGAGAAAATTAGGAGAAAAATCATGACTAGAACTGTGGATATGATTAAGTTTGTCAATACTTGGATATGTGATATTGCACCTATGGTTAGACTGATTTTGGAGGAGAATAAGAACAAGGCTAGGGTTTGTAAGGTGCTTTGGAATGTTGATGTTGGATTTGAGATTGGAGAAGGGGAGTATAGACATACTGTGAGCTTGACTAATAGGGCATGTAGTTGTAGAACTTGGCAGTTGAGAGACATTCCTTGCCAACATGTCATTTGTACTTTGTATCATGTTGAAAAGAGCCTGAACCTTATGTGGAACATAGGTATAAGAAGGAAACCTTCATGAAGGCTTATAATCACTTTATCCACCCAATCTCCAATATAAAGATGTGGCCTGAGACAAACAATCCAAAAATTAAGCCCCCTGAACCTAAAAAAATGTCTGGCAGACATTCAAAAAATAAAAAGAAAGGCAAAGGAGAACCAGTAAAGAAATTTGAAAAGATGTCCAAAAAAAGTAAAAAAATAACATGCTCCAAGTGTCATCAACAAGGCCATAACAGAAGATTTTGCAAGGTAAAACAATCATTTTTATCTTGATTTTAGAAGTTTATTTTTGGAAAAAGGCATCAAAACCACCCTGAACTATACATAAAAAGTCACTTACACACCTAAACTAACGTGGTGACCTATTACACATCTATTCTTCTCAAAAGTGAATTTAATTCCACCCAGAATCTGACGTGGAAATAACATTATTTTTTTAATTAAAAAAGGCGCGTCTGAAGAAAAAAAAAGCCAAAAAATCTTTAAACCCCTAACCCCACCCTTGCGCACACTCTCTCTTCTCATCCATCTTTTTTTTTCTCTCTCAATCTTCCTTTCTTCTTCATCACAAACACTCCTCCTTTGCTATGGTTGATGAGAATAATTTTTTCATGATAGTTTTCAAAGAAAAAAATAGAAAAGATTGAGGCTGAAATTGTCACCAATCAAAAAAATTTTTGCTGAGACGTTTGAAATTAATCAAATGTTATTGCTCCCATGTTGAACATCAATTTTTCAATTTATTTTTGTATTTCTGTTCTTTCTCTATAAAGTTTTATGAATTTTGCTCAAAAGTTAAATTTTTAACACTTTTTTTTCGTAGATCTATCTTGTCTCTATAAAAATCTTCTTTCAATTTTGCTCAATTAATAATAATATATTAAAATTGCTCAAAATTTATTTTGATGTCGGATGGTGAATTAGTGGTGAGGCTTATTATTTTTTGGTGACTGTAATTGTGTGTGAATTTGATGATGAGTGGTGCAATTAGGTGGTGATAGTGTTGTAACTTTTGGTGTCGTATAACAAAGAAGATTGAATTGAATGAAGTTATTGTTTGGGTGTATTGATTTTATATCAACAATGGAAGAAGAAGATGGCATTATGGTCGTTGAAAAATTGAAGAAAAAGAAGAAGATGGTTTTGAACATTGAAGAAATTGAAGAAAAAGAAGAAGAAGATGATATTGAATTTGAATGAAGTCATTGTTTGAGTGTATTGATTTTATATTATCTTCCCGTTAAGAATATGATCCCGTTAATTTTCTTTTTTCTTTTTGAAAATTGAAGAAAAAGAAAAAGATGATTTTGGACATTGAAGAATTTATTGAGGAAAAAGAAGAAGAAGATGGTTTTAGACATTGAAGAAAAAAAAAAAAAGCTCATAACAATGAAGGTTTTGGACAACAATGGAGGTTTTGAATATTGAAGAAAAAAAAATTGACCTCATAACAATGGAGGTTTTGGATATTGAAGAAAAAGAAAAAAAATTATACTCATAACAATGGAGGTTTTGGACAACAATGGAGGTTTTGGATACTGAAGAAAAAGAAAAAAAATTGAAGAAGAAAGAAAAATAATTTAAATTAAAAAAAGAAAAAATTATGAAAATAATAAATTTATTATTTTTTTCGTATCATGCTGATGTGGCAGACACGTGTTCAACACCACACCACATGTAAGTGGTATAATGCTTTCTTTACAGTGTGTAAAATATATCACTTTTTTATAGTTTAGGTGTGTAATAGGTCACTAATATAGTTTAGGTATGGCTTCGACTTTTCTTGTATAGTTTAGGGTGAAAACGATGCCTTTTTTCTTTATTTTTTATGTCTTTTTATGTTGATTTTATAACTTATTAACTGATGTGCTATGATTTTACAGATTTCTGATCCCAATGCACAAGTACATAGCCAAGGATTTCAGTTTAGTGGTCAAAGTTCACAAGGAAGCTGCCAGCCTAAATGCTCAAGCCAACCTGCACCTTCAACCTAAAAAAAAATCAGCATCATGTAGCTCAAGTCAACCTGCATCTTCAACAATAATTTGTGGTGATACAAGCAGAGTTAGAAGCTTGAAAGAAGCTACAAAATCTACCTTTTATGGTGATACAAGGATTCCTGTTACAGAAGAAATTAAGAGTCAACTATCTCCTAGAAGTATAGTAACAGTTGGGCAGAAGAGGGGAAGAGTTGGAACCACAAAGGATGTTTATGAAGGTGGATCAAAAAGGTTAAAAAATGCTGGATTTGGGATCTACACTAGTGCAAGGGGAACCCAAATACTGAATGTAAGTTAACTCACATTATTTCTTTAAAAATAAAAGGCATACATATAATGATTATTGATCCTTCTTTTTTTCTTCAAAAAATAGTCTGGGACATCACGTCAAAGGATCCTACAAAGTGGTACAACTTACAAGGATGCAAGTTCTACAGGGGTTAAAGATGAAAAAATAAAGATGTTTTTACCACCAATCAATTGCAGCATATGCAAACAAAAAGAAGAAGAAGTAGTCAAGAAGAATGATTTTAGTCTGATGGTGTGTTGTTATTCTGTTGTGTAATGTGCAGTATCAAATAATCAATTTAGTTTTTGAAGTAAACATTCTAGTTCTTTAGATTTTGAAACCTGTAAATTCAGGTTCGTTAAGTAGTATTATGCAAACTGTGAGCTCTAATATGGAGCATATTTTTTGGATTATTAATTAGTGTTAACTGGAGCTCAATATGGAACATATTTATGAACTTGTTGTTGGTGTTTCTTTGAGCTCAATATGGAGCATATTTATGAACTTGTTGTTGATGTTTCTTTGAACTCAATTTGGAGCATATTGATGAAGTTGTTGTTGCTGTTGCGTTCAGCTCAATATGGAGTGTATAGATGAAGTTGTTGGCGGTGTTGTGTTCAGCTCAATATGGAGCATATAGTTAGTTGTTGTTGGTGTTGATATCGGCTCAATATGGAGCATATAGTTAGTTGTTGTTGGTATTGCTATCAGCTCAATATGGAGCATATAGTAAAACATTGTTGGTGTTGTTGCTTGTCTATTTTGATGCTTCATTTTACAAGACCAACATTGACAGTATTTAGAATCAAAACATTGACAGTATTTAGAATCAAAATAAATATTTCATTTCATCAAAATGTAACATTCTTACAAGACCAATATTACATCAACAAACGAAAACTAACAAGGCTTAATACACATCACAAAAATACACCTAAACTTCATGACAACAAGAAGGGATTTAAGATATTTTGCAACTTCAATACTTCAAGGCCATCAAAACTTCAAGGCCAAACTTCAGCAATTTGGTTTCAATGTCCATATTCTCCGCAACAACAAACAAGTAGCAACGACGCGAACAATATTATATCTTCTAGCTCGATTTTCTTTATTTTTAAAGGACTTAACTTTCTTCAACAAACCCTAAATCACCCTATTTACTTGTGAAGAGTGTCGTTCTTCATACCAATCAAAGTAATCACACCCATTCAATTTCTACAAAATTAATTACAAAATCAATAATTAATCGATTGATTAAGTTAGGAAGTAAAAAACATTACCTTTGAATTTTTACCGTAAAAAATCTACGACTGATATTTTGTTGAGTTCAAGAAGTCTTTAGTAATGCTTCATTACCGCATTTACAATAGCGATAATCTTTTTCGCAAAAAGCCATGGACGACGAGCTCGACATTGTCCAATTTAATTCAAAAAAATAAGAAAAAGTAAACTTTTAAAAAATTGAAGAATAAGATGAAGAAGAGAGAAGTTTTTTTATAAAAAAATCCTAAGAAGAGTGATAAATTAGGGTTAAAATTTGATTTGGGAATGAAGAAGAAGATGAATATGGGTATATTACCGTTGGGGGCATTTATATGCCATAGCAGCAAAATAAAAGGCTTCGACGTGCCTTTGCGAAGTGTTTCGCACGCTTTTTGCCAACAATGCAAAAGATGTCAAAGTGACACACTTTAAGACTACTTTAGGTGTTTAAAATGTAAACCGTTCACTTGAGATGCCTAAGTGAAAGATGGTGCGTACTTAAGGGGTTTGCCGATGTATTCTTGCCATGTTTAAACCACACATATACATAACATATGGGTTGAAATAACAATTTATTTCGATACATGATTTTGAAGTATTTTTCTCTATATTAAAACTTTTCTTGTCTTTAACTCAATGTTGGGATTCCATCAATGCTCAAATCATAGAAGTATTCTCGAAGCTCATTGAAAGAGAGAAACTGTTGGAGTTTTATTAGATTTTTTATTAAGGAAAATTTTTTGGGATATGTGATAAGAGTTGCAGGGTTGAGATTGAGTTTTTGGATAGCAGATTTTAAACTATAAAGGAGATATTCAGCCCACGACCTCGATGCTCAATGCGTTTATGTCGTTATGCAATACTATAGGTTTTTACTATTTGACTTTGAAGAGGATGATATTGAATTAAGATTTGGTAAGCATAAAAAGTCGAAGAAAGGTCTGATTAGTCAAGAAATTGCAGAGACACTCAGTTTCTATGATTTTAAGCACTCTATGAGGAGTATTAAGTATAAGAAGAAGGGTAGGTGAGATATATGTATGTGAAGTTTGGAGAGAGAAAGAATCACAAATGATTTTTGATAGTTAAAATTTAATGTAATAATAGAAACTTGAATTATAGTTTTAAATTTAGTTAAATACTAATAATTAATTAGAATGTATGTTGTTTGCCCAAATTAATTTCATTTTTTACTTGTTCACTTTTAGCATGGGAAAGGAAAAAAATATTATTCCTATTTTACCCCTGTCACTTCATTTATTCCCAAGTGAACTGAGGTAGTACAATTGAACAACTTTAGCTGCCGGAGGCTTTAGCCCTTCGTGCTCAAACCCTTAAACCCTGAACCTCCACTTTCAACAGCAACTCATCGAATCGATCTATACCACAACAATGACAATCCATTCAGTAGTAATCCAAAAACTCCTCAGCACAAATGCCCATTTAGGCCGTCGTGTAGCAGCACACCATTTCAAAATCTACTCACATGGCTCTCGTAATGCAATGACAATAATCGACTCCGACAAAACCCTAATATGCCTCCGTAACGCTTGTTCCTTCATTGGTGAACTCGTTCGACACAAGGCTCGCTTCATTTTCGTTAATACTAACACCCTTTTTGATGACATTATTGATCAGATGACGAAAACAATTGGGTGTAGGAACGATACTTCGTGGCGTCTAGGAGGATTTTTAACGAACAGTTCGAGTCCGAGGAAGTTTAGAGGGAGGAATAAGAAGTTGAATCTTACGGCGATTCAACCGCCGGATTGTGTGGTGATATTTGATACGGCGAGGAAGAGTTCGGTGATTCAGGAGGCTGCGAAGTTGCAGATACCGATTGTTGGTCTTGTTGATTCGAGTATGCCGTGGGATATTTATAAGAAGATTACTTATCCTATACCTGCTAATGACTCCGTGCAGTTTGTGTATTTGTTTTGTAATTTGATTGCGAAGACTTTCCTTTACGAGCAGAGAAGGTTGAATGCTGCCTCGGGTGCTTCTGCGGTTGCAAAGCCTGAAATTAGGTACTTTCACTTCGTAGTAGTACAATGTGTTGTTGTGCTTGTTTGGGTGTTGATGAATTGAAATTTGTAAGTGTGTGTGTCTATTAGTGACTATCTCAATGACTATTGTGTTCAATATACAATGTCATAATGATCTGGATTTCACACTCATTGAGCTAAAATTTTTGTAGGAAACTAGCTGATATGGTGAGGGGTTTACTTTGCCTACTTGTTACATTATCTTGATGGTTGGATAATGAATGATTCACGGTGATATCGAAAACTAGGAGAAAAGGATTTGGCTGCCTGTTTTCGATTGATGAACAGTACCTATGGCTATGAAAATAAACAATG
Organism: Capsicum annuum; assembly: GCF_002878395.1. NCBI lineage: Eukaryota > Viridiplantae > Streptophyta > Magnoliopsida > Solanales > Solanaceae > Capsicum > Capsicum annuum. Next base: position 197,745,921 of record NC_061111.1, on the reverse strand, counting down.
CTACCTCCTACTTTATGACATTGCTGTGATAGTTCGAAGGTACTATAGGTTTATGATGCCTTTTAACGATATAAAGGAGTTTTCTTTGAGATTGGTTATCAAGCTAGAATAATGGTAAGACTAAACAAGTAGAAAAGTTGTTCTTGAATTTACTAGGAATAATACCCGAAGGTATAGTTTAAAGTATCTTCTCAAAGAAACAAAGAAGTATAAATGTCCAAAGCAGCAGCAAAAGGTTCGGTTAAATTATTAGACCTAAGAATCACCCAATTAACTTGAAAAGCCAACAATAACGTCCTATAAGTGGGGTCTGGGGAGGGTAGATTGTAAGCATACCTTACCCCTATCTTGAGAGGTAGAGAGACTATTTCCAGTAGACCCTCGGCTCAAGAAAAAGCATATCCATACTATGGGAATTTGAATGTACTTGACTTATTAAAGAGCTAACAGATTGAGTAAGTTTCATATGTTTTGACCAATAATTTAAGACTGAGTAGCTGGACATTCCAAAATTAACTGACACATCTTCTGTGATTTATTCCAACCGGCAAGGGCCTAGCTCCTCCTTATTAGTATTAGTATTTCATAGCTGCACAGTTTCTTATTCTTCGATGTGTATTACCATTTGTAACATTTATTGGACATCTTGCTATTTGATGTCATATTTTCTTGCAACCCTACGTCAAAAAACTTCTCTTTTGATTCGAGGGCCTATTGAAAACAACATCTCTACCCAAGAAAGGTAGGGGTGAGGTCTGTGTACCTCCCAACCTCCCCGGGCCCCACTTGTGGATTGCAGTATGTTTGTTGTTGTTGGTCGTAATAATTAGATAGGCTGAAAGTTTGGCTTAAAGAGAACGAGTATATGATTTGATTCTTTGCACAAATGAAATTAGAGGTTTATTCTTTGCTCCTCGTGTATCTAATTTGCAATGTTTTCTTGCTTTTGCTGGTTGGGAGGTTATATTTTTGATAAGTAGGCTTGAGAGTTTCATATTTGTGGATGTCTGCATGATTAGTGAAATTTGGTGAACCTTAGGTTCGAACTATATTTTCTACTTCATCTGTTTTTCTGGTATAGTCATGCTTTTAGGAGAATAAGTCAAATAAGTTACATTAGCACCACGGGTTCAAGATATATGTACAAGATGTGAGTGTGAATCTGCACGAGTCATACATCGTCTTCAACCAAGTTTGACCAGCTCTCCACACAACATGTTTTTTTCTCCTTGCATCAAAATTACAAGTGAAATAAAAATTATCTTTTAATGCTTTCAGCATTTTTCTCACTATTATGGAACAGTCTCCTACTCTCTTCGTTCCATATACTCCAAAAGAGATAAGATGTCATCATCCATGTTGCCTTCATTTCATTGTTGATCCTCTCCAATCTCCAAATCGTAATTGCTTCTTCCACAACCCTTGATAACACCCAAGAGATATTAAACAATGAGAATGCATTGGTTCATAGTTGTCCAGCCAAATCCGCAATGCACCAAGAGATGCTTGGTTCCTTATCAGCTTACTTAACTAGAAAACCATTTACATTTTTAATTGCTACTGATCTGATGATTCAATTTCGTCTAACGATCTCTTCCTTCTAACCAGCTATAGAATTGCTACAAGTGTACAACTGGAGTATTTAAAACAGTTTTGGTATCTAGATGTAGTATAGACTATAGAGAGCTGTAATTTTGAATTTTTAAGTGCTTCTATTATAATTTTTTGGATTTCAGGAAGTATTTTAAGTTCTAATATACTGCTTTGTTGACTTTTTTTCCCCTTTCTGCATTAAATCTGGATGTAGAGAGGAAGTTGAACAACTTGACAAGATCAAGACAGCTGGCAAGGATGAAATTTACGTTCTGCCTTATGAAAGACTAGAACCTGCTTCTGAGGGTAAGTATGCGATTCCTGTACTCTTATTGGTTCTTCCTTATAAAAAGAATTCTTATTGATTCTTTGTCCTTCTTATAAGTACCAATTGTTTTTAAGGTACATACGCATTAAGGTAATTCAATCATGCTTTAATTATGTATTCGGTGATATATCAATCACGTCCTTTCCTTTATATGCAGATCTTGCTGAGACTAAACAGCTACTGGACAAACTTGTCGTGTTAAAGTTTAATGGTAATTTGGGATCAGATATGGGTTTCAGTGGACCAAAGTAAGCATTCAGTTGAGAGTTGAGATATACTGATCTATTAATACTTTCCAAAATATTAGAGGCTCTAATATTACTGTTATTGACTTACAGTTTACACTTTATAGCATACATGATCTGTCCAGATAGGAAGTCTTTTATTTCTCTTCTTTGATTAAGAGTGCCATTTTAATTTTATGGTATGCGGGTTTTCGGGAATTGTACCACCTAGAGATTCTGTTTTATTACGTTTACAGTTATTGCTGCTGTGGTAACATAAGTTTACTCTAGAGGTACTTCATGAATGCTAGACATTCATAAATTCTGCAATTTATTATTTCCTGGTCGAAAAGGAAATAAAAACCTTGTGTTTATTTTACATTCTTCTCTGGAGTTATTTCTGGAGGAGAAAGTGAGAATTTGTACCATGTTGCAAGTACTTGGTTTCGATTTGGATGTGACTATTTTATGGCATATAGAACTTCCATTTATTTTAAAATGACAGTTAACTCTTAGTTTGGTCATAACACTTGATTTCCTCTCTTATTGTACTGATGTTTAGAAGTTCTCTCTTTTCCTCCTTTTATTCTTCCCAAGTGACTACAGCCTATAAGCAACTGTTTTTGTTGTACTAGATTAGAGTGAAGAATCCTTTCTACAGTTATACGGCTTTATTGCAGTTAACTTCTGGTAATATACTAGGTTTGTTATTGTTGTTTTTGTTGTTTCTTGATTCTCAATATTATCCCATGGATGAGTCTAATTTTCCAGTTCCGGAAATTATATCTGCAGATCCCTTAAGACTCTGTCTTAGGAATACAAATTGTGGACTGTGGATAGCTGGATATTTTGTGTATGAGATCCCTTGACAAATTGTTTGTTGTACAGTAATCGCTAGTATAACTTTCATTTCATTTATCTCCAAATGTATCCGTTGATTTTAAAAGTCGTTGCATTTGACTTTTTACCTTAGAAGAACAAAAGAAGTACGAGTTAAGGTGGGGTGGAAGACTTTCACCTGTTTATCTTCATCCATGAAATGGTATTTTACTTTTAAGAGAGCTCACTCATGACATGTACTGTTTTGAAGTTCTTATTGTAGTAGAAAAGACAATACTTTCTCTTTTTTGGAGTGATTTCAATGTTCAGTTACAAATATGGCTGTGTTCTGGAAGGATAAATAGACCCATGTATGTTGAAAAATTACAGATGTATCTTGATAGATAGACCCATGTATTTTTTTTTTACAGATTCAGTTTGTAGTGCATTTTGAAAAATTATCTTGGTCGTGGTTTTATCATTATTTATTTAGTGTTGCTTTGATATGCAGATCTGCACTTGAAGTATGCCATGGATTTACTTGTCTAGATTTGGTCATCAATCATATTGACGTAGGTTTCTTACTGGTCCTTTTGAAGTGTTTTTTTCCACTTTCTTATACAAATCATTGTTTTAGATTCTTTTTGCTAATTTGAAATGAATAATTTCTGGACAACTGGCTGGATATATGCTTGCAGTCCATCAACGCAAAATATGGCTGCAATATTCCATTGCTTATGATGAATACTCCTAGTACACACGATGGCATCCTGAAGGTGACTGATGTTATATCACCTGTACTCTTAGATTTTTAATGAGATTTTCTGCGAACTAATGAGCTAATTACTTAAATTAGGTTTTGCAGAAGCACCCGAATAAAAATCTCCACACTTGCATTCAGGTTTGTTAAAATATTCTGACATGTGATGTGTATTCTATTTCTCTTTTATGCTTTTTTTTTGTGAAGCAAATACCTTCTTTTAATGGATTTTTAGAGCCAACCTCAACAAGAAAATATTGAAGATATACCAACGTCACGGACCTTTGATAAATCAATTGCACAGGACAAACTGTATGTTTTCATCCGTCTCTTCTGCTCCTTGCTATCTCACTGCCATGTTAAATTATTTGCAAATGTGTCATTCTTGGACTAGGAATACTCTAGTGTAATCAAATGA
>NC_061111.1:197679785-197741659 GCF_002878395.1 Capsicum annuum | reverse complement strand
TCTTTAGTTTCTATAAATTTCTTCTTCTCTTCCACAGCAAACCAGAGTGAAAAAAAAAAAGAAATTGTTTTTTTTTACATCCCCCCCCCCCCCCCCCCCCCCCCCCTCCTCTCTTTATAGGAAAAAAGAAGTTGAAAAAATAAAAGAAAAGAGGGGCTGGAAATTGAACCTTCTTGGCTATTTATAAGTATAATGCATTTCCTGCCTCCCTATATGTTTGTTCACTGATATTTTCTCTAAGAAACTGTGGTTCCTTTGTTGTTGTTGTTAATGATCTCGTAGATCTGCTACGACAGAATCATATTTTCTCTAAGTTTTTTGTCTTTTGGTGAGATCATTGGATTCACAATGTGTAATGCATTCTCCACTGCCATGTGCATTCTCTTCCTATTTTCTTTATGTTACTTTGTGGGTTTTCTTGTGTTCCATATATACCACAATTTCATATGTTTCTCTATTTCTTTACGAGCTTTTATCATGCATTGATGAAATCAGGAAATTGAACCTTCTTGCGCTTTATCAGTATAATGCATTTTCCGCCTCCATCTATGTTTGTTCACTGCTATTTTCTCTAAGAAACTTTGGATCCTTTAAGTTCCATTTATACCAGAACTTATGTTTGCATCTCTTTATTTTATCTCTGCCTAAAGAAATGTGTGAGAATTGGCAGCTCTGTTCGGTCTATAAGTTACTATTTTTGGTTGCTTTTGTTGATGCTTGTTCGATTGAGTTATACTAGGGAGATGTGGATTCCTAATAAGATTAATAGCTCGATGGATGGGCTCTGTTCTTGGAAGTTATGGCAAACATTGAATTTGTAACAACTGTTATTTTGGAAGTGATGTCAGTTGGTAAGCTGCTCCTCCTCGTCTAGTATAAGGTTTGATACTCCAAATGAGAAATGGAAGATTCAAGAACTTATTCAAAATAACAAAAAACAAGCTGAGTGTTTATTTTACTTGGGTTTAAAGAATCCATTATTCATTCCATTCTTAATTAGCAACTATCTATGTTTTGAATTCCTAAGTTATTGGATGGTTCTATTTTTGTTTAGTGGAGAACGTATTTTCACAAAGTTAATGAACCAGATAGTGTGAAGATCTACTACCTACAAATGATTACTACAGGGACACTATGGATTTTTGAATAAGGGCTTTCTTGTGTTTGGAGAGTGTGTGCTAAGATACTTTATTGATCACAGAAGCTAGAGGAAGCAAAAGAAGAGCCCTGTTATGATATCCTCAGTTTCCTAATTTAAGAGTATGTCAAAGATAAGTTAGGATGCAGCTGTTTTGCTCTACTTGTATCTGATGAAAACCTATTTTCCATGTTTTTACTGAAGCATTTGATTTGCTGTTCTGATGATCATTAAAACTTTTAATGATTGCCATGGTGCTCAGTGTCTTTAGATCTCGAACAGTATTGGTTTCATCTAATTTCTTTTTTTGACAAGGTAGATATCCGTCCAACCTACTGGAGGTTTTCCTTTCTTTAAACGCCAGTGGAAAGCTTGAACCACTAATTTCTCAGGTAGAGTTGTGTATGGTGTTGAATTTTACTGCTGCCCCAACTGAGACCTTAGCAGGCCTGTTAGGCAGTATTATTATTTTGTGCTGTATTTTTACACACTTAACACACTTACTAATTGAAAAGAGAATATTTCTAATTGAACTGAGATGTTATCAACATAAAAGAGCACCCCTCAATAGGAGTTTATGGTAATGAAACAAGGAAACCTCATACTGTACAGAATAAGGAAAGGTACTAAATAAGGAAATTACCTACACAGTTGCCTCTGGGCTTAATTGAAACAGGCAATGGTGAGGGACTTGTGACTTAGGTCCGAGGTTCGAGCCTACACCATGTGAACTAAGCCTGATATTTAAACGGCGAAGGGAGCGCCGTCCCATTATGCTCAAGTTTCTAATTGCAGTTGGTCCTAAGGGTTGGCCCCATACATATTTCTTGGTGATCCAAAGAAGAAAAAACCTATGAATTGATATCCCTAGCTATGGCATGATTAGAAAGAACTTGCTTATAATGTTGACCTAAATACATAGAATAAAGGGCAGCCCGGTGCACTAAAGCTACCGCTATGCGCGGTGTCCGGGGAAGGGCCCACCACAAGGGTGTATCGTACGCAACCTTACCTTGCATTTCTGCTAGAGGCTGTTTTCAAGGTTTGAACTCGTGACCTCCTGGTCACATGACAACAACTTTACCAGTTACTCCAAGGCTCCCTTTCACCTAAATACATAGAATGAATCTAGATAATTTAAACATTTAATTGCATTTAGTTTTTTGACTAATAACATTCCCTGTCATAATTCATATTTGGTGAATTGTCTTGAGTTTGCCAATTTTGAAAACAAGAAAATACCATAAGTCGTGGTATTTAAACTAGTCACATTAATACCGTGTCTGAAATACTCCACCCCTTCCAAATCCCAATTTATATGACACACTTTTCTTTTTGGTCTATCTCAAAAACAATGTCACCAATTATTTATAGCCACACAAATGTCTAAAGCTTGTTTTAGACCACCAATTTTAGAAGTCTTTAGAGTCGAACGATGCACATAAATTGGAACAGAGGGAGTAATGAACAATCCCCGAAAAGAAAAAGGGTACTGGAATTATTTCATAGAAGAACTGGAAATGTTATAGTAGGAGAAAGTGCTCTCTAGTGGACACGGAGGTGAATCTTTTGTATTCATTGAAGAGAGGTAAACAGATATTATTCACATTTCACCAGCACGTCATCAGTGTCCTTGAACTGAACAGCTAAAGAGTAACCAAAAAATTATCGGAACAATGACTAAAATTCAAAGTTCAGAGTAAGGACCTAGTACCTCTAACTCCGATACCAAGAAGAGGAACAGTGAAGAAAAAGTCTTGAGGAACGTTTGCTTGAAAAGTTGCTCTGAAGAATGGTTGGGATGGTGCTTGATGTGGATGCTGTCACTAGAATAATCACTGAAAAAAGAAGCCTGATACTACTGGACATCACTGGAAAGGTACATAAGGAATACACAATAAACTTTTGAATAAAAGGAAAAATTTTGTCCAAGCAGGCAACATAAGCTACTTTAGTCTTCATAAGCTTGTAGAAGTTCTAATACTATGGATAAAAAGATAAAGGCTTCTTAACGAATATAAAAGATGCCTCCTTGTATAGTAGTTCACTAAACTAAATTCCTACTACATAAAAAGTGAGTTATTAAATGAGGAAATAACCTATAATTGAGATTTGTAACTATGATAGAATTGGGAAGAGTACTCTATCATATTGATCTAAACACAGAGCAAATCTAGAATATTCTTTCGTGCAATCGCGTGACTTCTCTCAAATTTCAATGAGCATGGGCGCACAAACATACGTGTAAATACATTTCTCAATTATGTGAAGCTTGCTGACTTGAACATTATGCTGAATAAGGAACGTACTTCAATGTATTTTACAGGGCAAGGAGTATTTCCTAATACTGCAGTCAGAAAACCTTGCTGAAGTTGTTGATCCAAGTATCCTTGTGCTAGTTAGTTTTATAGCTTATTAATTATTTTCCTGCTTGAGGTGATAGGATACTTTTATCTTCTGAGTAATATTGTTTTGGACAGCTCCTTGATTTTTAATTTAGAAATCCTGAGTCATTTGACAAAGAGCAACATAGAACATTGCATCGAGGTATCACCAAACAGCTGCTGATTTCAACTCTGTTTCTTACCAGCTTGCTGCTGCTATAATTTTCAGTATTTCAGGTTATGCCTACCACCTCAGGAACGGAGGAGAGGGGTCTTCCGCCTCAGGAAGGAAGGATTCAGGTTGGTTCTGGTCTGAATTTCAGTATTTTGTTAGACAGTATCCCTGTTCTGACATCGTTTAGTTTCACGCAAGAGGTCCAATTTACCACTTGACCTGAACCTAGTTAGCTGTGATAAAATAACCCCAACAGCAATTTCTTAAGCTTTGAGAAAACATAAGAAACCCAATATGTGGCTCTCAGCAGACGACAAAAGTGCTCAGTGAAAAAGGGACACCAAAACACAATTAGGATACTTACAATTCTTATGAAGGATTGTGATGAATGAGCTCAAGTGATTATTTTTTTTCCTGATCTTTTGAATATCTTAAGTTTGTTCTTAAAGCAGGGCACAAGTCATTAAAAAAAGTTCATCCATTATAACACCAGAGATAATTGAAGGTTTTAGTACCGTGGTACTGCATAATTACCCTTACCCTTGCCTGATACTGAACTAGTGTTAAAGTCCATGTGACATCGACTTTCACAGTCAGCCTCCTACCTCCCTGCACCTCCCGAGCTCGTAAATTTGTCTATTTGTAAACTGTTACAGTGCGGTGTATTAGAGTTGCAAGGATTTGCTTTGTATGATGAATCTTATTTTTGGATTTTTGTTTTTCATTGTTTATGGCTCTAAGTCAAAGGAGGATGTCAAATCAATCAACACAATGTAAGTAATTTAGTTTTTATTATTTTCATGGTGGAGAAGATAAAGGAATCAAATAATTTAGCCTCTGTTATTTCTTTTCAGGTGGATGAGTATGAACTGCGTTGAGAGGCTACTACAAAGAAGTGGCCTAGGTTTTACCAGTTCAAAGGTATTATTATCCAAAAGTCACAAGTATATGTTCTTGAAGCAAAAGCACCTTCAAGTAGAAATATACATCAAAGCTTGTTCAATCTTAGTTTTAGCGATCAAGTTCAAAAAAAAAAAAATCTTAGTTTTAGCGTTGCTCTTTCTGATATCCTCTGTCACCTAACGTTCTCACGTGATCCAGTTTTTTGATCGAGCATTTGCTATTGATATTCCATGGTCAAGATACCTTCCAGTTGAAAGAACATCAGATTTGCTCATTTTGCAGGTTGAAGGGATGTAGTTTTGTTAACTGGAATTTCTACTCATGATATTAGGCTCTACTTCGACTAACTTTGTCATCATTATTATACTGTGCAGTCAGATCTTTACACCTCAACTGAAGGCACTCTTGTGAGAAATGCAGCAAGAGCAAATCCCAAGGATCCTTCTATTGAATTGGGACCTGAGTTTGGAAATGTAATTATATTTCTCCATCTTTACAAGATTCATTTTTCAATTTATTTCGTATGTTGAACGTAAGTAAATTGTTGACCAGGTTGATGATTTCCATAGACGTTTCAAGTCAATTCCAAGCATTATAGAACTTGATAGCTTGAAGGTGACGGGGGATGTTTGGTTCGGAACTGGCATAACTCTAAAGGTAAGAAATGTACATCAATAATCTCATCAGAATGGTGCCTTGGTCTTATTTCTCTTTTTTTCCCCAACGAATGCCTATGTCGTTTTGACATGCTGCTTTGATTCATTTGATTGTAAGCAATATGTTCAGGAATTTTTATTTTCTTTTGAGGAAGAACTACTAGGGTTTGTTATTCTTTCTTAATGCCCTCTGATACTTCCTGGCCATTTTTATTTGAAAATTTAGGGGAAAGTCAGTATTGCTGCAAGACCAGGCATGAAAATAGTTATTCCTGACGGAATGGAGCTTAAAAATAGGGTAAGTAACTGGAAGCTTGTATTTGACTGCTTGTCACTCGGATTGTTGGATTTGTATTCTCAAAATTAGACTGCCATCTCGCTTAATTTTATTCCGAATGGCTTGTTTTGTTTTACCAGCTTATTACCAGCCAGTCAGACATCGGACCGAGTTCCTTGTAGATGGGATCCTAGATATTCTGCAATATGATGTATATCTTAATTCGAAGAGGTATTTATCGTCATTCCAAATGATTACAAGCCCGGAGAATTTGAAGGGAGTCCCCATCAAACCTGCATTGGATGTTTATGAAAAATGATAGGCATCAGAAGTTTGTTGTAATAAAGTTTTTTTTCCCTACTGTTCCTAGATTCAGTTTCTTTCAGAAGGAAAATAGAGATAGTGAAGAGCAAAAGTAAGCATCATAAAATGTGCTGCTATTATTGACTGACCATTTTCCAGAGTCTAAAATTAGAATTATGAAAAGCTCATGGAAAGGTGAGAATTGTTTCTTTATTCTGTTTAGTCTGACTACAAAGACGGTAAACAATTGATCTGTTTTTTTCTTCTCAAACTCTGTAATCAGTTTCAAGGGAGGCGAGTTTCCCCTGGCACAAATTTGTCACTCTTGGGAATGGAACATGTATTGTTTTGTAGAAATTTTTCTACCTAAGAAAGTATTACAGAAATCATTTTGCAAATTCGATCGAATGTTACTTGTAGCAGCTGTAAGTGAAAATATTCCCCAAAACTAACTCTCCTTGCTTACCAGTTAAGAGTCACTGAATTGAGTTATTTTATTCTTTTGGAAGTAGCTTTTGAAATGGTCTACTGCAAGTTTGGAATAGCTGACTAGCATAGGCATCAATAACGTAGGAGTGTATTTTAAGTGGAAATTGGATCAACTTATCCAAGATGAAATAGCTTTACGTACTTCTAAGTATTCGGGTAAAATAAAAACGTGCTTATAAAATGTTTTTATGCTGTGCTAACGATTTAATAACTATCTTTGTAGCTCCAGAATGTTTCAGTTTATGCTACTACCTATTATTTCCATATACCAAGAAAGATGTACGGTTTAATGAAGCTACTATGAAATATGTACTCATGAATGGGGCAAGCTCTTCCATTTTGGTTCATGGTTTCTCTTGGCTATATGGTTCATCTGGGGGAGAGATAAGTTTTAAGACAATGATACTCCCTCCATACCAAATTTCTTAATTTGATTTCTCATTTTACTTGTCTTTTTTCATTAATCAAGAAGAGAATTTTTTTTTTTTTCATGTTTTATCCTTTGCATTAATTATTTTTTCTTCAAATTAAAATGTAAACATCATTTAATAGAGGTACTATGGTAAACTAGCTATGTTATTAATTATTTTTCTTAATCAATATGCTATCTCAATTTGGGACGGGTAATCTGGGACGGAGAGAGTATATATAAGTCAAAAGTCATGAGTTAGAAATCCTGGCTTCTTACTTATAAACTAAAAGTCGAAAGCCAATCTAATCAAGCTCTTTCGATAAATTGAATCGAAAAAAACAATACTGATTTAATGGCATTGGGTTGTTGATTTTGTAATTTTTTCTCTATTGGTTATCAGTTTGATTTTTTATTTTAGTTAATGATTTAATCAATAACCCAATAAAATTAGACTAAAATTATCTTTATATTTCTAACTATGCAATACAACAACATACCCAGCGTATTCCCACCTAGTGGGGTCTGGGGAGGGTAAAGTGTACGCAGTTCATACCACTACCTCAGGTGAAGTAGAGAGACTGTTTTCGATAGACCCCCCAACTTAGAATCAATAACAATATAATAGACACAATACATAAATACATATAAAGTTGTACAGTATGCAAAATAAACTAACAGCACTAGCCACAAGATAATACTAAAACTATACATCTAAAATCATAGACAACACTCAATACCTATGGATAAGAAACTTCAGACACAAATATAGAACACTCCCCTGCTGTCACCGACACCCTCCCACCCCCTAACCCTCTACCCTAATCCGCCTTCTCCGCACCTTCCCATCAAGAGTCATGTCCTCCGTAAGCTGTAACTGCTCCATACCATGTCTAATCACCTCCCTCCAATATTTCTTTGGCCTATCTCTCCCCCGTCTAAAATCATCCATAGCTAGTGTCTCACACCTCCGCATTGGCGCATCAACACCCCTCCTCATCACATGCCCGAACCAACATAACCTCACTTCTCACATCTTGTCCTTTACCGAAGCCACTCCCAATTTTTTTTCGAATAATCTCATTCCTCACCTTATCCTTCCTAGTCTGACCACACATCCACTGCAACATCTTCATCTCCGCCACCTTTGACTTTTGGATGTGGGATTTCTTAACTGGCCAATACTCGGCTCCATACAACATAGCCGGTCGAACTGCCACTCTGTAGAACTTACCTTTAAGCTTTGGGAGTACCTTCTTATCACATAAAACTCCCGAAGCAAGCCTCCATTTCAACCACCCTGCCCCAATATAATACGTGACATCCTCGTCAATCTCACCATCGCCTTGTATCATAAACCCCAGATACTTGAAACTCTCCCTCTTCTGAATAGGCTGAGAATCCAGCTTCACAACCACATCATTCTTCTGCGACACATCACTAAACTTACACTCCAAGTACTCCGTCTTGGTCTTGCTCAACCGAAAACCTTTAGACTCAAGGGTCTGTTTCTAAATCTCTAACTTATCATTAACTCCTCCCCGAGTCTCGTCAATCAATCCCACATAATTTGCAAATAGCATACACCAAGGTACCCCTCCCTGAATATGTTACGTCAACATATCCATCACCAAGGCAAATAAAAAAGGGCTAAGAGTCGATCCCTGATGCAAACCTATCAAAACTGGAAAGTGCTCTGAATCTCCACCTACCGTCCTCACATGAGTCTTCGCGCCCTCATACATGTCCTGCATCGACGTAATGTATGCCACAGATACCCTTCTAGCCTCCAAGCACCTCCACAGAATCTCCCTGGGCACTCTGTCATATGCCTTCTCGAGATCAATAAACACCATATGCAAGTACTTCTTTCTCTCCCAAAATTGCTCCACTAATCTCCTCACAAGGTGAATGTCCTCAGTAGTCGAGTGACCTGGCATGAAACCAAACTAATTCTCAGAGATAGTCACAATCCTTCTTATGCTCAACTCTACCACCCGTTCCCAAACCTTCATAGTATGACTCAATAACTTAATATCTCTATAATTGTTGCAACTCTGGATGTCTCCTTTGTTCTTATATAAAGGAACCATCGTACTCCACCTTCACGCATCAGGCATCTTCGCTGCCGTAAAATGATATTAAAAAACCTTGTCAACCACTCCAAAGCTGCCTCGCCAGTGCTCTTCCAAAAACCCACTGAAATCTCGTTTGGCCCCGTCGCCTTACCCCCAACGTATCCTGCAAATAGCCCCCTTGACCTCCTCAACCTCAATATGCCTACAATAACCATAATCACGACACTCCTCAGACTTTTCCCAATCCCCCAACACGAAACCTTTGTCCCCTCATCGTTCAAGAGTTTATGAAAATAGGACTGCCACATCTTTCTTATGAGGGCCTCCTCAACCAACACTATACCATCCTCTCCCTTGATGTACCGCACTTGGTCTAGATCACGAGCCCTCCGCTCTCTGGCCTTAGCAAGTCTATACAACTTCTAATCCCCGCCTTTCTCCTCTAAAGCCGCATACACACTCTCAAAATTTGTTGTCTTAGCTGCCGTAACCGCCAGCTTAGCCTCTCGCCTAACTACCTTATACTCCTCCTTATTCTTCTGTCTTTCTTCCTCATCTTTGCTCTCAACCAACTTGGCATAAGCCACTTTCTTAGACTCCACCTTCCTCTTAACCTCTTCGTTCCAACACCAATCTCCTTGATGCTTACTAGATCGACCTCTCAAGACACCCAACACCTCTTTAGCGGCCTCCCTAATGCAACTAGCAGTCATCTCCCATATACTATCCACGTCCCCTCTACTCTTCCAAGCCCCCTTCCTCTTCAACTTCTCCCCCATCTCCAAAGCACTAGCCAATGTCAAGCTACCCCACTTATTCTTGGACCGAGCCTCTGCACTCCCCTTTTTTCTGCCCTTGTTGATTACTAAGTCCATCACCAACAACCTATGTTGTGTCGAAAGACTCTCGCTAGGTATGACTTTACAGTCTTTACATAGCGTTCTATCTCCATTCTTAAGGAGCAAAAAGTCAATCTAAGTCTTGGCCACTGAACTTCGAAAAGTAATAAGGTGCTCCTCTTTCTTCGGAAAGCTCGAATTCACTATCCACAACCCAAAAGCCCAAGAAAAATCCAAAAGAGAAGCTCCACCTTCATTCCTCTGCCCAAAACTGAAACCGCCATGCACATTATCATACCCTCTTGACAAAGACCCAATATGCCCATTGAAATCTCCTCCCACGAAAAGTTTCTTAGTGCTCCGGACGCCCCTCACCACCTCATCCAAAACCTCCCAAAAGCTCTTCTTCTCCTCCTCGTCCAAATCTACTTGCGGAGCATAGGCACTAATAACGTTCACCGAAGACCCTCCAATGACCAACTTAATAGACATCAACCCATCACTGACTCTCTTAACCTCCATCACCTGCTCCCTAAGATTCTCATCTACTAAAATACCTACCCCATTTCTATGTCTAACTATGTAAGAATAGCTTTAATTTTAAATACAGACCCTAATTTCTTTTGCATTATAATTGTTGACTTGGTGTCAATTTGAACTGCAAATTGAATTTCTTTGTTCTTCTGAGAGATTGATACAACGCTATTACATCCAATTAAAATTGCTACTTAAACAAGAAAAAAAGCAAATTTATTTTAACTAAAAACAAAATTAGAAGAGCATATTCTTATAGGTTATATTGAAAATCAAATTGCTAACGACCAAAAATCAACTAACCAAAAATAATTTGGTTATCAATTTAGTGCAATTACAAGCTGAAAATCAAAATGTAATCGATCGATGCGCACCCTACATAAATGGAAACTTATCAGCCTAAGCCATCAATTTTCAAGAAATAATGACCCAACATACAAATAGTATTTATTCCTTCCGGAGAGTCTAGCAAACAGTGTAAGGTCAACACCAGCATGGTTTTGTTAACACAGAGAGTGAAAGTATTCTTCAATGAGGAAACACATCCCAAACAGCCAAACAAACTCAATAAGACATTGGCACAAGAATTGATTCACTTGCCATTGATCCTCTCTATAACAGTAATAAGCCCTTGAGTTCCAAGCTTCCCATCTCCATTACCAACCATAGCTGAAAACATCTGCTTATTCAATGCTGCACCAGGCAATACTACAACATCATCCCCCTCCTCCGCACCAACATCTAATCCCATTCCCAAATCTTTTACCATATACTCCGTAAAACCGCCCGGCCTAAAGTCTCTCTCAATCATCCTCTCTCCAAACAACTCCATTACCATTGAACCCGCTGCTCCTCCTTTCACTGCCTCCACAAACTTCTTCTTGTCCAACCCTGCTCTCTCTGCAAACACCAATCCTTCACTCAACCCAAGCATATTCGCTCCCACGACAATCTGATTCGCAATTTTACAGCTTTGCCCCTTCCCCGGACCACCCATGAAAGTCCCCTTACCCAACACATCAAACAAAGGGTTTAACCACTTCACTACATCCTCATTTCCACCAGCAAGAATCGCCAATTTCCCTTCTTTCGCCCCAATATCGCCACCCGAAACAGGAGCATCAACAGCCCAGCAATCCCTCTCTCGGGCAGCATCGAAAATCTGCTTAGCAAGAACCGGGTGACTACTCGTATGATCGATAATAACAGTGTTTTGATTGAGAAACGGAATCAAATTCTCTAAGACAATTTGTCGAACATCTGATGGGTGTCCCAACATAGTGAAAATAACATCATTCTTACAAATATCAACTGGGGAATCAGCAAGAAGAGCACCTTGAGATTGAAGGTGAACAACTTTAGAAGGATTGCGGGCGTAGATTGTGACGGAATAGCCAGCGGAGAGAAGCCTAGAAGCCATTGCGCCACCCATTACGCCGGTACCTATCCATCCTATTCGGGTTCGGGTCGGGTTAATCGGAGCCGGGTAGGAAGTCATCATTGGAGTTTGTGACACTGTCGGAAGAAAAAGCTCAAGAAAGAAAAGGAATCTTTTATTCAATGATTGGGCAGTTATGTGTGTAAAATTGAGCACATGAATATGTACTCCCTTAGTCCAACTCTAGTGACATCATTTTACTTGGACATATTATTTTTAATTTTTTTTTATTAGCAACTCAATTAACTCGTGTATCTATTGAAACATTTATTTATTTACAAATGATTTCAGTTAAGCATAAACATCTGACGTGACACTTTGCGTATTCTCACGTCTATGAGGCAGTGAAACCTATCAGAAGCAGTTTATGTGGCACTCTCAACTATCTTATTACCCTTTTTTTTTTTTTTTATTTATATTTATACTCAATTTCTTTCTCTTACCTTTATTCTTTTTCCTTTTTTTTTTTTTTTCTATTCTTCATATCCACTATTTTTAATCTTAAATTCTCCATCTCTTCTTCAGATTTTTCTCCTACTCCTTGTAAATTCTCATTCTCTTATTAATTTCTTCTTAGTCATTTTTAATAGTAATGTCCAATTCATCTTTCTCATTATCTTCATTTTCTTCAATTGCAAAAAAGATATGTTTATGTGAGATCAAAGCTTAAATTAAGACTTCATGAACACAACTCAATACTGGACGTAATTTTTTTTGCTGCAAAATTTTAAAGGTATTCATCTTATATCTCCGTCAAATGTCCATAGATAACTTTTTTAATTTAATTTTTTCTTTAAACTTGTAGGCGAGACGTGAATGCAATTACTTCGATTGATATGATGACGAAATGCCTTCTCAAGCAAAGAGGGTGATATAAGATTTATTAAAAAAATTAAATTATTTGAAGAAGAGAGAAATGGATCAAGAAAATTAATAGTGATATGCGTTGGTGCAATTGTAATTTTGGCTACATGAAATTTCTTCAAGAAATGTTCTTAAATTTTGGCTAACCCCGCTTTCTCTGCAAACACCAATCCTTCACTCAATCCAAGCAAATTCGCCCGGCCCCCACGATAATCTGATTTGCAATTTTACAACTTTGCCCCTTCCGGGACCATCCACGAAAGTCCCCTTACCCAATATATCAAACAAAGGGTTTAACTGTAAGAGATAATAGAGCAATAACACAGCGAAAATATAGAATCGACATATCTTCAGCCATTGTCGAAATTTATCGGAGTGTTGGCATCGTCAAAGTTTGTTTTTTCACTTTCGGTGAGTCTTTTAAGCACTCAGAATATCTTATTATAAATGGTGTGAGTTTTTTGAGAAGATTTCTGTGCTTAGGGACCATCCAGAATTCCTCTTTTATACTGCTCGTCCATCAAAGCAGCTGTCGAGAGGTTATGAAAATTGGGCGGAAGTTATTAAAGTTATAGTGGATAGGGTTGGTTACACGGATCATTTCATAAGTTTAAATTTTGAACTTCCAACATTCTCCCACTTGATCTGTTTACAACATTCATGAATGAAACTTAATACATGAATCATGGCAATAGTTTCTCTAAGAGTGAGTAGTCTCTTCTATGTATTACAATGTATCATGCTTCAAAACTTTAGCCCATATAACTTAATGAATAAATTCAATGTTTATTCTAGGCTCATACTTTGGCAATATTTCGTAAAATAAAACTGAATGTGCACACAGTTATAAATACGAGAAATATCATGTAAAATAGAGTTTCAACAACATTTATTGTTACAACTAAAATTTACATAGTAGAACTAAGTCCCATTGTGTGTACATAATCCTTAAATTTCTGCGGTGGCATGCCTTTAGTTAAAGGATCAGCTAACACCACTTAAGTGCTGACGTGTTTAATGACCACTTTCTTATCTTTAACACATTCTCTTATGGCTAGATACTTGATCTCGATATGCTTAGGGGTGTGCAAAAATCGAATCGACCGATAAACTGAACCGATAAAAATGTTATTGGTTTATTGTTATTAGGTTATTGGGTTAACGGTTTTTTAATGATTTTATAAAAAAAATTATTGGGTTATTGATTCGGTTTGATTTTTTCTTATTAGGTTATTGGGTAAACCGATAACCCAATAATATATATATGTATATATATATATATATATGTATGTATGTATACACACATATATATATACACACACACACACATATATATATACATACATATACATATATACACACACACATATATATACACACACACACACACATATATATACATACATATACATATATATATACACACATATATACACACACACACATATATATACATATATATATATGACTTATCATATATTTCTCTTTAATTTCTAAAAATTAACAAATTTATTATTTAAATTATACAAACTCTTAATTTCTCCTAACAACATTTAGTTCAAACTTGAAGATTCTTGTAAATTAAAACACATCATATAGGATTTTTGGTTGCAACTAAGTTTCATTTTTTTTTTCATGTTAGTTACTACTATTTCTATTTTATGGGTATTTTCTTATCGGTTAAACCGAAAACCGAACCGTAAGGACTAAAAATTGATAAATCGAAAACCGATAAGAAATATCTTATTGGTTTGGTTATTGGTTTAACATATTTAAAAATCGAAAACCAATAAACCGAATCGATAGTATATAAAATCGAACCAAACCAACCGATGCACACCTCTAGATATGATTGCTTCGACTACCACTTTTGTTATTCTTAGCCAAAAACACAACAGCTGAATTGTCACAATATAACTTTAATGGCTTAGAGATAGAGTCGACAATTCTCAGTCTAGAAATAAAAATCTTTAACCATACACCATGTGAGGTAGCCTCAAAACAAGAAACGAACTCAACCTCCATAGTAGAAATAGTAATCAAAGTTTGTTTGGCACTTCTCCAAGATATAGCTCCACCGGCTAACATAAAAATATATCCAGAAATTGATTTTCGTGAATCAACACAGCTAACAAAGTATGAATCAGAGTAGCCAATGACTTCCGAGTCATTTAATCGTTTGTAAATAAGTATGTAATCTTTCGTCCCTTGAAGATATCTTAAGACTTTCTCCGCAGCTCTCCAGTGGTCAAGACCCGGATTACTCTGATATCTTCCTAACATTCCAACAGCAAATGCTATGTCAGGTCTTGTACAAACCTGAGCATACATCAAGCTTCCAATAGCAGAAGCGTATGGAATGTCTTTCATTTGTTCCCTCTCAAGATCATTTTTCGAGCATTGATTCAAGTTGAACTTGTCACCCTTAACAATAGGAGCTACACTTGGTGAACAATCTTTCATTCGAAACCTCTCTAAAATTTTATTGATACGGGCTTCTTGAGATAAACCTAAGATACCTTGATGTCTATCTCGATGAATCTTATTGCCAATGACATAAGACGCATCACCCATGTCTTTCATATCAAAACTTTTAGAGAGAAATTATTTTAGCTCATGTATCATTCCCTTATCATTGGATGCAAGTAAGATATCATTTACATATAAAATTAGAAAATATATTTTACTCCCACTGACCTTCTGGTATATACATTGATCTATAATGTACTCAACAAAGTTGAATGAAGAGATAACATTGTGAAATTTCAAATACCATTGACGGGAGGCTTGTTTCAGTCCATATATGAATTTCTTTAATGTACATATTAATTGCTCACCATTACTAGAGGAGAAACCTTCAGGTTGTTTCATATAAACATCTTCCTCTAGATCACCATTGAGAAATGCAGTTTTCACATCCATATGTTGCAATTGTAAGCCAAAATGGGCTTCTAATGCCAATATAATGCGCAAGGGATCCTTTTTCGACACAGGAGAAAATGTCTCTGTGTAGTCACTTCCTTTCTTTTGAGTGAATCCTTTAGTAATAAGTTTTGCTTTATATCATTTCCTGATGAGTCCTTTTTAGTTTTAAAAACCCACCAACATCCAATGACTTTTACACCATTAGGCAACTCGACAAGATCCCAAACTTTGTTGTTTTTCATGGAATTCATCTCTTCTTTCATGGCATTGTACCACAATTTGACTCTTGGCAATTCATGGCTTGTGAAAAAGACCCAAGCTCATTTTCAACTTCAATTTTAGATTCTTGTAAATACACAACAAAATCACTAGGAATTGCTGATTTTCTTTCTCTAGTAGATCTTCTTAATGTTGAACCAACATTTTTCCCGAGGCTCATGTTGTTCAACTAGTTGCTAAATAATTTCTAAAATTATTTAAAATTGATCTACTTGAACATTTTCAGCAGCTTGTGGAATCTCATTGATTTGTTGTGCAACACCCAATTGTACTTGAGGAGTGTTATGTACGACAATCAATCTTTGACTTGAAGTGGAAGGTCGAACTCTAACAGAAATTGTATTCTGAAGTTGATCACTCCCACTAATTAAGGCCTTATTTATTTGCACTTAATGGAGGTCTGAATCTGAATGGTTCAAACTTTAATCCATTAAGTGCATTTGTTTTTTTTCAAAACTGCATCTTAATGTGTCTGAAATCCTCTGAATCAGTCAGATATGAAAAAAGAGTCTGAATATTATTCAGACTCTTTCTAAAACTAATATATTCCCTCAAAACTCTCTCACTTTGTTATTTTCCTCTCTATATACATGTAAAATGAATTAAAATAACTTAATTTATTATCAAATAAATTATAATGCAATGGATTATAATACTAATAATTCACGTATTGAATTATTTATTTTCCTCTCTCATTTGACAATTATTTATTTTTCTCTCACTTTGTTATTAAAAATATGGAACTATTCTAGTAATTCTAACTTACACCTCAAAACTCTCTCACTGTTGTAGTAATTCATTTTATGATTACATCTTATCACAATAATTTTTAATTGATATATCTTTTTTTAATAATTTAGATAGTTCAATGATTATATTTAACATAATTTATTTATTTATATTTTTAAATATTTTAATTATCACTCAAATAATGTTTGTTGTTTAAGTTAATACTTTATCTAAATATTTTTTCATATAATATAATATTTTATTACTTTTTAAATTTGAATTGCATATTTATTACAAATAAATAAATTATATATATATTCAGATGTTAAAAAAATAAATAGTCTTAATCATTCAGTATTAGATCTAGAAACAACATCTTAATCATTCAGACATCCATTCAGATTTAGACATCTCAATCTTAAAAAAAACAAATGCACCCTAAGTCATTTTCAAGAAATTTTGCATTTCTTGATTCCACAATCCTAGTATTGTTAGATGGACAATAGATTCTGTATTCTTTAGACCTTTTGGCTTATCCAATAAAATATCCACTAATGGTCCTAGGATCCAGTTTCTTTTCTTGTGGATTGTAAATTCTTACTTCAGACGGGCATTCCCATACAGGAATATGTGTTAAACTCGATTTCCAACCTTTGAACAACTCAAAAGGTATCTTTAGGACAACCTTGATTGGAACTCGACTTAATATATACACTGCCGTCTTAAGAGCTTCAATCCATAAGGACATAGGTAGCTTAGAGCTACTTAACATACTATGCACCATGTCCAATAATGTTCAATTTCATCTTTATGCTACACCATTTTGATCGGGAGAACTAGACATAGTGTATTGGGCAACAATCCCATTTTCCTGAAGAAATTTTGCAAATGGACCTTGTGCTTGTCTATCCTCAGTGTACCTACCATAGTACTCACCACCTTTATTAGTCCTCACAATTTTAATTTACTTTCGCATTGTTTCTCTACTTCAGCCTTAAACACTTTAAAGGCTTGTAGTGTTTCGCTTTTATTATGAAGCATGTAGAGATACATATATTGTAGTAATCATCTATAAAGGTGATAAAGTATTTCTGACCATATGCATCTACATCTGGACAACATATATCTGAATGTATGATTTCCAATACGTTTGAACTCCTCTTGGCTTCTTTCTTTGACTTGTTTATCTACTAACCTTTAATACAGTCAACACAAGTATCGAAATCAGTAAAATCTAAAGTACTACGTACTCTATCATTTACTAATATCTTAATTCTATCTAGGGAGATATGTCCCAATCTTCGATGCCACAAAATAAAGGAATTTTTGTTCATAACACATCCTTTAACGCCAGTTTGAACATGCATAACATTATGAGTGGAATCATTTTGCAAATCAAGAGAAAAATGACCATCAGACAGTGTACCATATCCAACAAGTTTAGATTTATAAAATAGATTAGAATAACCTTCTAGAAAGAAAGAGTATCCCAAAGGTATAAGTCTTGATACTGAAATTAAATTCCTAGAAAAGTTAGAAACATAAAAGGTCTTTTCCAACTCTAAAATAAAACTACTACTAAGAACTAAAGTGCATGTTACAATAGCTTCTACACGCGACTGCATTTTGTTTCCTGAATAGATGTTTCGCTTAGCTCCAACTGGCTTCCACCGGTTTGTTAAGTCCCGCAAGAAATTCATAATGTGGACTGTAGAAGCAGAATTAATCCACCACGTGTTATGATTAACATCAATCATATTAGCTTCATAACAAACAAGAAAAATTGAAGTACCTTTCTGCTCAAGTCATCGTTGAAACTTGACATAATCTTTCTTCATGTGTCCCTTCTTTCTACAGAAGCGACACTTGAATTCCTTTTTGATGTCAGAGTCAAGTGGAGCTTTTCCTTTCAACTTTTTATTGGCTTGATGAGACTTCTGTCCTTGAGTAGTAATGAATGCACTTTCTCCTGTTTCCATCACCAATCAACCCTCCTCTTGAACACACATAATCATAAGTTCATTAATAGACCATTTATCTTTATGTGTGTTATAAGATCCATATTGTGCAGACAAAGTACTCAAAATATAGTGCATGAGAAAAGTTTTAGACATTTCAACCTCAAGAGTCTTTAGTTGAGCCGCTAAGTCTCGCATTTTCATGATGTGCTCACACATACCTCTCACAAGGTGAGCCTTATTGATGAGAATTTCATAATTAAGGTACTGATAAGTGCCTTATCTAAAGTCTCAAATTGTTTATCAATAGCCTTTAGTAATGCCTTGACATTGTCATGTTGTTCGACTGAACCACGAATACCAGCAGAGATTTTGATCTTAATGAACATAACACTCAAACGGTTAGAGCGCTCCCATTGTTCATAAAGAGCAATCTCAGCTTGAGTGCTAATTTCATCAATATGTGGTTCATCTTTTCTGATAGCATAATCAACGTCCATGCACCCTAAGTGAAGAAGAATTCTCTCCTTCCAGATCTTATAGTTCTCACCATTCAATTTGGGAATATCACAAATATCAGAGAAATTCGCAGGTTGCATAACTGTAAAAATATACGTACATGCTTAATTGAGGCAAATATTATAAAATTGAATTTACTGACATAAAAATTACCTGTGGGCTAAATTCTTAATTCAATTAGACTAATTCTTTATGATAGAATTATCGTTTACTGGCATGATATTCTATCTTTATGATAAAACTATTAAATTCTCATTCATAATCTCTGTAGATAATTATGAAAGGTATTTAACATTTTATCATAATTAATCATGCAATTAAATAATAAAATTTCTTGAGCTATCATATCATGCATAACTAATTACAATATTAATGTCCAAGATTTCTTTATGTGATCCTTAATTTAAAGATTCTATTCAATTAAAGATACTGTGGCTAATCTTCAATTAAACAAAAATATATATCACTTAGACATTAATTTTTATTTTAAAGTATATAATATTCTTAGGTGATCCTTAACATAATATATATAATTTTACTAAATCAAGATTGTTGTGGCTAAGTCTTAATTCAATAAAACTATATGAATCACTAGATATCAATTTTTTTTTTATTATTGCTAATACTTTATGTAATAATTAAATTTTATATGCTAAAGATACTTTCGTATGTATTGAATAACACAAGTATACATACAAAGGCAATCTCCAGTACTCTCAAAAGAAAAACAACATTTATAATTGGCAATATGCAAATTAAGTAGATAACAAGCAAATTGCATTATCATGTTAGTGCCATTATATTATGTCTTCACGTGTAAGAGATAAACAAAAGCATTTTTTTTTTTTAATTAAAGAAATCATAAGTTATTCAGAAGTTTTCCTCGAATAATGTACTTTGACCAAACTAGGTCTCTACACTTCTGCCAGAAGTGAAATAACAAAACAAAAAGGCTTTTCTTATATTTTACTGGGTTTAAACATGAGAAAGTTATCTTCAACCTTTCTTGGTTAACCGACATGTAATTCAACCCGTAGACCCAGATCATATACATCATTCCAGATCCGAAAAACAACATTTGAAATCACAAAATGATATAAAAACATTTTCGCATGTGATTTCCATTGTTAGATGGCTTCAAAATTTTCAAAAATCAGATCTGTAAATCAAGATCCATTTTGAACACGTTTTATTGCAAATCGAAAACCAACAAGGCAAAGGTAAACAATCGCTCTGATACCAAATGTAAGAGATAACAGAGCAATAGTGCAGTGAAAATATAGAATCGACATACCTCCAACCATTGTCGAAGTTCATCGGAGTGTTGGCGTCGTCGGAGTTTGTTTTCCATTTTCGATGAGTCTTTAAGCACTCAAAATATCTTATTATAGATGGTGTGAGTTTTTTTAGAAGATTTCTGTGCTTAGGGACCATCCAGAGTTCCTCTTTTATACTTCTCTTCCATCAAAAGCTGTTGTCGAGAAGTTACGGAAATTGGGCGGAAGTTGTGGAAGTTACAGTGGATAGGGTTGGTTACACGGATCATTTCAAAAGTTCAAATTTTGAACTTTCAACATTAAGCACTTCACTACATCCTCATTTCCACCAGCAAGAATCGCCAATTTCCCTTCCTTCGCTCCAATAGCGCCACCCGAAACTGGGGCATCAACAGCCCAACAATCCCTCTCTCGGGCAGCATAGAAAATTTGCTTAGCAAGAACCAGGTGACTACTCGTATGATCAATAATGACGGTATTTTGATTTAGAAACGGAACCAAATTATCTAAGATAATTTGTCGAACATCTGATGGGTGTCCCAACATAGTGAAAATTACATCATTACTCGAAAGATTGGCTGGAAAATCAGCAAGAAGAGCACCTTGAGATTGAAGATGAGCAACTTTAGAAGGATTGCGGGCGTAGATTGTGACGGAATAGCCAACAGAGAGAAGGCGAGAAGCCATGGCGTCACCCATTACTCCGGTACCTATCCATCCTATTCGGGTTCGGGTCGGGTTAATCGGAGCCTGGTAGGAAGTCATCGTTGGAGTTTGTGATACTGTAGAAAGAAAAAGCTGAAAAAGAAGAACAATTGAAGTGTGTAAAATTGAGCACACGAGTATTTGTGTTGACATATGCATTCCCTTAGTCCAACTCTACGTGACATCATTTTACTAACACCGTCATAATTTACACATATTTTTTTTTATGTATATTTAAGAGAATGACATATTTTTTTTATTAATTATATTTATTTTATTTCTATTACATCTCACTCATTAAAATAAGATAACTAAAAGATAAATATTAAAGTGACTTTAAGAGAATAATTTTATAAATTTTACAAAGACATAATTTATTTCTTAAATTCTGTATCTAATTAAATGACGCTACATAAAAATGAGATGGAGGAAGTAATTTAAATATCTGATCTAAAATGTTTTTTATATACTCTTTTCGTTTTGTGTTACTTGATTTTTGTTGACTTAATATTTTCTTTACAAAGACATGACTTATTTCTTAAACTTTATATCTGATTAAATGACGCCACATAAAAATAAGACGTGAAAGTAATTCAAAATATGTGATCTAAAATACTTCTTATATACTCTTTTCATTTCGTGTTGCTTGATTTTTGTTGACTTAATATTTTCTTTACAAAAATACTCTTAATTTATATGACTAACTTTTCTTTAATCGATCCTAAAAATAATGACGTATTTTTATATTTTGTTATAATTTAATTTTAAAATGTCTTATTTTACCTTTAACGAACACAAACTTCTTGGACTTTTATTTTAGACCACAAATTTTAAAAAATTTACTTTTACCATGTTCGTATGGTGGATTGATGTTCTACGTGAATCCACATTCGAAGGACATCATACCAAAGTCGTATAATTAGGGCTTTTTCTTTCTTATACCACATCAAGTCAAAGTAGCTCACATAAATTAGGACGGATGGAGTATTTTTAAGAGGCTTATTTTAATAAATTAGTCTTATTACTTATACTTTGAAAATATAAATTTAAGTATTACACACTTTATATAATCATTAATGATAAGAATAGTATTCAAAGAACATGATATAAAATTCTTTAAATTTTATAAATTGAACAAGTAAATTATCAAAAATAATTGTTTTAATTTATTCCAAGTCTATTTTATTTTAGTTATCATAAACTATGTAGTATTAATTTCTTTATTTGGTTAATTTTCTCTAGGATAGATCAATTGTCAATCCAAGTGTTTGGTCAAATTTTCGCTGTAATTACAATGCTATTAATATATAATTTATTTTACAAATAATTTATACATATTTCATAAAAAGGTCAATTTGTTTGTGTGTATATTTTGAAAATTTTCATGAGAATGATATAAAAATTTATGTTATTTTGTTTCAACTTTAGGTGAATTATTTGTAAAATAAAAAAAATATCAAAATCAAAATAGTAAATTATTTGATGATATTCAAAATTCCTAAAATTAACAAAACATAGAGAGAATTATCTTTTTGGATACAAATTTTATTTTGGATACAAATTTTACTTTTTAAAAAGTTCAAATACTTCTTTTTTATCTTCAAACTTTATTATAATGTCCTTCATGTTTTTCGTGCCCAAATATATAAAAAAATACTTGTCTTTCTATCGTGGTATTTTTATTTATGTATTGAAAGATCACAAGAATCATTATGATAAGAGCTAATTTATTATGAGAAAAAATTGATCACCGTTAAAAAATAAAGTTATACTCTCTTTATTTCAAAATAAATAAATTTTTAAATTATTTTTTAATGTCCAAAATAAATGAATTGTTCATTCTTCAAGAGATCTGTTGAAAATTTGTTTCAAATTTACTGTTTTATTTAATGAGGTTTTTAAATACTTTACATTTTTTTAGGAGAGTAATTTAAGTAGGAATGGCAATGGGGGGTGAGGTGTGGGTGCGGTGCGAGTATTTTCATAACCCGTGAATTTGATAACCACATCACATCACATATCTTTTAAACCCGTATAAATCCGCACCACATACATACCTGTTCGCATCCACACCACACCGCACTGAGAACGTAAATTCTTTTTTCGGTCTTTCCTAATTCACTAGAAGGACAATTAATAAAGATAAAAACAATTATGATTATCCTTGAATTTTTACTCCTATTTATTTCTAAAGTAATAGTTTGATTGACTTATTTATCCTTGAAAAGGATAATGATTATGGTCCAGCGGAAATGTAACAATAATTAGAGCAACAAAGAAATATCCATAGCTGCTGCTCCCATGAGTCTTACAATGAAAACGTCATTATCAGTAAGCAAATTAAGAGGAGATGATATTTCTTCTGTCTTGGTCTCATTAAAACAGTAAACAGATGTCTAACCCGCACCGCAGAAAATAATTTTTACTTTTGATCCGCATCGCACCACACCTCAATCGCACTTATCTCAACCCGCCCCTTCCAGCACACACTAAAATTTGCACCGTCCCATTGCCATCCCTAAATTTAAGAACGATTAACAAAAAAAAAAAAAAACGTAACATATAATTTATGTTCTAAGAAATTTTTCTTAAGGAGAATATCATACCTAAATAATTTAATTATTTTGAAATGGAAGGAGTATATATACTAATAATGAGTTACCAGCTACCATAAAGATTAAAGAAAACATGTATCAATTGAATTGCCATATAATTTATATAAAATGTTATTTTCATTCGATAACAACTTCTTGATATGTATGAGGTTATAAGAAGGCAGGGGCGGCTCAAGTAAGATAGTGGCCTAAGGGCAAAATCAAATGGAGGTCTTAAATTTTTAGAAAAAAAAATATTTTTTTAACAAAATTTATTTTAAAAATTATATACTCGCTTTCTTTTAATAATTTTCTTTTAATTAGTAAGATGATCAATGCATTTAATTATTCTCCAGATAAAATACTTCAAACATACAAAACATCTTCTAATAATACTTTTATTATATATAAAAATTTTATTTTTTTATACATAATATATATTATCACTTAAAAGTGAGGCTCCTCAAATTTGGAGGTCTTAAGCGGTGCCTTTTTTTCAAAGGGTTAGAGCCGCCTGTAAGAAGGACGCTACTTAAAAGATTTTCACGTTCAAATGATGACAACTTCTTGATTTGTATACCTTTGACTCTTTCATTGATAAACTCTCATTTATTCGACTACTCACCGATAATTATTAATTTTTATTTTATGACACAAAAGAAGTCCAATAATATATATTACTTAATATATACATTGAATATTGTGGATAAACGTGCAAGGCACGTTCGATAAAACTAGTCTATATCTATAATCTATATCTATCTATTTATATCTATAATTTATAATCTATAATTTATATCTATATCTATATCGATATCTATATCTATAATCTATAATATATTAAAAGTGTAAAAACCCTTTAAAAAGTGATTTGAACTTTTTGTCTTTCACTAAAAGTCCATGCTTTAGACAAAATCATCTTTTTATTATTATTTTATTATAATATATAAAATTAAGGAGTCCTATCATATATGGTAGAGAAAAATATTTTATGTAAACGTTTCCTTATAAAACATAAAAACCAACAATAAATAATTTCGTTTTTAGAACGTTCTTTTTTTAAGGAAAAGTTTTCTTTATAAATCAAAAAGTCATGTTCTTTTTTATAAAATCTAGATGGATCGAAAACTTAGCAAAAGCTTATTTTAAGTGCCAATTTTTATTATTTATAATATATCTATATTAGTTAACATTGCAATATCTTTTTTTCTGGTAAAGGTCGATATAGTCATAACAAGTCAAAGCTTACGGGGATGTAGTTTATGGCAGAGCCACTGTACATGCGCTAGCATTAGTAGTAAGATTACTATTATACAAACTATTATACAAAACCCCTGCACTTATTCTATTTCTTCGTGTAGTATTTGGTCCTCCCCTTCTATCAGCTTGCAAAATATCCTCTAAAGATGTGAGAGGGTGCCAAAGCAGCAAAGGTCTATTGGTAATAGTAGTAGTAGTATATAAATTCACTCTTGCTAACGCATCCGTCAACTTATTCTGTTCACTGCTAACATGCACAATTTGCAGTTCATTCAGAGCTCGTAGTAGGTACTTGCAATCAATTAATACAGATGCGTTAACGTTAGATGAAACTTGTAGCAGTCTTACTAGATGCTCACAGTCTATATTTATTTCTAGGGGGTGGAATCGGTATTGAAGAGCGATCGAAAGCCCTAGCATGAGAGCGTGAGTTTCTGCCTCCAAAGGGCTAGTAGTGAATATATGATCGATAAACCCTAAAAGCCAGTCTCCATTGTGATTTCTAAATATTCCCGCTATGACAGCACAACTGGTATCATGTCTAAAGGTTGCATCCGAATTAAGCATTATGTTATTGGTTGCCGGTGGTTTCCATTTGACATACAGAGGAAAGGAGTGCTTTTTAGGATTTGATTTTCCTGTCAAGTACCAGAACTCGGAGGCGACCGGGAGGACACGAGCTAGGTTTATATTAAAAGGCCTTTTCTCAAAGATACAATTATTACGACCAATCCAAATAGACCACAAGAGAAAAACTTTTGAGGGAATAGTAGAAAGGCTTAGGGGTTGGTCAGAGTTAATTAAATTTATTTCTAGGATTCTACGGAGCCATCGTTGGGGGTCGTGATCCGTGGTACCTAACATGATTTTATTTATTTGAACAGAGATGCCTAACCCAACCCAAAATGGCTCTACAGACCTGCAATGTATGAAAAGATGGGAAACAGTTTCAGGGAAGGAATGGCAAAGAGGACAGATAGGTGAGGAAATACAGTTTATAAAATATAAGAAAGAGGCTGTTGGGAGGCGGTTGTGATGTAGAAGCTATAATAAATGCTTAAGATTTGGCGGGATATGTAACTTCCAAATCCACAAGAATTCAGCGTCCCCGTTATTCTTGATTTCTTTTCTAAGAAGGGCATTGTAACAGGAGGCGACTGAAAATATTTTATTATGTGTAAGACCCCAAATGATTCGGTCGACCTTGGAGACCTCATGGCGGGGGAAATAGATAGAGTTAATACCATCTAAGATGCTCTGGGGAAAGTCAAATGAAAGTTCAGAGAAAGTCCACTGATTATCAGTTTTGAAGGAGTCAATCTTCGCTTTCGATTCATATCTTCGAAGAGGCCCTTGAATTAGGCTGCGGATAGAATAATTTGGCCCAATCCAAGGGTCAGAGAAGAAAAGGGCATATTTTCCGTCCGTAGGTTACCATTGGAGCCCAATTTGACATTGAGCCCAACCTGTCATAAGTGTTTTCCAAATTGTGGAGTTGCCCGCTGCCCAAGGTACTTGGATCTGAGTATTTGAGCCCAGGGTGCGTTTGAATAAAAAACTCGCCAGGCAGAAGATGCTAACAGAGCAAGGTTCTTGATTGTCAGACGTTAGATTCCAAGCCCCCCAGTATCCTTAGGAATAGTAACATCTTACCATTTTAAGAGATGAAGCTTACGTTTGGTAGAAGTGTCGCCCCAAAGGAAATTTTGTTCGTAGATTTCCATTTTTCTAATGATGTACCTAGGGAGGTGTAGAAGGTACATGACATGGTTGGGAAGGGTATTCAGAGTTGACCTGATAAGAGCATATAGCTCTCCCCGTAGTTGTAAGCAATGGAGTTTTCCAGCTAGACAAATAACTATTAAAAACTATTAAAGTTATCTAGAAGAAATTGATAGTCAAGCTTAGTGGGCTTAGACATGAACATTGGGAATCCTAAGTACTTACCAAATTTATGACCCTCCAGAATATTGAGGTCATTAATAGCTTTATCCCTGGTTATGGCAGGAGTATTCTTAGAGAAAAAAGAGTTTAGATTTCTGCAGATTATTTTTTTGACCAGAAACCAACTCAAAATTCTTGAAAACTTGTGTCATCGAGTTGCAAGAGATAGAGTCAATAGTAGCACAAAGAATAATATCATCTGCAAAAAGCAAACGTGAAATCGGAGGAGCTCAAGCAGTTAATTTAATAGGAGTCCAGAGACCATTCTCCACAGCTGAATCGATTCTACGAGAGATCCTTTCCATGCACATAATAAATAGATATAGGGAGAGAGGGTCCCCCTGTCGAATTCCTCTAGAAGGTCTAAAGAAAGGAGTTGCCGATCCATTGATTAACAAGGATACTGAAGTAGTGGATATACAAGACATGATGAGAGTGACCAGATTTTGAGGAGATCTAAAATAAAGTAGGGTGCCATGAATGAATGACCATTCCAGTCGGTCAAAGGCCTTTTCTAAATCTATTTTTGCCAACATGTAACCTTTCCTACATTTGGAATTTTGAAGGTGGCATAGGAGTTCCTGCACAAGTATAACATTATCAGATGCTCTACGATCTTTCAAAAAACTTGATTGAGCTGGACCAATAATATCCGTAAGAAATGGTTTGATCCTGCTGATAATGATTTTAGTGATAACTTTATAAGTAGTATTGCAGAGACTGATGGGCCGATACTGGGTGATGGACTAGGGACGTGATACCTTTGGAATAAGGTAAATAAATGTGTTATTTATTTCATCAGGAATTTTCCAACGTGTAAAAATAGAAAAGCAAAATTCCTCAATTGATTGTCGAAGCAGGACCTAATATTTTTGAAAGAAGAAAGGATGAATACCATCAGGACCTGGGGATTTATAGGGCTTAAAAGAAAAGACCGAGTCCATAATTTCCTTGTGGGAAAGTGGTCTTTCTAAGTGGTCTGCGTCTACCTTAGTGATGAAATGGTTGTAGGCCTGATGGACTTGCCTATTAGAATGGATACGGTTCGTGGAGTAGAGGTCTGAAAAGAAGGAAGTGATAAGGTCCCTGACTTTTTGCCTATCATCTAACCAGTTTCTAACGGAATCTCGCAGAGCAAAGATCCTATTTTTACACCTTCGGTGAATAGTGGACATATGGTTAAATTTAGTATTTGCGTCTCTCTCATTAAGCCAATGGATACATGATTTAACCTTCCAAAATTCCTGCTCCACATGAAGAAGTTTGTTGAGCTCTTGAGTAAGAGAACTTTCCAGATGTTGGAGAAAAATACTCGTAGGGTAGTGAGGGGATTTTTGGATTCCACCTAGCCGATCCAGGATGCGTCTTTTCTTATAGAATATATTCTTGAAAACTTCTTTATTCCAAATGGCTACCTGAGTTTGAAAGCAAGAGATAGAAGGTAGGAAGTCATTATTCATTCTAATCCAAGAGTTCCTAATGACCGTAGGAAACTGAGGGTGAGTAGTCCAGATGGTCTCCATTCTAAATGGCTTATGAGATGTTGTTATCGGAGTAGTTAACTAAATAAGTAAAGGACAGTGATCAGAATGAGTGCGGGGAAGGTGTTTGACT
This sequence comes from Capsicum annuum, assembly GCF_002878395.1. Lineage (NCBI taxonomy): Eukaryota > Viridiplantae > Streptophyta > Magnoliopsida > Solanales > Solanaceae > Capsicum > Capsicum annuum. The sequence continues at coordinate 197,713,368 of NC_061111.1, read as the reverse complement.
GAAGATTCTGGGAATAACTGAATCCAGTCATTGTTCGCAACACATCTATCAAGGCGTTCCAGGATAATTTTGTTATTCCTGCACAAGTTTGACCATGTGTATTTACTACCAGAGTAGCCCAGGTCAACCATATGACAATACTCGAGACACTTCGAAAACCTATTTGCTCTAGAGATACTTAAAGGTAAGCCACCAAATTTTTCAGTAGAATTACAAATTTCATTAAAGTCACCACCTATTAACCAAGGTCCCGCGAAGGAATCAGCTACATGTTTTAGATTTTCCCAAAAAGTCAGACGGTCGTGTTTGTTATTATAGGCATAAATGGCACTAAACAACCAAATATTAGGGGAAGGGATTACCTGAATTTTACAGTGAATTTCCTGATGAGTCATAGCAACATCCATAATATTCAAAAGATCTGCTTGCCACAAGATAGCAATCCCCCCTGCTTGTCCCGAGGCCGGCACAGCAACAATATTTGAGAAATGAAATTCACAGGGCATAGTCTGATGATTCATCCTATGGGTTTCAAGGATAATTACTAAAGTGGTCTTATGCAACTCAAGAAGGTCCTTGAAGTGATTCTTAAACTCAGGGGAGGTAGAACCTCTACAATTCCAGATAAGAAAATTCATTGGGCGAGTAAAAGTAAGAGGCCTTCGGGAAGAAGTATGTAAAAGATCAGCGTCTCTTAGGTAGGGACTCATGATTATAGCATATTTCCCCACATCGGGATTGAGAGTTGGCCTCACATGGATCGAACACTTGAATATATTTTGGGGACATTTTACGCTTATTTTTTTCTGAACAATTCTTTGAGAAGAAAGGCCCGTACCTGATCCAGAAAGGTGGATGTTGTTTCCGTCCCTCCTTCGTCCATGTTTGTAGTTGTCAGGGACGGCTGTTGGGCTTCGGGATCCATCGCTACTAACGTCACATAAGGCTGAATCTATGGCGCTGAATCCTCCCCCTGTGGTGGCGGTGGGTAGAACGGGAGTGTCGGAAGGGATTGACTCATAGCTGGTGGATCGTTAAACACTTCCGTTCCTCACATCATTCCCTCCGTTATGTCCGTTATGATTTGGGCTAGATCCCGAGGATTTTGAATCAGAATAAGACAATCCTGTCCGTTCACATTCATGGTGAAAGAGAGGGCGTGACCCGTTAAAGCAACTTCCGGCCATGACTGGGGAGGGTAAAGAGTGATCGGATTCATCGAGGTGTATATTTAATATAAGCGATTGTCGTTCCCTTGTTCCATCAGTGGAGAATATTGGTATATTTTTTGTAATGGATATGGAGGACCGTGATGAATGTGCAGGCCCTTGAACGGGCAACTTTGAGAATGATCCATCTTTTATAGAGGTAGTAGTATTATGGAGAAGTTCAGAAACATGTAATTGAGCAGAGAGAGTTAGAGAAGGTGAGGGCTGGGTATTTAACAACTCGTTATTTCCACGTGAAGTGTAATTATTTAAAGGGTAAACTTCAGGAGAATTATCAGCAAAACTTACGTGAGAAGAAATTAAATTGCCATGCAAGGTATCCATGTGGGTCCTATCAGCCGAAATTTGAGGAGGAGCTGAGGTCATGCTATTGGGGAAAGCAGCAGTAAGAGTGGGTATATTCGGAGTAGGTAATTCTAAATCAGGAAGCTCTGTTGGCCTACATTAAAGTCTATCTGGTCTTTATTATCATTAAAAGTTTCATTTGGATAGTTAGAATACTTTGAGGTAGAGTTTGTTGAAGACTTACCTGGTCCCTTAGGGAAGGAGTAAATAACTAGGATTTTTACCTGCAAACTGTCCTTTCCCTCGTTGACCCGAATTGGCCCAGCAGGGCTTTTACCTGGTTGTTGAGTAATTTGCTTGCCTTTGTTGGTGAAACGACGCTGCTGTCTGGACGGGAAACTAACAAGCTGCCATACCTTGTCATCTTCTATCCTTTGTTTTTGGTGGTTCGGAGTCTCTGGAAAGTTCAATGAATCATCACTACGCTTATCATTCGAGTGATTACTCGAAGGAATTTTATAAGGACAACGTGTAGTATGCCCGAGTCGTCTACAAGCTGTGCACAATAACGAAGCCGCTTCATATCGAATCACTTGTTTATGGGATCCTATGTATAGGTGATGCAATAGTGGTTGTTCCAAAGAAACTTGTACACACAAACATGCATATCTACCTCGCGAAGTTGTTAAAGTGCAAGTATCTATCTTGAGCAACTTCCCAATCATTGCACCAACTTTATGAAGGACATTTACATTGTAAAACTCTGTAGGTAGTTCATGCAAACGGGCCCAAATTGCGGTGTGAGCAAGCCGGGCTTGTGAAGCCACAAACTTTGGTTCCCATCTCTGAACAGAGAGAAAGCTGTTGAAGATGAACCACGGCCCATCATGAAGAGCGTGCAGCATGTTTTGCCGCAGAGTGAATTTAATCCGAAAGAACTCAGAACCCAAATCGATTAAATTTAATTCTTCAGTGGGTTTCCATAATTCCTGTAATTTTTTCTTTAGCACTAGGTAGCTCAGTTTTCGACCCACCAGCTTGACAATCAAGGATGTCTGCCAAGGTGAGTAGAGCCGCGGCTTATCCTCTGCTGAAATCGGAATGAAGTTTCCTTCACAATTTACCGGGGTAATCTGATCCTCAAGATCGGTGGTCTCCGGAGAACCAATCAAGTTTGGAAAAAGATCACTTTCAAGCACTTTTTGAGCGAAACTTGGGGTTATGGAGGTCGTATTTTCAGCTTGTAGGGGAGGCGATTGTTGAGGAATTTGATCGATGTCCATGGTGAAGTTAGGGTTTTAGTGTCTACTACATGGAGAGAGTTTTTCTTCTTTTAGGATCAGGGATTAAAGTGATCCAGTTTAACATTGCAGTATCGTATCTTAATAGAATTAGAATAAGATCGAGAACAGCATAATTGTGGTATCTTGCATTAAATAATTTTTCTAATGCAAATAACTAGGTATATAGGACATGTAAAGTACAATAAATAACCTATTTTTTGCCATGTTGTTAGTTATGAATTTAATTTATATTTATAGTTTATTCTTTATTAAACAAGGATAGCAAATTGCAAAATACAACAAATGCTGAATTCAATATATATATATATATATATATATATATATATATATATATATTAGTGGTTAATTTACTCGAATAGAATTGAAATATTAGCAAACTATGAAGAATCTTTGTTGAATTTTTACAATATTGATTTACTATTTTTTGAACTACTTACGATATGCACAAACACACGTTAGATAGTCATATATTTCTGCGATTGTGAGCTTAGTTGATGGGTCTCATTTATTTATTCGAAGTTTTGAGTATTGTTGATTTTCCTAAGATTTAAATAAAAATCATATTTCATTACATTGAATATATTTTTGTAAAGTAACTTGAAAGTATTTACTGTAGTCTAATTGATTTTGACTGTTTTTTTTTGTAGTAACTGCATTTCTGATAGGAATGACTTTCCGGTAAATTTTGTTAAATTATCTTTTTTGTTAATTATTATTTAATGATATCAGATGCACTTGAAGGAAAAATCTACTAGAATGGCTAGGGCATGTTTTCTTTTATAATATCGAAGTGATTTTATAAAATTTAACTCATTGAAGTGTAGTCTATAATCTATATCTATATCTATATCTATAATCTATAATATATTAAAAGTGTGAAGACCCTTAGAAAAGTAATTTGAACTTTTTGCCCTTCATTAAAAGTCCCCTCTTTAGACAGAATCGTCTTTTCACTATTTTCCTCGAATTATTATTTAGTTATTATTAATATTAGAACTTTGAAATTTATTAAAATCCTTATTTGACTTAGGAAAGAAAGTTCTAAATTAATTCAAATCTTACCATATATGTAATTTATTAATAAATTAAATAAATGAAAAATAATGTTGATTTGAATTGAAAAGAACAAGAAAAAGAAGGTCGAAAGCAAAAAAGAGAGAAAAAAAAAGGAAAATACGTAATTGGAAACAAAATTAAATTGAATTGAAAAGGAAAAAGAAAACGTGTGGAGGAAAAGAACAAGAAAAAAAGAAAGAAAAAAGAAAAATAAAACAAAACATAAAAACAAAAAAGATTTACACTAAATAAATACAAATTGAATTGACAAAGAAGGAAAGTAAACTAAACCTAAAATTTCTTATAAATTGAAAATTCTTCCTTTCTACAATAATACTTCCACAATATAGTTCACAAATATTTTTTTTTTATTATCGTTGTTTATAAATTTGATTGTGATTTAAGGTATGTTTTCTAAATTTTCTTTTTTTTGATGTTTACAATCTTGATAATATCTATGATTAAAGAAATAAATTTGCTTGTGATTTGAGGTAACTTTTTAAAATTTTTAATTAGTATGTTCTTGAAGTTTATAATAATAAATCATCATGTATTCGTGATAGACAATTGCTAATTGAGAAGTTTTTGTGAAATATTAACAATATTTATGATCAAAGAGGCAAATTTTCTTGTGAGTTGAGGTAAGTTTTTTTTAAATTTTAGTATGTTTTTTATGTTATACAAATAAATTATCATGTATTTTTATTAGACTTCTACTAATTGAGAAGTTCTCTTTTATGATTTTTGTATGATCTTGAAGTTTAAATTATAAATTATCATCTATTCTGGATAGGTAATTGATAATTGAGATGTTTTTTGAGATTTTTTTATATATGACTTATATACAATAAATAATTTGAAAGTCACTTATTTACAATTTTGATCAAATTCTTTGGATTATATTTCATCATAAGAAATTGGTTACCCACTCTAATTGTATACAAATTTCTTTTTTTTTTCTTTTATCCACGTGAGATATTAGGAGATTTAGTTAAATTAACAATCTAGCTTTTAGAAAAGTACTTACTGAATTGAATTCTAATGATATCATATAATTTTATCCAAAAAGAAAATTAAAATAACTGAAAGTCGAATTTTAATCCAATGACTATATATTTATAGTATAATAGGCATGTTTATTTATTAATCAAGATATGTTTATAGTTTACACTACGTAGATAAACTTATAGGTGGTAGATGAATTTACATGTGGTAGATGAATGTCGGTCGGCTTTGAGGAATTTTTTTAGATAAAGGTTAGGTTTAATTGTATTGTATTTATATGTTTCTTTTGAGAATTTTTTTGGTGTAAAGGTTAAGTTTAGTTATATTATTTTGATATCTCTATTATAGTATTATTTTGTTATAGTTCACAGGTGATAGATGAGTATCAGACTTTGAGGAAATTTTTGTGTAAAGTTAGATTTAATTATATTATTTTGATGTCTCTATCATCGTATTGTTATGTTGCAGTTTACAGGTGGTAGATTAATGTCGATCGACTTTGACAAATTTTTTAGTTTACAGGTGGTAGATGAATGTCGATCGACTTTGATAAATTTTTTTAGTAAAGGTTAGGTTTAGTTAATTAAATCTCCAAAAGATGTTGAATTTAATTATTGTATTCCTTTATTATTTAAACAAATATCCTATTTAGTGCAATTTTGAACTCAACAAAGTGAGGTACACGCGCGAAACGCGTACACCTAAACTAGTTATATTAAAAATGTGAAGATCCTTAGAAATATTGTTTGAGCTTTCTATCCTTCATTAAAAATTTTCACACTAGATAAAATCAATTTTTTACCATTTTCTTAAATTTATAATGAATATATGGAAAATTTTGTAAACTCCTAAAATAAATTGAAAAGTGAGGCACAAAGTAGTTGAAAAAAAAACTATAAATAGTAGAAAAATTATTATTATTATTCCTAAATATTACTCCCTTCGTTTAAAAAAGAATGGTCTACTTTCCTTTTTAGTCCGTTTAAAAAAGAATGATCTCTTTCCTTTTTTGAAAATACTTTAATTTCAACTTTCCACATGACATGTTTAAGACCACAAGATTAAAGGGTATTTTGGTACATTTGACACAACTTTAATTTAAGGCCACAAAATTCAAAAGTCTTCTTTATTTTCTTAAACTTTGTATCAAGTCAAAGTGGATTATTCTTTTTTAAACGAAGGGAGTACGAAATAATTTATAGAACACCTAAAAGAAAAGATGGATATTAGGAATTAATTCCTTTTCAAAAGGACACAACTTCAAAAGAGGAAAACTCCTACAAGTATTTTTTTTTTTTATGTCTTTTCTTCTCACAAAAAAATTATGATAAGTAGTCAAATTTTTACTTATATCAAGTAAAATTATAATTTAAATTTTTGTCCTAATAAATTTTGGTTATTGAAATTTTTCTTATTTGAACAAATTCTTTAGAATTTTAATTAATTTAGAATTGCTTTCTTTACTTGAATTAAATATCACAATTAAAATATCTTTTATTCTCACAATTTTTTTTTTCTATATTTTAGGATTTCAACCATCTTAGACTTATATTTTATACAAATTCTTCCTTATTTGAATTAAGTATCAAAATTAAAATACCTCATATCTAATAGTTTTTTCACGTTCTCTCTTCTTTTCTCAGTAATACCTCATCTTTTGGTTTGTATCTTTCTCACAACTAAAAATTAAATTTGTTTATGTATAGAATATATGTTTGAATTCTGTTTTTTCTTTCTTTAGTAGTGACCTTAGGTCGAACATTATTTATTTGATTATGATTTTCACGTGGCTTTTGACAAAACACCAATGGAATATTTGACAAGAATAATATGAAGTTTGGGACATTTTGAGGGAAATTTGGTTGTGATTTATGTGAAAAGTTATGGACCCTTCGAGTTTAAGCGTGGTGTTGTTGACTGTTGGGGAGGACCTTTTCATCTTGCGATGATCGATGTGACTATTGTTAAATCCACGGGCATGCTGAATTGTACCTTGACATTTTAGGTGTGTATTTACCGGAACTTACTCCTACTACGCCTTGGTGGCATTATAACAAATTTATGGATTGTTATGTATTCGTGGTCATGAGGTTTGTAAATTTTGAAATTTTATAATATTTTATATTCCTTTTTAAAAAAATATTTTGGTCTTTTTTCTAGATTTTTATTTTATCAGAAACTCCTATATATTTTTTGTTTTGTTTGTATCTAATGCATGTCATTAGGTGCAAAAATTTAGGAAAGCTAATAAAAGTCATTCATAGGATATAGAACAAGGAAATTAAAGCTGCAATTCTGATAACTGTTTCCTAATTTTTCAATCAATTGTATTCATATGGTGTTAGGTTTCTGCTGTTGCTAAACTTTTTTTAATATATTGCAGAAAAATATTCTGAAACTTTTGGCTGCATAGCTTCTACGGAGATTGTTTCCTACTTATTTATATAGACATATGAAAGAGGAAAACACGATGAAGCCTGTTTGACATTTGCAATTAAGTTTTCAAAGATACAATGAATCCTCTTAAATGTTTATCATTATTAATTGAGAAATTGTTAAATTATCTGTCATTGAAAATTTAAAATTTATATTAAATAATTTGAGATAAACGTTCAACGTACGTTATCATAGACTAATCTTAATAATTATGTGTGCATACTTCCGGTCTTGGCTAAATATTATTATCATGTATGTAAATTTTTTACTTTCAATTTTATCTTGGCTATAGTTAATTCTATATTGATTTTAAGAGTAAGTAATTCAAGATAATTTTCTCAGGGATTTTAATAGAAGCAGAGTTAAAACTCTAGTTACCAGTTCAACGAAACTCACTTAATTTTGTCAAAATTATATAAACATTAAAATATTTACTTGATATGTATAAATGATTTATTACAAATGGGTAAGCTGCATTCTTTAAAACCCTAGAGTCTAAAAATAGAACCCTAGAGTAATGTAGAAAACTTTTTGCGGCTTTGTATTAATTTTATTGAAACTAAAATGTTGTTAGGTTAAATGAGTTAATAAATGTATTATTAAAAGAAGAGAAAAAACATCTTCCCCCGAACTTGTCCTTCAAACTCACTTCAGCACTTAAACTTAATTTTCGTTTATTTACCCCCCACCTGAAAAATTATACCACTCTCACTACAGAGAGTGAAGTACACATGCCCACGTCATTGCCAAATCAGTGCCATGTCATTTTCACTTAAAAAATTATAATTTATTTTAAAAAGTAATTCCACACACATATTATTTTTATATTTTTTTTAAAACAAAAAAAATATATTTACTATTTTATATATATATATATATCTACCTCTCCCTACATTAATATTTTTCTACATTCTTCCACCCCTAGCCTCCCCCCCCTTTCCCCCCCCCCCCCCCCCCCCCTCCTCTCCCCGCACCCATTTTTTCTTCTTGTCAGACCATGCCCCCCACCCCCCACCCACCCCGCCCTCTCCCTTTCCCCTTCCAACTTCCATTCCTGCCAAGAAAAATGCCTCTTCCTTCAATTTTTTCATTTTCCCCATTAACATCATTACAGAACAACCATGAACACACTAATTTAAAAATTTTCCACATTATTTCAACCTTAACTTCAAAATACTTGCAAATTCAGTTTATTATTATTATACAAATAAGAAAAAAAAATTAAAGTGAAATTTTTTTTTGCAAGAATTAGATAGACCTTGCTAAAATTTTGCTTTGTTTTCATCTTTGTGTTTATTGGTAGAGTTTTTTGAAATATATATTGAAGAAGAATTTGAAGGTTGAAGAATCTCTTGAAGATGATGATGATGATGGTGGGGTGGGGAGGGGATGGAGTGGGGTAGGGGAGGGGGTAATGGGAACGAGTATAAAGAAGAAGATGAAGTTGGGTTGTTTCTCTTTTTTTTTTTTAATTTTTTTTTATATATATAATAATAATAATAATAATAATAATTTTAAAAAAAATAAAGTGGGTCCTTTTTCAAAAAAAAAATTCACTTGTTTTTTTTTTCGGCCACGTCAGCTATAAGAGGGGGGGGGGGGGGGGGGGGGGGGGGGGAATTTACTTTAAAGTTGTTAAGAGGGTAAATAAACAGAAGTTAAGTTTAAATGCTAAAGTGAGTTCGGAAGACAAGTTCAGGGGGAAAGATGTCTTTTCTCAAAAAAAAAAAAAAAAACAATAAGACATCCAGCTAGGAGATCATCATCACAAGGAGGTTTTTAGCGTGTCAAGTATTTTTTATAGATAATAGTAATAATTAAATGATGTTGTTGTTCTAAAAAAATAAAAAAAATTTAAGCATTTTCCAAAATATGAATGACAATTTAGAAAATTTACACAAGAAAGGTAGCTTCAATATAAACAACTAAGTCTTTATACAAGTCAGAATACATATTTTGATCTCTTTCTTTAAAGAATTTGCCATATGCTCTTCTCGTTACAACAATTTTTTTGTTTCAATATCATCTCAACAAATTCTAATATTTTTTTTTGACAAAAAGAAAACTCATGTCAAGAAACTGTATAAAACAAAGAGGAGGACAACAAGGAGTATAGTCCCAACCCCAACAAGCCTTCTCCATCATATGCAACCAGGGTGTACGTGACTGGGTTAAATTTATCGTTTTTAAATATCAAATCAAATTATTTGTGTCAGATTTTTCTGATAATAAAGTCTTCATCGTACAAATATATAATTAATGTATGCTTAGAATATTTCTCCTAGCAAGATACAACTATCTAGGTATTCCTTAAGAAAATATCACAATATGAAATACATTATGACTATAAAATATTCAATAACAAAAATAATAAAATTGTATAAAATATATATTGCATATTAATAAGTTAGAATAAACAATTATAATTTAAAAATATTAAGTCATGCTAACATAAGTTTATTAAATATTAATTATATGACTAAATATTAAATAGAAAGATAACTTTAGGCTATGTATTTAAACAAAATTAAAGAATAGATATCAAGCATTTTATCATTCCTGATTTTTTAGCTCCATATTTTTGTTAGCATTAATATTAATTTGAGCTTTATTTGAGGTACTAATATCTATGGGCTATAAATTTATTGAATCATTCACAATTCTAAGTTTAAATTTGAAATAATATGTTGAAAGATAAAAACAATGAAAGAGTTTAAGAAATATTTATAAATTACATCACAATAAATAATTTTATGTATTAAATATTTTTAATATTTGTATAAATATAATATCAATTTGGTTCGGATTGATTTGACTTTTTTTAGTTAAACTCAAATCACACTACTAAAAAAAAGGGGGAAAATCAACCACAAGTGGTTGGTTTTCTCCAATTTTCGACCACAAAACTGATCAAAGTGTGTGGTTAGTAAAGTAGTGGTAGTTTTTTAAAAACCGACCACAAGTAGTCGTTTTTTTAAAAATATATATATATTTTTAAAATTCATTATTATTTTATTAAAATTGAAAAAAATAATTTTAAGAAAAAAACCGACCACTTGTGGTTGGTTTTCTGCAATTTTTTTTTTTAAAACCGACCACTTATGGTTGGTTTTTCTGATTTTTTTTTTAAAATAAAAATAAAAGCCCAAATACAACATGCAACAACAACAATGCAATACAACAATAACCAAATGTAAATACAGCAACAACAACAACAAAAAACCAAATATAAATGCTTTCAAAAGTGTACAACATACACAAAATGTTCAACAAAAGTGACTATAAAAAAACTACAACAATAGTTTCAAACAACAAAATGTCTAAATTCAAAGTACAACACATACAAAAATCAAAAAATCAAAAGTCATCATCACCGAATTCGTCCTCGTCTTCCATATCCTTATCCGTGCTGAAATAATCCAGGTGGCCTAGACCTTTTGCAGCTCGAACTGCATCACCAGGACACAGAGGAATAACCCCTGCATTCTGAATGAAAGAGCTGAACTGCTGCTGGAACATCCTGATTTGTGATGTTGTTGCCTCCTCTCTCTTCTTCTACCTCTTTCTCTGTGCAGCAAGCTCTTTAGTGAGTTTAGAAATCGTATTTTCTAGTCTTTCAATGGTTTCTCTATCAACGAAGAGCTAGAGTATGCAGCGACGGACGAATACCTAATATTATCGCTAAAAATATTTTTGTGGTATCCGTAGAAATGACCTCTATTTGAAGGACCCATAACTTTTGCCCATAACTTCTCCTCTACATGTTGGGGTATTGGGTCATCCTGACTTTCAAAGTATATTCGTCCTATTCACTAACAAGACGCGTATATTCGTCCTATATTCAAAGTAAAGTTAATACTAAAAGCCAAAAAATATTAAAGTAGTTATAATTGAATAATATCAACTTTGAAAAAAAAAGATTCATAAATTCAAAATTTGTTTCTTACATGGACAACTTTTGCACGAGTTTCAACCCAGACATCTTCATCAGTTTGGTTCTTTTTCTTTCTCAGATGAATCTCCTCGAATAGCTCATCAGTTCTTTTTTCTGCATATGAAAGAATTATCAATGTTCAAATAATAAAAAAATTTAAATAGAAACAACAATTAAAACTGTAAAAGTTACATTCAAATTTTTCCATCACAACAAGAGTACTTTTGACACCCGCAGTATGTAGGGAGCCACCCTTGGATGATACCCTAGCTTTCTTTCCCCTTTTCCTTAACAATTGGTATTCTTGGCTACTCCAATGGCGAAGATACAGTTGCCATGCAGCTTCAATAATCCCCTTAGGTTTTACCAATTTGGTTCGGGCATAATCCAAGAGACCGTTAAATCTAGCTCTACATCTTATGAAAAAATTTCTCTTTATAAGAAATGTATTTGCATCATCCCACCAGTAAAATTTCTACAATAAAAATATAATATTCAATCTTTTGTTCTAACAAAGTATTAATAAGTAGTCGATAAGTTAAATCCTTACCTTAAATTCTTCAAACATTCTTTTCCTGTCAATTTCTGGAACCTTTTGCCAGCTGGTCCAGTAGCCGTTGAAGTGCCGAGAAATGCATATTCATACCTTTTTTTCAACTCCAGCATCCGGCCTAAACCTACAACACAAGATCAAACAGTAATTTCACAGAGCATAATAATATAGTAATGAAAAATAAATAACGTTATTATATTTAGAAATCTTACCCTCTCATAAATGGAACAAGATAAATCCTCCCAGAATCATCTCTGTCTCCTGGATGCCTAGTAAGTGATGGTAGATGCACTGGCGTGGGCAGATCTGAAGCACCATATGGAGTGCCTCCAAGCTGAAGATCCGACAATCTAATAGATCCAGCAGAATCACTGTGCGAAGTTGCGTGACTGCTGCAGGAGGGTACTAATGATGTTAGATGTCTGGCGGTGGCACGGTCATAGGAGAAAAATGAGTCGGTGTAGACCCATGAAGTGTCCCCACAACATAGGAGTAGGTATCAATCCTCGGACGACCTAGATTATGAGGATCGTGTTGTCACGTCAGCAAATCGACCCTCAGATATATGAATACCTGTCGGTCGTCTATAAGGCGGAGGTTGTCTTTTCTTTTTTGGTTTCGTAGTATCAACTTTTCCCTTACCCTTGTCACCTCTGCCTGACATCTAAATTATGTTAAGTTAACAAGTAGTTAGTTCCTACAAAATGAATGTATAAGGAAACATTCCAAGTAACTAATTTCAAGTTACTAATTCACATTTCAAATCACTCCAACAACACGAGATATAGACAAGAATATTTTTATTACTATATAAATCATGAAAAAGTGAAAACAACAATCTTAAACAGTATATTACATATCAATCTTAAACAAGAAATATAAAGGTAAATATATAGTTCAAAACATAAAGACATCAATACATAATAAATACAACCTACACAACTAATCCTCCTCTTCTGAAGACTCTCCATTAAACCATTCACCCTCTTCGGAGGTTTCCTCATCTCCTACCCACTCAGCCTCTTTTTTTCGCAATATTAACTTCTTTAAATATATTTTCTGGGTGATTCAAACCATCCACTAATTCAACGTCCATTGGTTGGTGATCAATCTGTGTTTTATTTTGATACGCAGTCTCCAGCACATTCTCAACTTTCACCCGTCCTATAGGCTTTATTTTGATTACAGTCCACCAATCAGACTTGTCATTGCGCAACGGATAAGGAGCATAATACACTTGTTTAGCATTTTGCGCTAGAACAAATGGATCATAAATAGGATACGGCCTATTGTGCTTCACTTCAATGATGTTATACTCCTTATGTACTATTGTGCCTCTTGTGCTTGGATCAAACCACTTACATCGAAAGAGGATAATTTTTTTTATTGGGAAACCAACATACTCCAGTTCTAAGATTTCGTGTATGATGTCAAAGTAATCAACACCATCATCATCTTTAACCCAAACACCACTATTATTTGTTTTTCTTGTTCTGGAGTGTTGTTCGGTAAAAAATTTAAACCCATTTACTTTGTAATAAGACATTGCATTAGCTTCAACTGAACCCAAAGAAATATCTCTCAAGAGCTGATCGTATGCGGTTGCATTTGGTGAATGGTGTACCTAAAAATATTATACATATATATTTTAGTTGAGAAATGTGTAAATATTTAAACTTTGTAGAAATATTAATACACTTACGAACCTCATTTTTAAATCATGTTGCAAAGGATGCATACACTTGATTTTCGTGAAATTTAGTCTTAAATGAACTGAACATCTAACATGCGAAACATAATTAGTTTCTTTAAGGGAATGAGTAAACAAATAAGATATGTTAAAATTTTAATCCCCTTACTTCAGAAAGGGCTCAATTTCTGGGCAATTCAGTAAGACATACAAAGTTGCTAATTTGCTCTCCGTAGGAGTGAGCCGGCGAGGTATGATCCTTTTAGACTTACAACCAGATTGATTGAAAATTGATATCGGTTGCATATGAGGATCATTCACATCATCCCGATAATGATTCGGTCGGTTTCTTGAACAAACAACTTCATCACGAAAGTAGTATGAAAAAAATTGAGAAGTTTCTCTTGCAAGATATGCCTTAACTATAGAGCCTTCCATGCTATGTTTGTTATTGGGACCTCTTTTCAATTTTTCAATTGCCCTGTACAATCTTAAGATTAGATGTTTACTATATTTAAAAAAGATATGTATGAATTTAAAGATGTTGCAAATTCTCACCGTTCGAATGGATACATCCACCTAGTTTAAACTGGACCGCCTAGCTGAGCTTCGTGCACAAGGTAAATAGGAAGATGTTCCATCACATCGAAAAACGCTGGTGGGAAAATCTTCTCCAACTTGTTGGTGATAACAACAATATTACTTTCCATTCGCACCAAATTTTCTTCTTTTAATGTGGTGTCACATAAGTCTTTAATGAACAAACTGATCTCTGCTATTGATTTCCATATGTTTTCAGGTAAACCAATAAAAGCAATTAGAAGTAATTGTTGATTGAAAACATGACAATAATGGCTTTTCATTTTATGCAAGATTTCTTTTGTCATATTAACCCTCTTTCCTAAATTTGAGGTATATCCAGTGGGAATCTTCAAACTTTGAACCCACTCACATATTTGACGCTTTTGGTCTAACTTGAATGTAAAACTAGCCTTGGACTTAAGAACATCGCCGTTGGGCCCCTGCTGTAAGTGTAATTCTTTGCGGTTGTAATATTCTGGTAAGTCAAGTCTGGCCTTAGGATTATCCTTTGTTTTGCTGGTGATATCCATAACTGTGTTGAACAAGTTGTCAAAATAGTTCTTCTCAGTATGCATGACATCAACATTATTTCTAAGTAAATTATCTGGCCAATATTCTAACTCTCAGAATATACTTTGCTTAGTCCAGTTATGCAAAATGTCATATCCATCAAGCCTGTACAATCGTTCCTTACTGGCTTTAGGAAAATCCTGAACTATTTCCCAGACGTCATGACTAGACAGCCTTGGAGGTGGACCATCATGTTCCCTTCTATTCCTTCTGAATGCAGTCTTGAGTCTCCTAAATTCATGATCAAGTGACAAGAAACAACGATGACAATCAAACCATGAATTTTTCCTGCCATGTCTCAATTTGAAAGATTTTATTTTTTTCATGTAGTATGGACAAGCCAGCTTTCCAGCTGTCATCCACCCAGACGACATTTCATAAGTAGGAAAATCATTAACAGTCCACATTAGATATACACGTAGATTGAAATTATGTTTAAGTGAGATGTCCCAAGTTTTAACCCCCTCATGCCATAAAATTTGAAGTTCATCAATCAAAGGTTGCAAGTAGACATCTATTCCCATTTTTGGATTACGCGTGCTAGGAACAACACAATTCAGAAATATATAGGAACTAGTCATCAGCATTTTAGGAGGATGATTATAAGGGGTGATAAATACAGGCCAACATGAATATGGCGCAATACCAGCTGAAAAAGAAGAGAACCCATCCGCACATAATCCCAAATGAATGTTTCGTGGCTCAGCTGGAAAATCTAGATAAGTTGCATCAAAATGCTTCCAAGCCTCTCCATCAGATGGATGACACATAACACCAGCGAGCCTTCTATTTTCACTGTGCCATCTCATATAAGGAGCTGAGCTGAGCTATTTGAAGCATACGACCTCTTCAAACTTGGTATTAGAGGTAAATAATGCATCGCCTTAATAGCAATTTGATTCCAGTAGAACCACACTTATATCGAAGGTGCTAACAAAACATACAAGACTCTAGGTTAGCATCTTTCTTTAAGTATAACATGGAACCATTTTCCCAACAATCAATTTTAACCGAGAAGAGACCTAACTTTGACACCAATCTTTTTGCCTTATAGAAAGAATCAGGAACCTCCAAGCCGGGGTTAACTAACTCTTTAATTAGGTCTATCATTGAGTTCATTCATCCTTCAGAAATATTCCAGTCAGATTTAATACTTAATAATCTAACAACAACAGACAAACCAGAGTGCGAACACCCGTCAAACAAAGGATGACTAGCAGTATGAAATTGTTCATAGAATTTGCCCGCTTTGCTATTAGGAACATCTTCGACATTTTCCCTAAAGTCGCCCCCGTGTTGCATCCCAAAAGCATCGTACACTATTTCTATCATCCTAGTATCTTGATAATCATTATGCCCTGCAGACCTACTACTTTCTCCAACAACAAAGTTATTTTGCGCAATATCACAATGAATACCACGCAATCTTAAAATGTCCTCGTGAAACCCCTTTTTATAAAGATGTTCCTTTACAACTTCTTCACTTACAAGATTTATACCATCACATCTAACACAAGGACAACGAATAGCCCCAAAACGTGTCCAAACATCAAGTGTCTTAGCATGTTCAACATATTTTTTGACACCTTCAACAAATTCCTCCCTAATACCCATTCTATTATCATTGTTTCGTTGATATATCCAGCTATAATTAGGTTCCATCTACGCAATCGATTAGATTCAACTAATTAGATCAAGTCATAAAAATTCAATCAATTACCTACCAAACCACATTCAAAACAAAAAAATTCCCTTTAAAGTCTCTACACTTAATCATTTTCAAGCAATTAAGTCACCTATCAAACCACATTCAAAATAAAAAAATTTCCTTTAAAGCCCCTACACTTAACCATTTTCAACCAACTAAGTCACCTACCAAGTCACATTCAAAACAAAAAAACTCCCTTTAAAGCCCCTTCACTTAACTATTTCTAAGCAACTAAGTAAAAAAAATCCCCTTTAAAGCCCCTACAGTTAACCATTTTCAATCAACTAAGTCACCTACCAAACCACATTCAAGATAAATAAATTCCCTTTAAAGTCCCTACACTTAACCATTTTCAACCAACTAAGTATCAAAATAAAACCACATTCAAAACACAAAATTCACTTTAAAGTCCCTACAATTAACCATTTTCAACCAACTAAGTCACCTACTAAGCCACATTCAAAACAAAACTATCCCCTTTAAAGCCCCAACACTTTACCATTTTCAACCAACTAAGTCACCTACCAAACCACATTAAAAAAAAAATTCCTTTAAAGTCCCTATACTTAACCATTTTCAAGCAACTAAGTCACCTACCAGGCTACATTCAAAAAAAATAAATTCCTATTAAAGTCCTCACACTTAACCATTTTCAACCAACTAAGTCACCTACCAAACTACATCCAAAACAAAAAAATTCCCTTTAAAGTCCCTACACATAACCATTTTCAACTAACTAAGTCACCTACCAAACCATATTCAAAACAAAAAAAATTCCTTTAAAGTGTTTTCACTTAACCATTTTCAAGCAACTAAATCACCTACCAAACCACATTCAAAAAAAAAAAAATCTCCTTTAAAGTCCCTACACTTAACCATTTTCAAGCAACTAAGTCACCTACCAAGCCACATTCAAAACAAATAAATCCCCTTTAAAGTCCCTACACTTAACAATTTTCAACCAACTAAGTCACCTACCAAGCCACATTCAAAACAAAAAAATCCCCTTTAAAGTTCCTACACTTAACCATTTTCAACCAACTAAGTCACCTACCAAACCACATTCAAAATAAAAAAAGCTCCTTTAAAGTGCCTACACTTAACCATTTTCAACCAAATAAGTCACCTACCAAACCACATTCAAAATAAAAAAATTCCCTTTAAAGTCCCTACGCTTAACCATTTTCAACCAAATAAGTCACCTACCAAACCACATTCAAAACAAAAGAATCCCAAGGTCCTACACTTAACCATTTTCAACCAGCTAAGTCATCTACCAAACCACATTCAAAACAAAAGAATCCCCTTTAAATTTCCAACACTTAACCATTTTCAACCAACTAAGTCACCTACCAAACCACATTCAAAATAAAAAAAGCTCCTTTAAAGTGCCTACACTTAACCATTTTCAAGCAACTAAGTTACCTACTGATATGAGAATAATTATGAAAATAAACTTATGTGGGTGTAAATTGAAATCAACCAAGTGTATGTGCAAGAGAAGTGTAATTAAAGGCTTAAATATGCACCAAAACAACCCACTCCATACACTAGATAGGCAGCCCATTCTTGAAGGATCTTTTTGGTCATTTTAACTTCTATTTATTTTGTAATATATAAGGAACATGTAGGGTTTTATTTACTTAGCTTATGAATGAAATTGTAAGTATTACAAGACAAACAAACATAAGTCCTCTTTCCTTGAGGAACCCAAAATCGAAATTAGGGCTTAGACAAGTGTAGAATCACTTGTGTTTGCATTTACTTGGAAACATTGATGCTTGGGAGGTGGATTCCGATCTTGTATCTTTGTAAGAGATAGGTTTATTGTTGTGTGTAGTGTTAAGGGTCCAAGATTTACCATTATTGGGTTCTTAACATTATACCTTCATGTGGTATTTTTATCTATCTTTTTTTTTTTTGTAATCTTGTATCCGTTTTGTATCTTGTATTGTGAAGCTGTTTTGTTGTTATTGTTGTTCTTCTCATTATTGTTTCATCTTGTGTTTTTAACTTAGTTTGTTATTGTCTGCAAAAGGTGTCAAACACCTAGTTATATTGTCCTTCTTGTATTTCATTCTTGAATCCGAGAGTGGTCTTCAAAAGGGTCCTTGATTCTTTAAATTAGTGGACTATTTTTGGAGTGTGTTTGGACTATTTTGAGCTAATTCCGTGTGTTCCTTGGTTTTATTGTATCATTTGGTGTCAAAGACATCTTAGTTGTTGTTCTTACAATACCAATCTTGGGCTTTCTTGCTAAGAAAATCAAAAAAATAAAAAACAAATTTGGTGTTCTTGTTGTTGTTGGCCTTGAAAGTGTTGTTCTTGTTGTTCATCTTGGCCGAGGTTGCTTGTAGCGTCTATATATAGTAGTCCTTTGGTGTGTATTGTTGTTTCTTGTGTTGTTTTTGTGTTTCACTAACACTAAAAGATGTCTAGATCTATATTTGAGCTTGAAATTGTTAAAGTTGTGTTGTGAACAAGGACCTAGGGTGAGAATTTGTAACTTGTGGCCAGTTGAGTCTTGAATTTGTGAATATTGTTGTTGTTCTTGAAGGATTGTTGTGGTGTTCATCTTATTCTTCATCTCATCTTGCAACTTAATACAACTAAAAGTGTAATATAGATTCAAAAAGGTTAACCTACAAGTTGTAAAGTTGTTTGTGAGAAGACTTGAGCCATCACTTGACTTGACATCTACTTTTCAACCACTTTTCCTTGTTTCAAGGGACCTTGTTTTGTGAGAATTGTACAAAGTCAAGTCTTTCCTTTTGAAGATTAGACTTAAAGGAGATTTAAGACATATACTTTCCCTCCAAAACTAATTGTTTCCATTACATAGTAACTAAAGATTGTAAACTTTAACTAGTGACTAATTGTGAGGCCGTGACCAATGGTATGCTGCCAGATCACCAAGTTACTGTTCACTCGAAAATTTTAAGCTCAAATTGTGATCTTTTAGTTTCATTTTATTGTCTTATTAGTTTTGTTTGTTGATTCTAATACTAACTTACAAACTAGTGACAATTTACTAGATTGTGAGTTGGTTTTGAAACCATTTTTTTCCGTGTTTATATTTCTTTGTGTGTTTTTATTCTTTTGATTCATTGTACATACTCGGTTCACCTCTCAACGTCTCATGGATTAAAGCAAACTTACAATAATTGCGAGATCAAAAGGAGGAAATCCGAGGGACAAAGGATTAAAGAGAGTGTGTGAGGACCATTCTTTGAAAAACTAACTTGTTTATTTTTTTGTAGGTAACTTCTTGGCTACAATGGACAACAATGCTCTTGGTGCTATCATGGAAATACTTGAAACTATCAACCGAGGAATGAAAAGTATGCTCACGACTATGTCCTCAATCCGAGGAGAGATGTCTACTATAAATGAGAGGTTGGATCGAATGGAGAGTCGAAGGAACTCTCGTGCTTCTACTCCTCGACTCCATGTTTCATCAAGTGGTCATGACGAAAACCCTTCCATCACTATTGCCTCTGCGACTTTGCATACAAAATTCAACCCTTCAAGTTCACCACAAAATGCCATGAGCCAAGTTACTAATTACTCTTAAAATCGAGAACAAGGTAGATCACTTCTTCCGCAAGTTGATAAGTCCAACGAGAAGGACTTGGAGGACCATTCCCTCCCATACAAGCTCCACAACCGAAGCTCCACATTAGCAAAATAGCCTCCTCAACCGAAACTCCACTTCCACAAAACCTATATGTCCATATAGGGGAGTATGGAAGAAAGGGACATAAAGTATATGGAGTCTACGATGATGCTTATATGATAAAAGGAGACTTGATTCGGATAAGATTAAAGCCAAGTCTCAAGATGGAGAGGAAGCCGAGGTTCAAAATAAAGATGTTGGCCAAGACTTATTCATATTGAGCTCTCGGGTTCTTCATGTTTTGTGGACTGTTTTGAGTGCTTGTTTTTGAAGTGGTCAATGGAACAAAGTGAAGTCGTGAATTTGTGGGCAAATTCTTCTCAAGATGGAGAGAATGATATGAGAATAATCACGAAAATAAACTTATGTGGGTGTGCATTGAAAGAAACCAAGTGTATGTTAAGAGAAGTGTAATTAAAGGCCTAAATACACACCCAAACAGAGAGGGGCAGCCCATTCTTGAAGGGCCTTTTTGTTCAGTTTAACTTCTATTTATTTTGTAATATATAAGGAACATGTAGGGTTTTATTTAGTTTATGAATGAAATTGTAAGTCTTACAAGACAAAGAAACACAAGTTCTCTTTCCTTGAGGCACCCGAAAACCGAAATTAGGGCTTAGACAAGTGTAGAATCACTTGTGTTTGCATTTGCTTGGAAACATTGATGCTTGGAAGGTGGATTCCGATCTTGTGTCTTTGTAAGAGATAGTTTTATTGTTGTGTGTAGTGTTAAGGGTCCAAGAGATACTATTATTGGGTTCTTAACATTATACCTTTATGTGGTCTTTCTATCTATCCTTTTTCTTATGTAATCTGGTATCCGTTTTGTATCTTGTATTGTGAAGCCATTTTTATTGTTGTTGTTATTGTTGTTCTTATCATTATTTTTTCATCTTGTGTTGTTAACTTAGTTTGTTATTGGCTGCAAAAGGTGTCAAACACCTAGTTATATTGTCCTTATTGTATTTTATTCTTGAATCCAGAGTGGTCTTCAAAAGGGTCCTCAATTCTTTGAATTAGTGGACTATTTTTGGAGTGTGATTGAACTATTTTGAGCCAATTCCGTGTGTTCCTTGGTTTTCTTGTATCACATACCAACCACGTTCAAAACAAAAAAATATCCTTTAAAGTCTTTACACTTAACCATTTTCAACCAACTAAGTCACCTACCAAATCACGTTCAAAACAAAAAAATATCCTTTAAAGTTCCTACAGTTAACCATTTTCAACCATCTAAGTCACCTACCAAGCCATATTCAAAACAAAAAAATCTCCTTTAAAGTCCCTACACTTAACCATTTTTAACCAACTAAGTCACCTACCAAGCCACATTCAAAACAAAAAAATTCCCTTTAAAGTCCCTACACAACCATTTTCAACCAACTAAGTCACCTACCAAGCCACATTCAAAATCAAAAAATCCCCTTTAAAGTCCCTACACTTAACCATTTTCAAGAAACTAAGTCACCTACCAAACCACATTCAAAACAAAAAAATCTCCTTTAAAGTCTCTACACTTAACTATTTTCAAGAAACTAAGTCACCTACCAAACCACATTTAAAATAAAAAAATCTCCTTTAAAGTCCCTATACTTAACCATTTTCAACCAACTAAGTAAACTACCAAACGACATTCAAAATAAAAAAATTTCTTTAAAATCCTTGCACTTAACCATTTTCAACCAACTAAGTCACCTACCAAACCATATTTAAAACAAAAAAATTGCCTTTAAAGTCCCTACACTTAACCATTTTCAAGCAACTAAGTCACCTACCAAGCCACATTCAAAACAAAAAAATTCCCTTTAAAGTCCCTACTCTTAACCATACGAAGTCACCAAATTAAACAAACCACATTCAAAACAAGCAACAACAAGACCAACAAAATATTAACAACAAAGCTAGTGAATCGAACAAGGCCACACACGGCTTCACTAGACTTCAATATGAACAATAACAAGAAGATAACAACAATGCTAGTGAATCGAACAAGGCCACACACGGCTTCAGTAGACTTTAATATGAACAATGACAAGAAGATAATAACTTGCCTTTGCTTGGCCTAAATTAAAGTGAAAGAGATCGATAAACGGTCACCAGAAAAATAGCAAACCAATCCTTATACCGGATTAAGAATCTGTCAAATAGTAAAATTATTAGAACTCAAATGCTAGTAAATGTCAAGACTAACCAAAATTTAAGTAATTCGGACTCAAATTCGTAAACTTTAGCTAAAATCTAACTCAAAGATGCTAAATTAGGGATTTTAAGATACTAAAGATACTAAAATCTGCTAAAGATACTAAAACCATAAGAGTAAATCAAGAATCTCAACAAATCAGAACCACAGATTCCAACTTTGAGGAATTTCAACCAATAATAACTTCAACACCACAAAACCAATATCAAAAGCTACCATAAAAGCAAATCAACAACCTCAAAATTTCATAGCTAAAGATTCAAAAGACTCAAATTTTAAGGGATTTCTACCATGAATAACTTCAATCAAGCGAAACTCATATCTAAAACAACAAATTAAACCATAAAAGGAATTCAAGAATCTCAAAAAATAATAAAAAAAACAACACAAAAATAGCTTCATACCCGAGCTGTCGTCGCTGGAGTAGAGCGGGAGCAGTCGCCGGAGTAGATCGCGATGCGTGTGTATTGCTGTGTGTTGGTGGGTGTAGGAGTATGTGTAGCTGATGAGATCGCAGGTTCAGGGTTAGGTGTGTGTGTTTTGATGTTTTATTGTTTTTGTTGGGTCGGGTTAATGGAACTTATTTTTTTTTTAAATTATTTTTTTTTTAAAAATTAAGTTCCATTGATATTAAATTAATTCTTAGCAAACTACAATTAATAAATTAAAATTAATTAATGAATTATAATTAATTTTTAACAAAATAATTTTTTAATAAATTCTATAATATTTATAAAAAAATCCAAATAATTTAGTACAATGTGTATATATTTAAATTTGATAATTAGTTATTTTATCATCATATTAACACGAGTAGTATATTTCCCCAATCATATAATAATATCAATTAATTATTGCAAATTAAGATAAATTTTTGGTTAATTAGCTTTTAAATACGATAATATATATATATATATATATATACACACACACACACACACACACACACCTCATAATACAATGTGTTAATCAGATAAATTATTGATTACTTGTCTTACATTATTGCAACTTCAACAATATATGCGTGTCAACATTGACACAAAATAATACATCTATTTCCTCAATAATATGATATCAATGTATCATTCAAAATATTTTGATATATAGATTCAGTTATCAAGCTTTCGATTACTGCATACATCACTACACGAGATATACGTATATATACATATATTCAATTATCTATATTATATTCAATTATCTATATCAGCTCTCAACTACGTAATATAAACATCACATACACGATTTTACTACCCCATAATAATATACAACGTATATCATAGATACTCAAAAATAAAACTTGGAAGCAAAAAAACTCTAATTCAATGCCCAAATTTATCGGTCGTTCAAAATTCAAAATTCAAAGCAAATGATAAGTATATGCCAGTCTCAAAATTCAATTTTCGGTCTCTCTCCCCTCCCTCCCAATTATACTGCGTAATACTTGTCTTACATTATTACAACTTCAACAACATATGCGTGTCTACATCGACACAAAATAGTATATATATTTTCTCAATAGTATGATATATATTAACATATCATTCAAAATATTTTGATATATAGATTCAGTTATCTAGCTTTAATTTCGATTACTGCATATGTACTACACGAGATATACATATATATACATATGTTCAATTGTCTATCGTCTTTCAAATACGTAGTATAAGCATCACATACATGATTTTACTATCCCATAATAATATACAACTTATATCACAAATACTCAGATGAATTATCGATTAGATTATCTTATGTCATTAATATACCTTCACTATATAATATGTATTTACTATATATATACCTATACATACACACACATATACACACTCTTGACTATATCAAGTTCTAAATACGCACTATATATATCACATATGTACACGAGTATATTATCCAATAATATAATACGATGTGTTTCATATACATTCTCTGATGAGTGATCGATTAATTATATTTAATTATTAGCTTAATTATATTCTACTAGGTTTTGACTACATCGTTCATCAATCGATCACTACATGATATATATATATATATATATATATAAATATATTTATATATACAAACTCTTGAATGCGTATATATATATCACATCCACAAGTATATTACCTTATAATAGAATACGTTCATTATATTCTGATGAATTATCGATTATATATTATATTATTATGACTGAAATAGTAACATAATATCATTATCTCAACGGTATGATATATATATATATATATATATATATATATATAATATTCTAGCTAATATATTATTATTTCCTATTCTATTTTCTGAAAAACTTATTCTTTGTCTTTCTTCTCCTTGTCCTGTATTATTTTCGATGACTCTCCGTCTATTTGATAGAAAGTCCATTTTTGCGGTTTTCTTATTATATTTTTTCGCTCTTGTTTAGGAGTTAATTCAATTCGCTTTAATTGATTAATCAGTTCGTCTATTTCGAGGTTATTTTTTGGTTGAACTTCTTTATTTATTAAAATGTCTATTTTCTTATGTAGTTCAGGTAATTCTGGTTCTTCCTGGAGGGGTTTTTTAGTTTCTTTACCTTTAATTAAAATGTCTATCTTTTTGTGTAAATCTAATAATAGTTCTATTATGGTATTATTTTGTTTTAGTAGAATTTTATCTGTTTGACTAGAAGGTATATGCCTAGATAATCCTTCAGGTTTACTATGATAATTTTTTAATTTTTCTAGTGCTTTATTGTAGTTTATATCTTCTTCACTCATGAAAGTGATATTTCTTCTAATCTTTTTGTTATTTCTTGCAAATCTTTAATCTCTGTTGTTATATTTTCTACTTGTTCTATAAGCTTAGATATTAGTTGAGTTGTCTTTAATTCTAATTCTTTAGGTCTTTCTATTATGGTTGCTATTAGTTTTTCAATTTCTAATTTTGTAGGTATTTTTTCTAAATTAAACTTGTGGTTTAAATACTGGATCTTTCTGTCGATTTCTACTTCTTGTGACTTGAGATAATCTAAATTTTGTTCTATCTTATCTAGTGTCTTTTTATATTTACTCTGAGTAACTTCTATTTGGTCTAGAGTTCTTATTATACTGTTATCTTTTTCCTGAGTTTTTTCACTTGTATTTATCAAAAAATCTATTATTGTGTTATATTGTTTATCGTCCGAATGTAGAATGTGTTCTCCCTGGTTGAAATTACACCTTATGGTAGAGTTGTTTTTTAATATTCTATATTTCTTTTCTGATTGAAATCTAAGATCTAGGTAATCGAGGTGTTTTAACGAAGCTATCTTGTTATCCTAAGTGATTTAAGTTAAGGTATTTTTTGCTTAGCTTAGTTTGATATCTCAATCTACTATTTGTACAGGTTATATCCAAATCTACTTCCTGTATATTTTCTATCAGCCTAGATTGTTCGCTAATTAATGCTTTTTTATAATAGTTAGATGTTATGGTAATTATTTCGTCCGTTTCTTTAAAATTTAAAATATCGGTTTTTAGATTTCTTATTTCTTTATTTAACAGCTCTAATCTTTCTACAAATTGTTTTCGGATTTTTACAAGTTGATGTTTATATATAAATTCTCTATAATATTGTTGTTGTATTTGTCTTATACACTCAATATATCTTATTGGCATCTATTATCCTAACTGATAAGCTTTTCTCTTAATGCGTTCTCTGAGCCACTTTATTGCTGAAGTACTATTCTCTAAGTCTCTATCACAACCTTGTATTTCCCAATTTACGGCACTTAATAAGTCGTTAAAATAAACTTTATGTACTTTATTAACTTTTAGTAGCCTTTTTTGACCTTCCTCTAAATTACTTTTTCTAGTTAATATGTTGTTTCTTTTTCTGATTTCTCTGTGTAAATAGAAATAACTACACCTTATATCTTAGAATGATCTATGTCTTTTCATATAAAGTTTATAAACTTTTGCGAGTTAGTAGGTAATGTTCCCAAAACCTTCTGGCTCTGATACCAAAATAGTCGGATATTTCAATAATAGTTATATATTTCAATAAACTAAAATAGTTGTATATTTCAATAAACTTGGTAAAGGCTTGTAAAAACAGATAAGAACAGTGAATAATGATTGATAAAAACAGTGAATAATGATTGATTTAGTATATCAGTTTGTAAAAACCTACTCAGTACTCCCTCTTTCCTACTGTTTCTTCATGTTTAACATTCTTATAGTTTATATTTTCCCCAGAGTTTTTTTTTTTACTTTACCCTGTTCATCTCTTCCTCTTAATCTATGCTCTTAACATCGTACTTCTTTAACCACACCCCAGAATATTTTGGTCTGGCAGCTAATCACTCGTCCTTTGTCTATTTTGCAGACTTGTTGGACTATCAAGGCCAGAATTCCTAGGAATTTACAGGTTAATCCATTGTCAGTATTAAGAAATTAAGAGGCTAACCATATACTAAGGGTAAGAATGTTATGGATAATTTAATTTACATGATTTTACAAAAACTATGTAAAATAACATTTAAACATGAATATAAGATCATAAATATTTTTGTGGGGAAAATATGTAAATAAGAACTTACATGAAGTAACTAGGAGAGAGGTTTCCCTTTCGGGAACCCCCTTACGATTGGAATAGAAAACTTGAAGCTGTTATTTAGATCACGATGTTACAAAGTTTATACAAGAAAGACTGGTTTTGACAAGTTTTTGGGGAGGAAAGGTTTGAACATTTCAAGTGGGTTTGGAGGTTGGTTGATTTCACTCTCATTTCCTACTACAACATGTGCGCCTTTTATAGGCAAAATGTACATAAAGGAGTGGTTCTAAAAACTACTACGTGGCCTTAACACAGGTGGCCGGCACTTTTAGATAAGGGATAGGAAAGAAAACGTTAATAATGCAAGTCGGGTACTCTTTGGGCCCCATCGTCACATGCGTTATTAATTTTCTTTCAAACTTATTTTGACGCGTGCTTCAACAGTTTTTCTTTCTTTTAGAAAGTAGTGATAAAGGAAGCTCTCTGACTCTGACTATTACAAGACATAAAGTGGGCATCCCCACTTGACCATGCTAGCTAATAATACAAACTATGAGAACTGTAGATTATCTTTACGTATCCAAGTTGTGCAGGGCTATGGAGTCGAAGCTCATGCCTGAGTCGTCGTCTTCATATGGATCCTGGGCATCCTGGAATTGTGCAATATTATCTTCTTCGTCTGATCTAGCACAATTATTATCTGTAGTATTTATCTCCGGCACAGCGCTGTCTAGATTAGTGGGCTGTTCGTCTGGTTGTTCATCCATGTATTTATCTTGTGTCTGTTTACTGAAGAATCTGTCTAGAGTCTGTTTAATTATTGTCTCTATTGTCTCATTTTTCTTCTTAGATATTAAAGTCTTCTTTAAGGTCCTATGTCCAGATTTCGTTAATTTAGCTTTTGATGAAGAGCAGCCTTCATCCTCACTTTTTGGCAAAGTGATAGCCATTAACGGATTTGATTTGTCTTTACCGATCACCGTTTGAATCGGACTAGCTGTACCAACATCCAGTACAGTGGATTTCTGAGCATTTAGCGGGAAATGCACACCCTTCTCATCCATTTTTTGAGGAGATGGAGAACTCTGAGCTGGAGTCTGAGTTTGTGCATTTGTTTTGCTAACTGGAGTCTACTGTCTGAGTTTTGTTTCTAACATTTGTATTTGTTTGATTAGTCTCGTGTTTTCCATGAGGAGGGACTCCTTTTGGGCATTTAGCGTTTTGAAGTTTTCCGTCATAGAAGAGCAGTGGTTACAAAAAATAATCTTTCCAATTTCTTTTTGCAAATTATACTGGGGTATCTGATCTGGATTTTGTCTAAGGGAAGGAGATATGTAATAATTTGGCCCTAAATATCCTCTAGCATGGTTTGTAGCTTCAGTAAAATCATTAAAACCTTTAAAAAGAGGGGCTTTAAAACCTTGTATAGAGTCTAATACTTCTAACCATGTTTGGAAAATCCCGTTAGTTTTTCCATGAATGACTACATAGTATTTAAAACGAGGCCTACTTTTTTCTGCCATGTAATGGCATAAAGCATTCATAGAAGCCATGAAATGATTACGGTTTTGTCTATTATACGAAATCCAGAGGTTGTCCACTAAACACCTTTGGGGTCTATCTAAAATGTAGTCTGGTCTTACTCTAAAAGATATGTTGCTTTCAGGGTATGCAATTAAATTAAATGGTCCGAAATGAATTCTTTCCATTGTCTCAAGGGATTCTAGTGGTCTAAAATTTAAGTTACCTAACATTGTCTATTGGTAAGCCTCTGAAGACGAAGCTACACCTTTGCCTTTGTCTGCAGGAGGTTGTCCTGTTGGTCTCATGCTGAAAACAAATGAGTACAATTAAAACTTATTTATTTATTCCCAGTTGTAGTCTACTTAACTGGTCAGCTAATTCGTTCTCTTTTCCTTTTATATGTTCGAATACTATATTCTTATAAACGGATATGATATCTGTAAAATTTAGCCATCTTCTTTTACTACTGGTTTTGTCATTTATTTTTTGATGAAATTTAACTATAGCTTCACAATCTGTTCTAACTAAAATCTCTTCTTTATTTAGTATATACAGTTTGAAAGCATTTAGACCATATATGATAGCTAATACTTCTAAGTCTATAGCGCTCATGTTTCCTTTTTCTTTATATGTGCCACTTTGATATCCACATATTTGTTCTTCATTTTTATTACTGTATTTATTAGGTCTTGCTTTTAAAATAGCTCCCCATCCTAAGTCACTTCCATCTGTTTGAATAATTAAGTAGTCTGATTCTAATGGAATTTTTAGGTCTGGGATATTGTTGATTTTTTCTTTTATTTTTTGGACTAATTTAATATCTTCTATATTAAAATGTTTTTGTCCTTTACTACCTGTTTTTGCATATAATGGTCCTGCTATTTTTTCTAAATCTTGAATAAAATTTCGTGCATAATTTACTAATCCTAAGAATTTTTGTAAATCTTTTGTTGTTTCTAATTTATCTGGCATTTCTAGTACCTTTTTTGCTATGTGTGGTTGTAGTTTTACTTTTCCATTTCCCAGAGTTATTCCTAAGAAATTAATATAAGTCTTGCATAACTCCATCTTCTTTTTACTTATTATTATGCCATGTTTAACAAATAGCCTAAAGATTATGTGTAAATGTCCTAAATGCTCTCGCATATTTTGACTAAATACCAAAATATCATCTACATATACTAATATAAAATGTTTATATTCTCCAAATATGTTATCCATTTTTCGTTGAAAAATGGGCGGAGCCGTTTTTAATCCAAATGGCATAACTAACCATTCAAAATGTCCGCTTGGACATGTGAATGCTGTCCATTCTATGCTATCCGAGTGCATTTTGACTTGCCAGTAGCCTGACTTACAGTCAAATTTACTATAAACCTTTTTATTTTGAATTCTATTAATTAACTCACTTTTATCAGGTAGTTTGTAAGCATCTGTTCTAGTATTATCATTTAACCTTTTGTAATTAATTACCATACGAGCTTTACCTCTTACTTGTTCACTATGATTTCTTACCATAAAAGCCGCTGATCTATGTTTAGAAGTGGATCTTCTTATTACTCCTAATTGTAAGAGTTCCTTTATTTGTAAATCAAATTCTTTTGTATCTTCATTATTCGCTTCTATAGGTGCTGTTTTTATTGTGTATTCTAAATTAATTATATCTAGTTTACACATTATTTCATTGGCTTCCCAATGGGCTAATGGTCTTTCTCCTATTATCTCCATTTCGTCTAATATAGATATTATATTTTCTAAATCTTTTGGACTGTTTATTATTCCTATTTTATCTATTCCTTTTCTAAAATTATAGAACTGAGTTTCTATACTTATTAGGGTATAGTCTTTTTCGATATCTGTTAAGCATTCTTGTCCTTCTGCATTAAGCAGAGTATAGTTTCTGACTTCTTCTAGGTCTTCTTTTATATTTTTGTTTTCTTTTGACAGGTTGCTGTTTTGGCATTGATTGTTTTGGCAATTGTCGCAACATGGTTCTGGAAGCAGTCTTGTTTTATTTGTGTTTAGTGTTCTATATACTGTTGGCAATGTTACTGTTTGTACTGGTGTATAAGTTAAATTTTTAAAGAGCATTATTCCATCTCTTGTCAAGAGACATCCTCCTTGATTCTGTATACAAAATCTTAGTCCTATAACAAAATCTGATCCTATATTTAAATCTCGTGCTAGTATCTTATTAACATTGTAAACTGGGTTATAGAATTTATTGCATGTATTTAAAAAACTTAGTTGAGCTTTCTCTATGTAGTAATTATAGATATTGTGTGATCCATTCATTTGAGTAGTCATTATAGGTCTTTCAAGTATTTTTAATAAGTGTTCTGGTACTATTTCTTTATTGATTAAACAGCTAGTACATCCGGGATCTACTAATGCTAGAGTTTCTATTTCTACTTCTTTTATTTTGATTTTTACTAAGACTTTAATGGTAGAGAATTCTTTATCTTCGTTGCATATTAGATTAGTATTAGTATCTTCTAAATTCATGAGTTCTGCCTCTAATTTCTCTAAATGTACTGCTTCTTGGGTATCCGTTTCTTCTAAGGTGATTTTTGTTTTTCCTTTTTCTAGAATAGTTAATCTTTGTTCTAGATCATTTAATCGGGTTTCTAGAGTTGACACCCTTAGGTTTAGGATTTGATTGTTCGTATATTTTTGTCCGTTATTTATCTCTGATTCTACTTTTATTTTTGGAGTGTTTTCTATACAATTTATGCAGGCTTCTAGGTAACATTTTTTACATTTAGCTCTATTGTCTTTACTGGGATACCAATTACATATACGGCATCTGTTGCTGTCTAGGCCTTTGTTTCGTTGGAATTCATGTACACATTCTTGAGTAACATTCATTAAATTATTGATTACTAGGTCGTTTAAATCTAAATCGTCTATCTCTTGTCCTAATTCGTTAACTAAGTTATCTTCTTCTGATTCTGAAGAATCATATTTGGAATTATCTTTGTCAGTTATATCAATACTTATGATTGAGTATATACTTTCTGTATCGGACATATATTCATTTACGTTTAATAAAGTTTCTTGGAAATCTTCTATTAATTGAGAGTTTCTAGTTCTATTATTATTTCTCTTAGGACATACGTTGGCGAGATGGTCTATACTGCCACACGTATAACATTCTAATTTATTTTTATAATTTCTGTCGTTTCTATATTTTCTAACATGTCTATCTCTATTTAACCAAGTTTTTTAGCCTTTGACTTTCTTAAAAAGTATTGTTTTTTACTGTATGGTTTTTGATTATTTCTTTTCTTATATTTTCTATGTTGTTTTTGATCGTAATTCTGGGTTGTGTATATAACAGATTTACAGAAATTCATTTCATTTCTTTTTAATTGTTTTTTTATTTGTATGTTTGTACATTTTTCTGTTAATATATCCATTATATGTTGTGTTCTATGTCCTATTGTCCATTTTAAATTTGGGTTAGCAACTACCCCATCTCTCTTATACCATCTATCTTCTATTTCTCTTCCTAAGGCTCCAGGTAATTTATTGAATAATTTTTTGCCTAATTCTTCATTAAAAATATTTCCGCTAACGGTACAATAATAGAAATAGTCTTGTAGGAACTTCTTTATATATACCCTATGAGAAATACTTAATTGTTCTAGTTTGATTAATGCTTCCTTTTGTAGTGCTAATAATCCACTATTTGGATCTTTCCCAGTTAATAACATATGCATTTTATTTGTGAAATTATAGGGATTTGGTCCCATACTTAATAGAACCTGGAAGTCATATGGGCAGTTTGTTTTAAAACTTTCCCATGTAGCTTTTGCAGATTCTCCTAAAAAAGTTTCTAAATATTTATACATTGTTTCTGTATCTGTTTCTGTATAATGTCTTAAGTAATCCGCAGCTACTATTCCTTTCCATAAGTCTATTACTGTATCCCATATTTGGGGATCATGTGCTGCTATATTTAAAATTTTACCTTTACTTCCTCCTTCTTGTAGTTTAATTGGTTCTTCTATTGGCATTCTTTTACCTGCTGGTTTTATATGATCTCCCCTAAGTTCTGTATCTGGGTTTATTCTAATTGCTGGTCTTCTAGGTATATTACCTGTACTATAATCTATTGGTTGAGGATTAGGGTTTGTTTGTTGGAATGGGCTAGCACTTGAGGAGCTAGTTGGTTCTAATTCAGCCAATTCTTTATAACTGATGGTAGAACTTAATATAGAGATTGTGTCTTCATCTTTTCCTTTAAAGATTGATTTGTTATTTCTATATCCTAAATTATCATTTCTCTCTAAACAATTTTTAAAATGTTCTACACATTCTTCAATTTTCATGTTATCTTTTTGACATCCTTTACATTTAAAAGTTATATTTTTATATTCTTCCACTAAACTTTCGGCCTTTTCTATGGCCATGTCTACTTCATATCCTTCTTGTAGGACTTCTATATTCATGAACTCACTTTCTGTTTCGATATTACTCTCTGTATCCTCATCGTCTAAATTTCTTTTAGTTGTGTAATTATAATCTGTAAACCTTACCGAAGTTTCTCCCTTACTTGTAGTATATAATAGATGAGAGTCTGGTGTAAAACTTTTTGGTTTAGTGAATTTGTTTAAATTCCATTCTAAACCTGCGTATATTTCGGGATCTATTTTTATTGGTTTTATTAAACTTATGCCTTTGTTTCCCATTATTTCAACTACATTATTTACTTTTAATTTAAATTTTGTATTACTACTTAAAGTTAATTTTCCAATAAAACCTATGCACATTAGTAAATTATTTCCACTATTCATTTCTTCGTATCCCTTAGTTTGGATTCCTATTTTAATATTTTGTCCAAATTCTTTTAAATTCATTAGGAAGTCTGGACTTATATAAAATATTCCCCCATTATTAGTCATATCTACTTCTGTTAATCCTATTATTGACTTCTTAATGTCTGACCATCGGTCATCATATATTGTTATTAATACTTTGGATCCTAGGTTTTTTCTAGTTAAACCTTTTATTCTGATAACTATTAAACCCATATGCATTAACACCATTCTATTATTTTTTATATGTCTTAAGGAATTAGTATTTACCAAATCTAATATTTTAAAGTCTTCTCCTATAGCAGATATTTGTTCTTCTCTATAATGTCTATATAACTGGTTGTCTGTAGAAAAATATCCTGCATTATATAGTGTCTTAGGATTTAATAATTTTAATTGATGTTGTTGAAAGATTTGTAGGTCTTTGTCTACATCTATTATTTCGTTAAGTTCTTGATTCTGCTCTGTATTAGGTTGTCTTCTGCATATTCTAGCTAATATATTATTATTT